>NC_134401.1:54958907-55272263 GCF_050003625.1 Haematobia irritans
TATACCCTGCACCACTTTGTAGATCTAAATTTTCGATACCATATCACATCCGTCAAATGTGTTGGGGCTATATATAAAGGTTTGTCCCAAATACATACATTTAAATATCACTCGATCTGGACAGAATTTGATAGACTTCTACAAAATCTATAGACTCAACATTTAAGTCGGCTAATGCACTAGGGTGGAACACAATGCTAGTAAAAAAATATGGGAAACATTTAAATCTGAAGCAATTGTAAGGAAACTTTGCAAAAGTTTATTTATGATTTATCGCTCGACATATATGTATTAGAAATTTAGGAAAATTAGAGTCACTTTTACAACTTTTCGACTAAGCAGTGGCGATTTTACAAGGAAATTGTTGGTATTTTGACCATTTTTGTCGAAATCAGAAAAACATATATATGGGAGCTATATCTAAATCTGAACCGATTTCAACCAAATTTGGCACGCATAGCAACAATGCTAATTCTACTCTCTGTGCAAAATTTCAACTAAATCGGAGTTCAAAATTGGCCTCTGTGTTCATATGAGTGTAAATCGGGCGAAAGCTACATATGGGAGATATATCTAAATCTGGGCCGATTTCAACCAAATTTGGCACGCATAGCTACAATGCTAATTCTACTCCCTGTGCAAAATTTCAACTAAATCGGAGCAAAAAATTGGCCTCTGTGGTCATATGAGTGTAAATCGGGCGAAAGCTATATATGGGAGATATATCCAAATCTGAACCGATTTCACCCAAATTTGGCACGCATAGTTACAATGCTAATTCTACTCCCTGTGCAAAATTTCAACTAAATCGGAGTTAAAAATTTGCCTCTGTGGTCATATGAGTGTAAATCGGGCGAAAGCTATATATGGGAGATATATCCAAATCTGAACCGATTTCAACCAAATTTAGCACGCATAGTTACAATGTTAATTCTACTCCCTGTGCAAAATTTCATTTAAATGGGAGTTAAAAATTGGCCTCTGTGGTCATATGAGTGTAAATCGGGCGAAAGCTATATATGGGAGATATATCCAAATCTGAACC
Source organism: Haematobia irritans (assembly GCF_050003625.1). Lineage (NCBI taxonomy): Eukaryota > Metazoa > Arthropoda > Insecta > Diptera > Muscidae > Haematobia > Haematobia irritans. Next base: position 54,959,953 of record NC_134401.1, read on the forward strand.
GATTTCAACCAAATTTGGCACGCACAGTTACAATGCTAATTCTACTCTCTGTGCAAAATTTCAACTAAATCGGAGTTAAAAATTGGCCTCTGTGGGCAAATAAGTGTAAATCGGGCGAAAGCTATATATGGGAGCTATATCTAAATCTGAACCGATTTGGCTGATATTTTGCAAGTTTTTCGAGACCGATAAAATATTCGGATGTACGGAATTTGAGGAAGATCGGTTGATATACACGCCAATTATGACCAGATCGGTGAAAAATATATATGGCAGCTATATCTAAATCTGAACCGATTTTTTCCAAAATCAATAGGGATCGTCTTTGAGCCGAAACAGGACCCTATACCAAATTTTAGGACAATCGGACTAAAACTGCGAGCTGTACTTTGCACACAAAAATACATCAACAGACAGACAGACGGACAGACAGACAGACAGACAGACAGACAGACAGACAGACAGACAGACAGACGGACATCGCTAAATCGACTCAGAATTTAATTCTAAGGCGATCGGTATACTAAACGATGGGTCTCAGACTTTTCCTTCTTGGCGTTACATACAAATGCACAAACTTATTATACCCTGTACCACAGTAGTGGTGAAGGGTATAATTAATAAAATAGTGCAAATTATTTAAATTTTGGAAAAAAATGCTAAATCCTTTCTACAAAAATTGCGAATTTTTAAAAATATTTGATGTCAAATGTTCCAGACAAGCATTATAATGCATTAAAAATCATAAAAAAATTTAAAAAATATTTATTTATCAAAATATCACAAAATTTCTTTATTCACATCCAAATCACTGGATTCGCATCACACCTTAAGAAGTGATACAATTTCAGCGCAACGTCTGTTGTAATGGTGGACATCCGTCCTATGACAAGCCCATGTTAAAATCATCGCTTCTGCGCCACTTCCGGATCCAAAAAGAACATTTTCACTACTTTTTTGGCGACGCTTTTTTTGATGGGACTTTATTTTTTAATGCTATATATCAAAATGCTTTTGTAGGCTTGTAAACAATAAAATGGCCTGCCAGTGGAATAAATCTAAAATTTCAGACGAGCGGTTTGGTTATAATAGCAACCTGGAGTTGGTTGTAATATATATCAGCCACCCTGTTTGCCAAAATTACTCTATGGTTTTTTGTCAAATGGTTTTTTGTCAAATAAATTTCAAATAAAAAATGGTTCCCCTGTATAAAATATTTTTTTTTATTTCCATTCACTTACCTATCACAGCCGCTTCGTAATTTGGTTCCGAATCAAATGACCAATTTTCATCGTCATCAAAATGGGCATCACCACCTCGTCCCACGCCCGGATAAAAGGCATGAGCCAATATTAAACCAGGACCGTCGAATTTATAGCCATCACCGTGATCACGTCTGCAAATAAGATACACACAAATCTCATTGGAAAAGGAACCGGGATAAATAAAGATTAATACGAAAATTGTTTAAGTATGTGAAAACATTTAAAATGTGCTAAACAAAAGTTTAAATAACTTTTGCAATTTTGTTTTATTGTCTATATCTACGGTAATAAATCAGTATATTTGTGATTTAAGTTGTGCGTAGGGGAAAAGAGAAAAGGGAAATGGGTCCTTGTAAAGGGTGATTTGTTAAGAGCTTGATAACTTTTTTTTAAAAAAAACGCATAAAATTTGCAAAATCTCATCGGTTCTTTATTTGAAACGTTAGATTGGTCCATGACATTTACTTTTTGAAGATAATTTCATTTAAATGTTGACCGCGGCTGCGTCTTAGGTGGTCCATTCGGAAAGTCCAATTTTGGGCAACTTTTTCGAGCATTTCGGCCGGAATAGCCCGAATTTCTTCGGAAATGTTGTCTTCCAAAGCTGGAATAGTTGCTGGCTTATTTCTGTAGACTTTAGACTTGACGTAGCCCCACAAAAAATAGTCTAAAGGCGTCAAATCGCATGATCTTGGTGGCCAACTTACCGGTCCATTTCTTGAGATGAATTGTTCTCCGGAGTTTTCCCTCAAAATGGCCATAGAATCGCGAGCTGTGTGGCATGTAGCGCCATCTTGTTGAAACCACATGTCAACCAAGTTCAGTTCTTCCATTTTTGGCAACAAAAAGTTTGTTAACATCGAACGATAGCGATCGCCATTCACCGTAACGTTGCGTCCAACAGCATCTTTGAAAAAATACGGTCCAATGATTCCACCAGCGTACAAACCACACCAAACAGTGCATTTTTCGGGATGCATGGGCAGTTCTTGAACGGCTTCTGGTTGCTCTTCACTCCAAATGCGGCAATTTTGCTTATTTACTTGGTCGATTATGTAGACCATAAATCGGACGTAAAGCGCGAAACACATTTCGAACCGAACACTGATTTTGGTAATAAAATTCAATGATTTGCAAGCGTTTCTCGTTAGTAAGTCTATTCATGATGAAATGTCAAAGCATACTGAGCATCTTTCTTTTTGACACCATGTCTGAAATCCCACGTGATCTGTCAAATACTAATGCATGAAAATCCTAACCTCAAAAGAATCACCCTTTATATGCTATGGCCTTAAATACAAAGTTGATGATAGTCACATTCCACCCTAGCGTATGAGTGATGTGAATTTGTTATAAAATGTAATGTAACTTATACGACCTGGTGTACTTGGATGTTTGTGTAGGGGAAAAGTAATCGGAATTGAAAAATCGATTTTTTATACCCTAAATCACATAGTGGTCAGGGTATAATAAGTTTGATCGGCCAAAAAATGTGCCTACCAGAAATATTGATTTTAGACCCCATAAAATATATACCGATCGACTCAGAATCACCTCCTGAGTCGATCTAGCGCTTGGTGTCCGTCCGTCCGTCCGTCTGTCCATGTATTTGTTGTTCACAGGATTCCGGTCGCAATTATTAACCGATTTTGATGAAATTTGGTACAGGGAGTTTTTTGGGCACAAGGACGAACGCTATTGAATATATGTATCGCCCGATTTTGAAAAATTCGCCCTTATAACCTTATGTTTGACCATACAGGCCTCATTTCGTAACTGATCTTACTCAAATCTTGCACAAGGTAACCTTTTGTGGTATTAATCAAACCCGCAAAATATTATGCAAATTGGTTCAGATTTAGATATAGCTTCCATATATATATGCATCGCTCCATTTTCCCAAATTTGGCCATAGTACTCTTATTTATTAACCAATGTTACTCAAATTTCAAATTTTGATGTACTAGCCGATCGTACTTATACTTACTTGTAGCTCTTACATAAGAATATTGCTCGATTTTTACAAATTTGTATTTATTACCCACACTAATTTAACGATTTTCTCTTTTTTAATAATGGGCTCAATATTAGTGGCATACTAACTCCGTAGGCGCAATATCAACACAGCCAAAAACCCCTACATATAGGGGAAATTCCCTATATGTAGGGGTTTTCTAATATTTAGCGTCTTGTAGGGACGTAGGGCCACAATGTAGGCCATTTTCACTCAACACAATTTGTAATAATTTTTACATTTTGGTGGCTCTAGAGGAGGAAATTAGAAGCTGGCAAGATGTGATCTTTAACAATGTGTGGTAGACTTTATTCCTGTAGAAAATTTTGTCAACATTTTATTTCTATAGAACATTTTGTCAAAGTTGTATTTCTATAGAAATTTTTTTCAAAATATTATTTCTATAAAAAATTTTCTCAAAATTTTATTTCTGTGGAATTTTTTCTCAAAATTTTATTTCTATAGAATTTATTGTCAAAATTTTATTTCTATAGAAAAATTTCTCACAAAAATTTGTTTATAGAAACTTTTTCCAAAATTTTATTTTTATAGAGATTTAACAAAAAAGATTACTAATTTGGGTAGAATTCTACCAACTGTGGCAACCGTGGTGTTAATACAAATTTATATTCTAAGTTATATACGTTGCATATTCATGTTTGATGATAATAAAGTACTTAGAACCATTTTTGTTTTGTAAAATTTTTTAAATTTAACGAAAAATATAGTAGGGAAAATTGTTTGGGAATGTATGGGAAAGTAGGGAACTTTTGTTTGTCCTTGTAGGGTAAACAGAACATTTTCCCCGGCAACAGTGACTATGAGCTTTATTCAGATTGACACAAAGCACCCATAGACATGTACCCCTTAATTTTCTTAAATATGCACCTGCGGTTTATCTCCCAGACCTATATGTTACCCCACAAATGCTTATGATTACTAATTCTGTAATGGTGGTTTAGGGTATGATATAGTCGGCCCCGCCCGACTTTCTACTTTACTTACTTGTTTTAATTATGAATTAAATTTCAGAAATTTTATTTTTTTATTTTTTGAGGCTATTGCATCAACTATTAGTGAAAATATATTGCGATAATTTTAAAATTTTTAAAAAGTAATTTTTTGCGTATCGATTTTTCATGAGTTTCATAGATCTAGTGAGGGTAGAGATTATACTACGTTTGGACTGTTCGGAGCACTCCCGTATGTTTAGATAAGCTTCAGTTTATAACATCTTCACCAAAATGCAAAGTGTTAGTACTTCTGTCTATTTGTTACGCACGAGAATTCTCGTAGGAATTAACAGGTTGGCTGATAAGTCCCCGGTCTAACAAAGAAAAACACATTTTTTGTCAAAATTCGTTTTTATTATTCAACATAGTTCCCTTCAGGAGCGATACAACGATTATAACGACCTTCCAATTTTTTGATACCATTTTGGTAGTACTCCTTCGGTTTTGCCTCAAAATAGGCCTCAGTTTCGGTGGTCACCTCTTCATTGCAGCCAAATTTTTTCCCTGCGAGCATCCTTTTGAGGTCTGAGAAGAAGAAAAAGTCGCTGGGGGCCAAATCTGGAGAATACGGTGGGTGGGGAAGCAATTCGAAGCCCAATTCATGAATTTTTGCCATCGTTCTCAATGACTTGTGGCACGGTGCGTTGTCTTGGTGGAACAACACTTTTTTCTTCTTCATATGGGGCCCTTTTGCCGCGATTTCGACCTTCAAACGGTCCAATAACGCCATATAATAGTCACTGTTGATGGTTTTTTCACAAAAGACGCTCTATCTCACAAACTAATTGACTTACAGACGTCAAATATTAACACAAATCACTTGAAGGTTGGTACTATATAAAAATAATTTTAATACTAGCGACGCCATCTATGTGTCAGACCGGGGACTTATCAGCCAACCTGTTATTGCATCACCTTAAAATTTGGTACAATGAATTATTTTTACCCAAAACGGATTGACTTAAAAAATTGGCATTGTCACCTTCTGGTCAATGGTAAAAAAATATATTCATCGATTATTGTTATATTTAATTTTACATTACATTTGCTTGATTGCCTGTGGTCACACTATTATTTATTTTACCATTATTGTTGTTTATAGAGAAGTGCGTGTGCTTTTAATCGTCTCTCTAGGATTATTAAAACTTAATTTAATAAAACAATTCTTACTGTAATATAAACATTATTAAATTTGACTGATCCACTAACAATTATAAAATCAAATACAATAAATTAAAAGTTGTATGCATTAAATTAAATGAAATAAAAAATTAAATAAAACCCCATACAAACAAACATAATGATATGTTAAATGATTCTTAATGATGATAAAATATTGAGTGACATTATGCGGCAATAAAAATGTCTAGTAAATCGATTTCCAACCGAACTAGAGAATTCAAATGTGTCTTTTTTATTCCACTTTTGGACATGATATAAAGGTAGATCACTTTTATAATTGAAAATTGAATTTAGCAATATTGTCTAATTATTGTAATCACTAGTTTGTCCAGTGAAGAGGACTAATGTGGAAATCTGAAACAGATATCTTGGATCACCCAGATAGGTTGCAATTTACTCATGTAAGTTCTAGGGTTCGGTATATATGGGGGCTTTATCTAAAAACTAATTGTTCCAAATTTCAAGCCTATTTCATTCGAAAGTTTGTATGTATGAACAAACGGCCAGACGGACATCGAGATCGACTCAGAAAAACCGTACGAACAATTTTGATTAAGACTCACACCTACGCACGATTCACGACAATTTATGAAAAGTATCAAAGGAGCTCAAATATAATATGGTTCGCAAGCCAAATTAATGTAAATTATCAAAAAAGAAAAAAGACATGGATATCATATCGACATTATGGCCAAACAGTCAGCTGCAACAACGGCTGTGCGGTTGCGCGAGCTATCGCTCTGGTCGGAAAAAAAGGTACGGTCACAGTTCGGTCCTCAAAATAATACCAGATGTGCTAAACGTCGTGGATTACACTCTGGCGAGGCCGCTCTTCGACAAAAAGTTTGAAACTCTAATTCCCAACAGTGAGGCGTGGTGCACACAGACCCCAGGGAATAAACGTCATACAGATTTCTACACTGATGGCTCCAAATTGGATGGACAAGTGGGTTTCGGAGTATATTCTAAAGACCTGGAACTTCGATTAGCGAAAAGATTACCTAATCACTTTAGTGTTTTTCAGGATGAAATATTAGCAATAAGAGAGGTGGCGAATTGGCTGAGAAGTAATGTTACAAAAAATGTTGGCATTAATATATACTCAGACAGTCAACCTGCAATAAAATCCTTGGATTCTGTGTTCCTTAACTCGAAAACGGCCATCGACTGCCGCAAATCTCTCATCGAGATGGCTGAGCAGTACAATATTCACCTAATATGGGTGCCTGGCCATAGGAATATACCGGGGAACTGTGAATCGGATGAGTAAGCAAGGCTAGGAACTACCTTACATATTCCAGGGGAAGTAGAATCTGTTCGTATGCCTCTGGCTACCTGCAAGCTCTTACAGCGTGAGAAGGCTGTTATGATGGCAAATGTTCGATGGGAGAATTGCAAGGGCTGTAAGGACACCAAGCAAATATGGTCCCATTTAAACTTGAACCGCACACTAGATATGCTAGTGTTCACAAGACGTCAGATTTCACTCCTGATATCTGCTAAAACGGGTCGCTGCCTGATAGGCGATTTTGCAAAAACTATTGGCGCTAAGTATAATGACTACTGTATGAGCTGTCATGATGCGGAGGAAAAGGAATCAATTAAACACCTTTTGTGTGAGTGTCCTGCATTTTGTGTAAAGCGCAAGCAACTTGTAGGAGCATATAGCTTCAGATTACTGGTGGACCTGGGAAACGTTAACTTAAGCAGTCCGCTAATGTTTTTGAAACAATCTGGTTGGTTCAACAGAAGAAAATAATCGAGAAGGTTCAGCGGTTAAACCCAAAAATGCCCATATATAAAAGGTACTTTTAGTTAATGTGGTATCACAATGGACTGAATAGTCTAAGTGATCCTGAAACTTAATCGGGCTGCCACTTTAACCTAACCTAACCAAACCATCATATCGATGTCCTCATTCCAAAGTACGCTAAGTCGACTTAGCATTTTTTGATGGAGTTCGTTGTTTTTTATTTTTGCAACAACTTTATTCACGCACATACATGACCTGATTTTATTTCCACGATTCACTTGATTTAAGCGCATGATAGAGAATATATTAAGGCGCTATTAAAAAGAATACGAGCCTCTATACCAGCTTATACGTTTTCATTAAGCAGCTTTCAATTTCAGGCTAACTAAATTTGAAACATGAACAACATTAATAGAAAAAATTTGCGGTCCACAATCGTGAACGGACGGTAACAAAATGAAATGGAAACGTTCACAAAAAATCAAAACGGCATGTTCACGATTTCCTCCACGAGCGTTTATGATTTCATGAACGGAATTCATTTTTCTTTGATCGTTAGACGCTGTTATGGCAACTCCGCCGGTGGTGTAATGTGCTAAGGCGACTGTAACGCGTATGGTGCCGACAATAAAGGTTCGAGTCACGATGGCGGAAATCTTTTTTTTTAAATTTTGTTTATAAATTCATAACCATTACGTTTTCGGATCATGAACGCTGATTGTTCTTTTGGCAACGCATGGTGTCAGTTTTGCGTTTTCACATTGACCTCCGTTTGTTCTCTGTTTGACAAAACATGAACGGATTGTTTTGAAATGATTTTTCATGATTTTTTCAACAAGCCACAAATTCAAATGGCTTTTTATGTCACGCAGTGGAGCCAAGATAATGTCGCTTGACGCCATTGGACTTTTTCTATTGAAGATAACAAAATCAATACCTAGGTTAGGTATAGTGGCCGTTTGTTTTTCCAGGCTCTCTTGGACTTTTCAGTCCATTGTCTATAATGTAACATCGAATCGTCCTACAAACGAACACCACTTGCAAATTACTGAATTTTAAAATGCGTGCTCTGTTAAGAAAGTTCATAGCGCGAAAAATGTGTTCAGCTACGAAGCTCATTTTCGGCTCAATGCTCTGAAAAAAAGCATGCCCGGTTCCAAAGATTTTATCTTTACACTAATGATTTTGGTATTGTTACCGAGCCAAAGAAGCGGAGAACTGAAGTAAGCACAAATTTAAGACACAATGCTCTTTTAAATTTAAGTTTTGCGTACATAATTCTGGGAAACAAAGTTTAATTTATTCGTTTTTTTTTTCTTCAAATTCTGACTCGAATTATGCTTTGTTTCAAGTAAAAAAGTCTTTAAAATAAACAAGTATATACGGCCGTAAGTTCGGCCAGGCCGAAGCTTATGTACCCTCCATCATGGATTGCGTAGAAACTTCATCTAAACACTGCCATCCACAATCGAATTACTTAAGTTGCGGTAACGTTGCCGATGGCAAGGTATCTTAAAATCTCCTAACACCATCTTCTAAATTGTATGTACGTCCATACGTGGTATATATTAAATCAAAAAAGATCGATCCAATGCGTATATAATTCAGTTTGACAAAGTAGACATAAAATTTTGAAAAAATTTTCTATAGAAATAAAATTTTAACAAAATTTTCTATAGAAATAAAAACTTTGACAAAATTTTCTATAGAATGTAAATTTTGACAAAAATTTCTACAGAAATAAAATTTTAACCAAATTTTCTATAGAAATAAACTTTTGACAAAATTTTCTATAGAAATAAAATCTTGGTAGATTATTTTTGGCTCGAGTGGCAACCATGATTATGAACCGAATAAAATTTGAACAAAATTTTCTATAGAAATAAAATTTTGACAAAATTTTCTATAGAAATAAAATTTTGGTAGATTATTTTTGGCTCCAGTGGCAACCATGATTATGAACCGATATGGACCAATTTTTGTGTGATTGGACCAATTTTGGTATGGTTGTTAGCGACCATATACTAAGACCACGTGCCTAATTTGAACCGGATCGGATGAATTTTGCTCCTCCAAGAGGCTCCGGACGTCAAATCTGGAGAATGTTTTATATGGGGGGCTATATATAATTATGGACCGATATGGACCAATTCTGGCACGGTTGTTAAAGATCATATACTAACACCATGTTCCAAATTACAACCGGATTGGATGAAATTTGCTTCTCTTGGAGACTTCGCAAGCCAAATATGGGGATCGGTTTATATGGGGGCTATATATAATTTTGGACCGATGTGGACCAATTTTCGCATGATTGTTAGAGACCATATACCAACACCATGTACCAAATTTCAGCCGGATCGGATGAAATTTGCTTCTCTTTGAGGCTCCGCAAGCCAAATCTGGGGATCGGTTTATATGGGGGCTATATATAATTATGGACCGATGTGGACCAATTTTCGCATGATTGTTAGAGACCATATACCAACACCATGTACCAAATTTCAGCCGGATCGGATGAAATTTTCTTCTCTTTGAGGCTCCGCAAGCCAAATCTGGGGATCGGTTTATATGGGGGCTATATATAATTATGGACCGATGTGAACCAATTTTTGCATGGTTGTTAGAGACCATATACCAACACCATGTACCAAATTTCAGCCGGATCGGATTAAATTTGTTTCTCTTTTAGGCTCCGCAAGCCAAATCTGAAGATCGGTTTATATGGGGGCTATATATAATTATTCACCGATGTGGACCAATTTTTGCATGGTTGTTAGAGACCATATACCAACACCATACACCAAATTTCAGCCGAATCGGATGAAATATGCTTCTGTTAGAGGCTCCACAAGCCAAATCTGAAGATCGGTTTATATGGGGGCTATATATAATTATGGACCGATGTGGACCAATTTTTGCATGGTTGTTAGAGACCATATACCAACACCATATACTAAATTTCAGCCGGATCGGATGAAATATGCTTCTGTTAGAGGCTCCACAAGCCAAATCTGTGGGTCCCTTTATATGGGAGCTATACGTAAAAGTGGACCGATATGGCCCATTTTCAATACCATCCGACCTACATCGATAACAACTACTTGTGCCAAGTTTCAAGTCGATAGCTTGTTTCGTTCGGAAGTTAGCGTGATTTCAACAGACGGACGGACGGACGGACGGACGGACGGACGGACGGACGGACATGCTTAGATCGACTCAGAATTTCACCACGACCCAGAATATATATACTTTATGGGGTCTTAGAGCAATATTTCGATGTGTTACAAACGGAATGACAAAGTTAATATACCCCCATCCTATGATGGAGGGTATAAAAAGTTGTAAAGATCTCCTATATCTAAGCGCTTTTTGCTTTGTAATCAAGATGAAAAAATTCAACAACTTTAAACTTTAAATTTCATTAATTTTGAAGAATTTTTCAGAATTATTTAAGCCAAGTTGACCTTAGTCAAACAATTTTTTTTCGTGTGAAGACAACGAGTTTTAAGTTGAATCGCATAAAGGGTGATACGGTCAAAATTTGGTCAATATAAACTTGACGTATTTCTTCCCCTCCCCTCATTTTGAAGGTGTGTGTGTGTAGAATGTTGCTCCTATTTTGATTTTGGAATTCACTCTTCAGTTGTCAAAATGCCGTCCAAGCAAGAAGAGCAGCGTTTCAAAATTTTGCTCGCGCATCGCGAAAATCCGAGCTACTCGCACGCAAAGCTGGCAAAATCGCTAAAAGTTGCCAAATCAACCGTTACAAATGTAATTAAAGTGTTTGGGGAACGTTTGTCGACAGCCAGGAAGCCTGGATCGGGGGGAAATCGAAAACCGGAAGCCGCTGAGACGACAAAGAGAGTTGCCGGTAGTTTCAAGCGAAACCCTAACCTCTCTCTCCGAGATGCCGCAAATAAGCTGGGTGTATCGTCTACAACCGTGCATCGAGCCAAAAAACGAGCCGGACTATCGACTTACAAGAAGGTAGTGACTCCAAAGCGCGATGATAAACAAAATACTACGGCCAAAGCGCGATCCCGGAGGCTGTACACGACGATGCGGACGAAGTTTGACTGCGTGGTAATGGACGACGAAACCTACGTCAAAGCCGACTACAAGCAGCTTCCGGGACAGGAATTTTATGCGGCAAAAGGAAGGGAAAAGGTAGCAGATATTTTCAAGCACATAAAACTGTCAAAGTTCGCAAAGAAATATCTGGTTTGGCAAGCCATCTGTACCTGTGGCTTGAAAAGCAGCATTTCCATAGCTTCCGGAACTGTCAACCAAGAAATTTACGTTAAAGAGTGTTTGAATAAACGTCTGCAGCCTTTCCTGAAGAAACACGGTTGTTCCGTACTGTTTTGGCCGGATTTGGCATCTTGCCATTACGGTAAAAAGGCCATGGAGTGGTACGCCGCCAACAACGTGCATGTGGTTCCCAAGGACAAGAACCCTCCCAACACGCCAGAGCTCCGCCCAATTGAGAAATACTGGGCTATTGTCAAGCGGGACCTAAAGAAGACCAAAAAAACTGTTAAGGACGAGCAGCAGTTCAAGGCAAACTGGCTTTCAACGGCGAAGAAGGTGGACAAGGTGGCTGTACAAAATCTGATGGCAGGTGTCAAGCGTGAGGCCCGGCAATTCGGATTTGGAAAAGCGAAAGCCTAAATGAATATTTTTCCTGAATTTTATACTAATTGAACTTGAAAAAGAAATTTAATTTGATTTTTTAAATAAACGATTTCACCGATTTACACGCGTTTTCCCTTGACCAAATTTTGACCGTATCTTCCTTTATTACGGTGTTAGGAAGTTTTAAGATACCTTGCCATCGGCAAGTGTTACCGCAACCCAAGTAATTCGATTGTGGATGACAGTCTTCAGTAGAAGTTTCTACGCAATCCATGGTGGAGGGTATATAAGCTTCGGCCTGGCCGAACTTACGGCCGTATATACTTGTTTTTCTTTAATATATACATCGTATGGACTAACTTACAATTGAGAAGACGGTGTTAAGAAGTTTTGAGATACCTTGCCATCGGCAAGTGTTACCGCAACCCAAGTAATTCGATTGTGGATGACAGTCTTTAGTACCTGGCCGAACTTACGGCCGTATATACTTGTTTTTGTTTTTTTTTTTTAATTGCCGATCGAGTGAAGATCAGCCAGAAGAATTGCAAAAGCTACCAATACATCCAGGAGAGTTAATGTTTGGTGCGGTTTATTCGATGGTGGCATTACTGGACTGTACTTCTTCAAAGATGATGCGAATCGTAACGTAACTGTCAATGGTGAGCACTAACGTGAGATTATATCCGACCCCAAATGCAATAGCTTGTCTTGCATCACATGTGGTTTCGAAAAGAAGATACATAGTACGCGTAAAAATAAAGTTTTTGAAATGCGAGTTCGATGAACAATTTATTTCTCGTTCGGGACCGGTCAATTTGTCGCCTTGGTCGTGCGATTTTACGCCTTTTGACTATTTTTATTTTGGGACTATGTTAAAGGTCATGCCTATACAAACCAGCCCGCTTCTATTGACGCATTTGGTGACAACATTGAAGCATTTATTCGTGAGATACTGGCCGAAATGTTACAAAGAGTATGTCACTAAGTATGAACTAAGCGGAAGGACCATTTGAGGCGTAGTTGCGGTCAACATTTGCTCGAACTAATTTGATGTTTATAATCCTATAGCTCTGAAAAATGCCCCTTTATATATTTAGCAAAGTCTTCAAAATAAATCAAAAAATTTATAATGATGGACTGAATAGTTTCAGTGAGCCTGAAACTTAATCGGGCTGCCACTTTAACCTTAAATCAAAAATCTAGAAATTCAATCAAGATTTCTTAGGTTTTTTATGTTATATTTTAACTCCTGGAATATTTTATTGTTTTTATAGTACTGGCATATGCCTTCTAAATAAAAGAATTCCATGAGGTTTCATTGTGCACAAAATAAAAGACTTCCCTGCCGTTACATTGTACTTACTTGGCAAATAAAACTTGAATGTCTGCTTGATCACTGTAGACTTCACGGAATGTTAGCTTGGAGCTATTTTGCCAGACATTCAAAGCCTTTCGTAATGTCATACGCACCAGACCAGCATTGGGCATTGATTGATTAACCAAACTGCAAAGAAAGGATAAAAGAGAAAAAATTATTGAGCAGGGCTACAATAGACAGAAAAACATAAAATTTTGGAATACAATCAATTTGGAATACTTTTTCCAGTAGCAGTCTGATTAAATCTAAAAAAGTATTGCAGCTATATCAGCTTTAAAATAGTGCTGAAAAATGTTTAACAGGAAATTCTTAAGACTATAATGTATTGTCTTAATTATACATAGTGTAGACTATATTGTTGAGTAATGATATACGACAGACTATAAAACAATACTCCAAGCCAACATCTCAATTTCTATCCCAAACTCTATCTGTTTCCTAGAGATTTGGACAAATTTTCTGAGAAAATCGGACAACACATATATAAACTCTATAAAATTGTGATACGGTTAGGTTGAGCTAAAACTAAATCTGTACCGATTTATCTAATAATTTCCGGGAAATAAATTTTTAAAATATTACCATATGCCAAATTGAATAAACCAAGTAGTAAACGAAGTAGGAATCTTTGCTAAATTGGAGGACTTAAATTACCTATACTTTGACTACAAAAATACAGGGCTAAATTTAACTGTAAAAAATGCCGAAATGTTCATATGCCCTTTCAACACATACTCGTATTATATTGTATTCTTTTAACAATATCCCAGCGGCGTAAATCGAGATCACTTTCGATTTAAAGCATTTACGGAGCCCTTATTTTAGAGGCAATACTCATACGATTAGGTCTTATAAAATAATCCCTTTTGTAAGACCTCTTCCTTCTTTACAAAAAAAGTTGATTCTCATTCATCATTCATTGCAAAAACCAGGCCTTAAAAAAGGTCTTTATTTACTAAGATCGCTATCCCTTTTCTCATAGCATATTTGTCGAGGCCTTTTGAAATGGCTTATTTGGGACATGTGTTTAAAGACACATTTTAAAGAACTCCTAGTAGGCCTTGTTTGGTATTGTGAATTACAATGTGTTCTTGCAACGAGGCAAAATAAAACAATTTTTAAAAAGCAACTCCTATTCTCATAGCAAGCTCTTATAATTTACGAGACCTTTGAAAGGCCCTTATGCCGTAAGCCAATTTATAAGTTTTTCGACAACGAGTCACAAACAATATAACGGCTTTAAAAACCCAAGTCATGTTTTCATATGCGCACTTCTTTAATCTAAGAGACCTTTGATAAGCCCTTATGCCGTAAGTTTATAAGTAACCGAAAGTTAAGAATAAAAATAATTTTGCACAATTTAAAGCAACACGTGTTTCTTCATTCGGGTTTGTGATTTCGTTGGAGCAAGTCGCTGTGTTTGTTTTTTTATTTTAAGTAGCTGAAGTGTCAAATATGCGGTAAGTATATATTTTTTGACGAATATTATACTATATTGAATTACATTATAATAATAATTTTATAATAATTTTACTTATTTATTTAGCGGCAACTTCTACCATGAAAGCCAATGATCTGTTCAATATGTGGAAATCAGACGTCCAATACGAAATCAATTCCTATGAAGAAGGTGATTTATTTTTTATAGTACAATTTTATATAGTACAAAATAAAATAAAAAGAATTCTGCACAAATTTTGGGTTTCTTGTTTATATATGAAATTTGGAGTAGGTCCTTTATAAGGTACACGCAAAGAAAAAAAAACGTTTGGAAAACGTGTACCGAAAACGTTTTTCTTTTGTTAGAGTTTTTTGAATTGCTTCGAAAATTTTAAACTTTTATCACCAAAAAAATTCGTTTGTTACAAAATTTTTATTTTTTCAATAAAAAAAGTTATTTTTGAAATAACAACACAGTCCATTTCGTTTATATCAAACACTGTTCTTTTCTGACTTTAGGTCTTTAATAACACACATTTTACCGTTCAAAATTTAATATAGTACAATGTAATGTTGAACATTTTTTCGGAATCTTCCGAATATATCTGGAGTATATGTAAAAAAAAACAAAAGCAAAAAAAAAAAAACTTTGGCCGAAGCAGGGATCGAACCCACGACCCTTGGCATGAGAGTCGGACGTAGCTACCACTGCTCCACGGTGCCAAACTAAATGTTTGTTTCTGTTAAATAAACTTTGTTTATTCGGTTCGTGGGCGCCGCAAGCTATGCTATATAAATATAACTTATATGGGTATTTATCTATTGATGACCATAACAGGTACATAGCTCAGTGGTTAGTGTGTTGGCTTACAATGTGCATGGTCCGCGGTTCGATTCTCCGTCCAGGCGAAAGGTAAAAAAATTTTAAAAATTTATAAAATCGTATAATTTCTTCTACATTGTTGGTATTACAGGAAAAGGTGTTAAGAACTAAAAATCCTCGTGGATGTGAGAAAGATGTGAGGGACAATGCAATTAGCAAGAAAATAATGTTTTTTGAGCTAAGTCTTTATGAAATTGGTTTTTACATCCTGGAAAAGAATAAACGTTTATCACAAAAAGTATATACTTTTCTTCCAAATACACTTCCTTACAGCGAAAAGCAAATGAGAAACGAACTTTGTTTGTCTAAAATTTCGTTTGGGAGGAAAGAATTATTTTTTTGCGTGTATGTAAACAAGGCCTTTTAAACAACCTTCATAAAAAGGCATAAAATTGGCATTATTTTAAACACCTATTAAGAGGCCTCTATTTATATATGCTTCATAAATCCTATTGATTATTATTATTTATATTATAAAAGGCCTTGTTTTATCACACAGTATAAAGAACTTATTTGAGGCAATTCCTAAAAGGCCTTAAAATAATGACCTTATATTAGCCCTTATGCTGTAAGTTGAAGTCGGAGCCCTTGGTCAGCTATGACACCCTGTGTAAAAATACAATGAATATGTAATGGGAAGTCAATGCCTTGTGTCTGCAAATAAATGCCTTTTAAAAGGCCTTATGAAGAGCGATTTCCGCCGCTGGGATGTTATATTGTAAATGAGCCGCCTCAAAATATGCAATCATTTTAATTAAGTTCCCAAAGGTGATCCAAAACAACAATTGAAAAAGTTTATTTTATTTAAAATTAATTATTAAAGAAAAGTACATTGAAAATTGCTATTTTAGCGCGATAATGGAAACTTAATACCACCTTAATCTGGGGTTTTCTCTACTTTTGAGATGAGATATTTAATGAATGGAGATACACAGAAAAAAATTTCACAAAAATTTTTCCAATTAAAGATTCAATTAACTTAAAAAATATTCAATTAAAAATTCAATTGATTCACCAAATTTGGAGACTCGAATAGAACTCGCTGCTTGGTGGTTCCACGGTACCAGACATTAGTGATGCAGAGATCATTTCAGGTGAGAGTGGTAAGGTTGTGGAACACAATTGTTCCCTAAGACAATAGGAATTTCTCCCTACCTTGTCATGAATATAGACGAATATTAATTTCGCGTCTTTAGAAAGAAAGGAAACAGAAAAATGTTATACACTGACATTAATGGTCGTCCAATTTAAATTGTTCTCTTATTATTTACCCATATTAGTGTCATTTATTTATTTACTGCATTTTGATATAATAATAGATGTCTAAGTAAATTATATATGGATTTGAATTTGTTATACCATAGTGTCTTTCTAAATTGTAGCTATGCATAATCATATTTGGCATGTCCTTGGCTTTTCGATTATGAAATAAAGATATATGAAATGAAATGAAATGAATGAAATTTTTTAATTGAAACGAAAATCAATCACAAGAATTAATAGTATCAATAAATTGTTTAATTGGATCAATTATTTTTTTTTAATTAATTGACTTTCAATTAATGAATGACGATATTTCAATTAAAAATTAATTGGATCCATTAATTTCGTGATTGAAAAAAAAATGTTTGTGTGTAAGCTGATTCTCGCCCATGTTAAAACATGTACAGTTAGGAGTGTATGGATTTGTATCTGGCATTTTGTTATAATTAATCAAATAAATCAAGTTACCTAAAAAAAAACACGAATATTAATGCCATAGCTCATATTGGCGTGTTGCGTCGAGTCCAAAAAGTGAGAAAAACGGTAATAACACCATAAAAATATCCGGCATGTTTTGATTGAAATCCTGGCCGCAGTGGTAGAAAACTTGCTTGTGAGCTCAACATATCCCAAGACAAAAATGTTCCATGTTCACCTTTCAAATATAACATTTTGCTGTTGACACATATTTGGGTGATCATATTCCCTCTCTGTGTACATAGACATTCCAACAGGACTCAGAACTATAGCGCTCAGAACGCATCAATCAAGAATGGATTCAAAAGGAGGTTCCTCGCTTCGCAATAGCCATCTCAACCCGTGGACTTTTGGGCCTGGGGCATTTTTGAGAGTAATGTTCAAAATTCAAAAAATCGCAGAGCCTCTTTTGTGCATAGTGCGGTGTCTTTGTCAGCTTTTTGAAGGCCATAATTCGAGCCAAAGGTAACCAATTCGAACAAACCTAATTTTATACTAAAATTTGATGTTATTTCCGATTTATATACCCTCCACCATAGGATGGGGGGGTATATTAACTTTCTCATTCCGTTTGTAACACTGCGAAATATTGCCCTAAGACCCCATAAAGTATATATATTCTGGGTCGTGGTGAAATTCTGAGTCGATCTAAGCATGTCCGTCCGTCCGTCTGTTGAAATCACGCTAACTTCCGAACGAAACAAGCTATCGACTTGAAACTTGGCACAAGTAGTTGTTATTGATGTAGGTCGGATGGTATTGCAAATGGGCCATATCGGACCACTTTTACGTATAGCCCCCATATAAACCGACGCTCAGATTTGGCTTGCAGAGCCTCTTGGAGGAGCAAAATTCATCCGCTCCTGTTGAAATTTGGTACTTGGTGTTAGTATATAGCCTCTAACAACCATGCAAAAATTGGTCCATATCGGTCCATAATAATATATAGCCCCCATATAAACCGATCCCCAGATTTGGCTTGCGGAGCCTCTAAGAGAAGCAAATTTCATCTGATCCGGCTGCAATTTGGTACATGGTATTAGTATGTGGTCTCTAACAACCATGCAAAAATTGGTCCACATCGGCTCATAATTATATATAGCCCCCATATAAACCGATCCCCAGATATGGCTTGCGGAGCCTCTAAGAGAAGTAAATTTCATCCGATCCGGCTGAAATTTGGTACATAGTGTTGGTATATGGTCTCTAAAAACTACGCAAAAATTGGTCCACATCGGTCCATAATTATATAAAGCCCCTATATAAATCGATCCCCCAATTTTGCTTGCGGAGCCTCTAAAAGAAGCAAATTTCATCCGATCCGGCCGAAATTTGGTACATGGTGTTAGTATATAGTCTCTAACAACCATGCAAAAATTGGTCCATATCGGTCCATAATAATATATAGCCCCCATATAAACCGATCCCCAGATTTGACCTCCGGAGCCTCATGGATGAGCAAAATTCATCCGATTCAATTAAAATTTGGTACGTAATGTTAGTATATGGTCTCTAACAACCATGGTCCATACCGGTCTTAATTATATATAACCCCCATTTAAACCGATCCCTAGATTTGGCCTCCGGAGCTCTTGGAGGAGCAAAATTCATCCGATCCTGTTGAAATTTGGTACGTGGTGAAATTTGGTACATTGCGCTAGTATATGGCCGCTAACAACCATGCCAAAAATTGGTCCGTATCGGTCTATAGTTATATATAGCCGATCCCCAAAAATAATCTACAAAAAATTTTATTTCTATAGAAAATTTTGTCAAAATTTTATTACTATAGAATATTTTGTCGAAATTTTATTACTATAGAAAATTTTGTCAAAATTCTATTACTATACAAAATTTTGTCAACATTTTATTTCTATAGAAAATTTTGTCAAAATTTGATTTCTATAGAAAATTTTGTCAAAATTTTATTACTATACAAAATTTTGTAAAAATTTTATTTCTATAGAAAATTGTGTCAAAATTTTATTTCTATAGAAAAATTTGTCAAAATTTTATTGCTATAGAAAATGTTGTCAAACTGAATAATATACGTATTTTTTTGTTTAAAATATACCCCGTATGGACTAACTTACAATTGAGAGACGGTGTTTTAAGTTTTAAGATACCTTGCCATCAGCAAGTGTTACCGCAACCCAATTAATTCGATTGTGGATGACAGTCTTTAGAACAAGTTTCTATGGAATCCATGGTGGAGGGTACATAAGATTCGGCCTGGCCGAATTTACGGCCGTATATACTTGTATTTTTTTTTTTTGTTTTGAGCAATAAAATAAAAAACAAGAAAATTAAGTAAAAATATGCTTTGGTTTATGCATTAAATTTCATCCACCCTGTATATTATGCGAATTATTTTGAAAAAAGTGACATTGTTTTTCTTTTTTTCAAAATAAGCGTACCGTGTATTTTTGTTTTGTTTTGCAAAATAAGCATGTCGCGTTTTTTCTCTTATTTTAAGAATTTACATTTCCAACATTTGAACAAAAACTTTTCAAATCAGCTTTAAATGAAAGAATATTTAGCTACCCAGATAACCTCGTGCCTTATATTATTCAGCGGAAGAATATACTCATATTTTTTTATTATCATTATTTTTTAAATATGCCAAACCACATTTGGGGATTGATGTAAGACTGGCCGTACATAAACACAAGCAAGTGGAAAATTTAAGTGGAGAAAAAAAAAAATAAATGAAAGCTTCAGCAAATATAATTAACCTCTTCCGCTATTCATTCGGGGAGACAATGGACCATTTGTTATATAAAGGATGGAATGTGGAGAACTGGAGAACAATGAGTATATTAAGCACCTGAATCCGAGAGTAAATGAAAAGCAAATTAAAGCTGATGAAAAAAAGTGAAAATTTTCAACTCCTTGAAACCCAAAATCTTCAACAACATCAGTAAATAAACAATAACTGTTGCAACAATTGAGTATAATACAAAAAAAACACACACACACACAATGGACAAGGATAACCATAAGGAAATAGGGAAACTCTACCAACAGCTCTAGCAGCTGGTTATAACCACTGGACATGGAAATTCTACTAATTTGCATAAAATCCGAGAACATTGAAGCATTTTGCTTTGTCCGGATTCACACTGAAATCCAATGAGACCCTAGCAGAAGAAGGTCCATGGAGGGCAAGCATGAGGGGAAATCTACACAATGATATCATAGTCACAGTTGACCAGGAAAAATAGAACTCCTTTGTGAGTGTGTGTGTGTGTGCGGTTTTTTTATATGGGGTACCATGAATGTTCGGTGTCCGGGTGCAACACAGGTTGTGGTGAAAATTGACAAACCAGAGAAACCAGGTGGATACCAAATGAAAATAATATGCCATTTAAATATGTGAAGCAAATCTTTTTGTGTAACCACACACACACACATACTCCATGGGGGGTTAGGTGTTATGCCATTTGAAAATGGTCCAGCAGAGAACTTAGTAAATGGGGGAAGAATATTTGAAGTTGTTGCTTTTGCATGGTTCTACCAGTTAGGGGCCTTTTTTGAGTAGGGAAACTCTTAATCCATACATAAATTGGTCCACATCGGTCCATAATTATATATAGCTCCCATATAAACCGATCCCCAGATTTGGCTTGCGGAGGCTCTAATAGAAGCAAATTTAATCTGATCCGGTAGAAATTTGGAACATGGTGTTAATATATGGTCTCTAACAACCGTGCTAGAATTGGTCCATATCGGTCCATAATTATATATAGCCCCATATAAACCGTTCTCCAGATGTGACCTCCGGAGCCTCTTGGAGGAGCAAAATTCATTCGATCCGGTTCAAATGTGGAACGTGTTGTTAGTATAAGGAACATTTCTTTAAAATAAAAAAATTAAGTAACAGAAAGTAGATGGTCTTTGCTTTAACATTTTTAGCCCTTTAGGATGAGTGGTATAGTAAGATTGTCATTCCGTTTGTAACACATCGAAATATTGGTATCAGACCCCTAAAGTATTCTGGGTCGTGGTGAAATTCTGAGTTGATATAGCTATGTTCCCAACAAAACAAGCTATCGACTTGAAACATTTCCCAAGTAGCTACTTCTGACGTAGGTCGGTCCAGTTGAAAATTGGTTCGTGGTGTCAGTACACGCAAAGAAAAAAACGTTTGGAAAACGTGTACCGAAAACGTTTTTCTTTTGTTAGAGTTTTTTGAATTGCTTCGAAAATTTTAAACTTTCATCACCAAAAAAATTCGTTTGTTAAAAAATTTTTATTTTTTTCAATAAAAAAAGTTATTTTTGAAACAACAACACAGTCCATTTCGTTTATATCAAACACTGTTCTTTTCTGACTTTAGGTCTTTAATAAGACACATTTTACAGTTCAAAAATTAATATACTACAATGTAATGTTGAACATTTTTTCGGAATCTTCCGAACATATCTGGAATATATGTAAAAAAAAAACTTTGGTCGAAGCAGGGATCGAACCCACGACCCTTAGCATGCAAGTCGGACGTAGCAACCACTGCTCCACGGTGCAAAACTAAATGTTTGTTTCTGTTAAATAAACTTTGTTTATTTGGTTCGTGGGCGCCGCAAGCTATGCTATATAAATATAACTTATATGGATATTTATCTATTGATGACCATAACAGGTACATAGCGCAGTGGTTAGTGTGTTGGCTTACTAAGTGCATGGTCCTCTGTTCGATTCTCCGTCCAGGCGAAAGGTACAAAAAATGTTAAAAATTTATAAAATCGTATAATTTCTTCTACATTGTTGGTATTACAGGAAAAGGTGTTAAGAACTAAAAAGCTTCGTGGATGTGAGAAAGATGTGAGGGAAAATGCAATTAGCAAGAAAACAATGTTTTTTTTGTTTTTTGAGTGTGTCTTTATGAAATTGTTTTTACATCCTGGAAAAGAATAAACGTTTATCACAAAAAGTATATACTTTTCTTCCAAATACACTTCCTTACAGCGAAAAGCAAATGAGAAACGAACTTTGTTTGTCTAAAATTTCGTTTGGGAGGAAAGAATTATCTTTTTGCGTGTATATATCCTTTAATCACCATGCAAATTTTTTCCATATCGGTCATATAAATCGATCCTCAGACTTAATTTCCGGATGATCCTGGATCCGGTTGAAATTTGCTACGTGCACCAAAAAAAAAATATTTACGTGATATTAAAGATTACGCAACCTAAATTTTAGGATGTGAACTTTATAAAATATTAAGGACACATTTCTTTAAAATAATGAAATTTTAATTAAAATAAAGTTTATAATCTTTGCTTCAAAATTTTTTTCATTAAATTTAGGACACAAATTTTGTAAATTTGCATCCCTCCGTTAAAGTCTCATGTCTTTGAACTAAGGCTAGTTTTTCTTAAAGAAACACATTTTTGATTTAAAGAAATTGTCCTTAAATTAACTGAAATATTAAAACTTTAGATTTAAGATAAAAACGCTTCAAATATAGGCTAAGACTTGTTTAGCGTCTTTGGTTTAACGTTTTTTTGGAATTAAGAAAACATTTTTTACTTTGAAGTATCCGTTATAATTTGGATTTTGAACTAGCATTTGTTTGTACGTAAGAAACTTTATTAATAAACCGTGAAAAGAGACTGCAAACTTGATAAATGAGATCTGTATCCTAATTTTAATTTTATTGATCCTAGATTTAATGCCAGATAGGTCGCTAAAAAATTTCTTTATTTTAAAGAAGCCGCATCATTGGCTCGAAATCAATACCAAAATCCTTAAGGGAAGGTCAAAATCTTTGGATCCAAGTAAACTTTGTTTTGAGTGTGGTGTTAGTCTATGGTCTATAACAACAAAAATTGGTCCATATCGGTCCAAAATTATATATGGAGGCCCCATATAAACCGAACCCAAATTTGATTTCCGGAGTTTCTTGGATATGCAAAATTCCTCCGATCTGGTACGTTATGTCAGCATGTGTTTTGTTTTTACTAATCATGCATAAATTGGTCCATATCGGTTCATAAACCAACCTCAAAATGTCACTTCTGGACCCTTATGAAGGAACAAATTTCATCCGATCCAGTTGAAATTTGGTTCTCTATTTACCGGGCGTAAATTGGTTCATAATGGTTCATAATTATGTATAGACTCCTCTATATAAACCGATCAAGAATTGAATTGGCTTCTATGGGTATTTGGTCTGCCTTTCTTTGTGTAACGTAGACTCTATATGGGCTAACAATGTTAAGGAATTCTAAGATACCTTGCCATCGGAAGGTTTTACCACAACCCAAGTAATTCGATTGTGGATGACAGCCTTTAGTAGAACTTAAATAATAAAGAAAATGATTTTTGTAATTTTTTTTACACCTTCCGATCCCAAATACTGTTAAGATTACAGACATTATCGTATTCTTAATATATAATCAAGTTTACGACTCGAAATTATATTTATGAACAATTTTTCGTTTTTTACCATATCTTCAATGAGTCTCCTAAAAGTATGCAAAGATATACCGGGCTAATCTTCTGAATATTACATTTTAAAGAATGAATTTCAATTATAATTAGATAAAATGATTGATAGATTAATTAAAGCAAATTTCGTATATTCGTAGTTCTTTATAAAATTTATGAAAATCAATGAAACATTTAATACAGCAAATATGAAGAATTTACGTGGAATATTTAATAAAGAATTTTTCGTAAAAATAACAAACGGTGTAAACACAAGGAGGGTGAAAGTTTTATCGAAATAAGGCCTTCCCTAAACCTTTTAACCACTTCTATCCATTCCTATCTATGCCATGGTCATTCTCATATGGCACAAATTTCCATATAGGAGTGACTTTAAATATTTTAAATTTCATTTGATAAAGTCAAACGAAGGACTAGCAACGTTTAAATGTGTGTTCTCTTTTGTGAGTCCCTATTAGCAGCAGGTCAGAAAGGGTCAGTTACTAGGCAGCATTTTTTTATTTGCATTCACAATTTGTTAATAGACTTAGGACCACAAATGCTGCCAATTAGAAGAAATTATTAACAAATTGGGTTACTCTTATAATGGAATACTGAGTTAGAATTTGTAAGAAGAAAATAGGCTTAGATTTAAACAAACTAAAAATGGGGATGAGGTCAGTCAGACTAAAGCTTAAATACTCATTAGCATGGACATGAATTAGGTATCAGAAGTTATATAGTGATTCAGATACCAGAAAATAATTCGAGACTAAAACCAAACTATACCAACTAAAATTAAGCACTTCTTAAAAAAAAGGCAGATTAAACACCAATATAAAACAATTTACATAAAGACATATGTCTAAATTACGTCCATTTATATACATGGTATTTAATCACTTTATATGGCAGTCTTTGTCTGTCTTACTCCATTGGGCGAGTTCCATGATTCTAAAGTGAAAACAAGTATATACGGCCGTAAGTTCGGCCAGGCCGAATCTTATGTACCCTCCACCATGGATTGCGTAGAAACTTCTACGAAAGACTGTCATCCACAAATTTCAACTCACATGGTTGTTAAATATCATATACTACCACCACTTACCAAATTTCAACCAGATCGGATGAATTTTGCTTCTCCAAAAGGCACCGGAGGTCAAATCTGGGGATCGGTTTAATATGGGAGCTATATATAATTATGAACTGATAGGAACCAATTCCTGCATGGTTGTTAGATACCATATACTAACATAACGTACCAAATTTTAACCGAATGAGAAGAATTTTGCTCTTCCAAGGTGCTCCGGAGGTCAAATCTGGGGATTGGTTTATATGGAGGCTATATATAATTATGAACCGATGTGTATTAATTTTTGCATGGTTGTTAGAGACCATATACTAACACTATGTACCAAATTTCAGCCGGATCGAATGAAATTTGCTTCTCGTAGAGGCATCGCAAGCCAAATTTGGGGGTCCGTTTATATGGAGCCTATACGTAAAAGTGGACCGATGTGGCCCATTTGCAATACCATCCGACCTACATCAATAACAACTACTTGTGCCAAGTTTCAAGTCGATAGCTTTTTACCTTCGGAAGTTAGCGTGATTTCAACAGACGGATGGACGGACGGACGGACATGCTCAGATCGACTCAGAATTTCACCACGACCCAGAATATATATACGTTATGGGGTCTTAGAGCAATATTTCGATGTGTTACAAACGGAATGACAAAGTTAATATACCCCCATCCTATGGTGGAGAGTATAATAATCTATAAAAAAATATGCAGCTAAAGATTTTGAGGCTATTTTGGAAACCCCTCCATATCTTTAAAATCAGAAAATTCTTTGACGACATTTCCATTTAATTAAAAAATCTTGGTATTTTTCATCTGCCAGTCTTTTTCATTTCATGATGTTTCTCTTTTATTAAGCAACATAAAAATACTTTTTTTTCTTAAAAATTTTCTTTTAACCAAAATTTATGTTTCAATAAACGCCTGGGAGGTTTTAGTTCTACTATCAACCTCCAGTGTATATCCAAT
Organism: Haematobia irritans; assembly: GCF_050003625.1. Lineage (NCBI taxonomy): Eukaryota > Metazoa > Arthropoda > Insecta > Diptera > Muscidae > Haematobia > Haematobia irritans. The sequence continues at coordinate 54,985,741 of NC_134401.1, forward strand.
TTTCATTAAGGGGTGGTTCTGCAAGGATTTTATGCAAAATTTAAGAATGTTAGTTTTTCTTTTGTTGCTCGTAAATATCGCTCATCATTCAGCAGCTCTTCATTCATATTCACTTCAAGGCGAATTTATGTTTTAATGCCTTGGGGATCTTAGCTGTGTTTTTTTTACGATGACAATGCTCATGCATAGTACAGGGAATATGGAGAAATTCGTGGGTGTTTCCTTCTATCATGCAGCGGGTATATCTTAGATGAATCTCAATGCATTGCCATAAATGCAATTTACATTTGCAATAAAAAAGGAGGAGCAAGGACGGCGAAAATGCAAATATGGCAAGCAATGAAGGAAGAAAATATCATTTTAAATGCAATGTCATTTTGCCATGATAACATTTGCAGTGCCCCCAGGATGAGAATTTTGGCTTGCCAACCAAAAATGCAAGTAAGAGCAATAAAAAAGAAAATGCAAGGAAATAATGCAAAGATTGTAGATTTTGGGGCAATCGCTGGATATATATGCGAATGTTCGAAATGAGAAAAACAAAAACAACAAACTCATCTTACATATTTAATATACAATACAGAATATCAGCATTTCTCTGAACCATATTTGAATTTATTACATACTTATATTTAATATATGAAGCTTTTTCCGTATTCTCATAAATTATATTATACAAATAACGCATAAGTAGAAAGCTCTTCCGATTTATTGAAGAGGAATAAAATTACACCGGATTGTTGTTGTTGATATAGTGCAATTGTTTTATTTTTTAATTGTGCTTTTAATTATCACACATTCATGGTGGATGTCCAAGAAAGTAGAATTGCCATTTTCGAATTTCGAAAATTTGAAAGTTGTGCTGGATTGTGCTAGGTTTGTGCCGATTTGTGCTGCAATTTGTTTTTTTAAATTTTATCAAATAGCCGAGATATTTCGAAAAAACTTTTTTCAACAAAATTTTTGCCAGAATCGCCATTTTCGAAATTCGACATTTTGACAGTTGTGCTGAGTTGTGCCAGCCGAGTACATTATTGTGCCGTTTAAATAAAAATTCTATCTCTTATAGTTTTCGAGAAATTCTAAAATTTCGAAAAATTTCCAGAATCGCCATTTTCGAATTTCGAAAATTTTAATATTGTATTAAACCGTTATCGACTTGTGCTAAGTTGTGCCGTTGAGATCACCTTTCTATCTCAAGCCGTTTCCGAGAAACAGCCAAATTAAATTTTTAAAAAAGTTCAAAAATATGTGTTTGAAAAACGCCAAAATTTAAATTTTCGAATTTCAAAAAACTGAATGTTGTGCCAATTTGTGCTAGTTCAGTACTCATTTGTGCCGTTCGAATCAACTTTCTATCTCAAACCGTTTTGGAGATATTCGCAAAAACTTTTTTTAAAAAATGCCAATTTATGATTGAAAATAGTCAAAATTTGCCGTTTGAATCAACTTTCTATCTCAAACCGTTTTGGAGATATTCGCAAAAACTTTTTTTAAAAAATGCCAATTTATGATTGAAAATAGTCAAAATTTAAAATTTTCGAATTTCAAAAAACTGAACGTTGTGCCAATTTGTGCTAGGTTAGTACTCATTTGTGCCGTTTGAATCAACTTTCTATCTCAAACCGTTTTGGAGATATTCGCAAAAACTTTTTTTTAAAAAATGCCAATTTATGATTGAAAAAAGTTTTTGCGAATATCTCCAAACTCGAATTTCAAAAAACTGAACGTTGTGCCAATTTGTGCTAGGTTAGTACTCATTTGTGCCGTTTGAATCAACTTTCTATCTCAAACCGTTTTGGAGATATTCGCAAAAACTTTTTTTAAAAAATGCCAATTTATGATTCGAACGGCACAAATGAGTACTGAACTAGCACAAATTGGCACAACATTCAGTTTTTTGAAATTCGAAAATTTAAATTTTGGCGTTTTTCAAACACATATTTTTGAACTTTTTTAAAAATTTAATTTGGCTGTTTCTCGGAAACGGCTTGAGATAGAAAGGTGATCTCAACGGCACAACTTAGCACAAGTCGATAACGGTTTAATACAATATTAAAATTTTCGAAATTCGAAAATGGCGATTCTGGAAATTTTTCGAAATTTTAGAATTTCTCGAAAACTATAAGAGATATAATTTTTATTTAAACGGCACAATAATGTACTCGGCTGGCACAACTCAGCACAACTGTCAAAATGTCGAATTTCGAAAATGGCGATTCTGGCAAAAATTTTGTTGAAAAAAGTTTTTTCGAAATATCTCGGCTATTTGATAAAATTTAAAAAAAAAAATTGCAGCACAAATCGGCACAAACCTAGCACAATCCAGCACAACTTTCAAATTTTCGAAATTCGAAAATGGCAATTCTACTTTCTTGGACATCAATTTCTTTCGTAAATTATTAAATGTTTACCATTATTAAAATTCGATTTTTGATTAAATGTTGATTATAAATAAATTGGAAAATATATCAAAGTTGATTAAACGAATTTCAAGATTTCGAAATATCGTCTTCGCTATGTTCCACATTTGTTTACCCATGCTGGATTAAATAATATTTTTGAGACTTTTTTAACAGAATATTATAATAAGTTTATAGAGTTACGAGTATATAATCAATGCCATTTAATAAATTCTTTAGAATATCCTTGGAAAATAAACAGTTTCATTGAATATCCTTGAATTTCCTTCTTCATCATAAAAGATATAAATTATGTGGACAATCCAAAGCTTCTGTTATGCGCTGTTGTTGTGGCAAAGTGCAAATAAGGATTCATGGAATTGAAATATACATGGGGCAATGGTTAACACGTTCCATGTTGTTATTTGCAATACCATTCGCAGCATTGGCAACAGCAACAACAACAATCCAATCATCCTATAAGGCCAACATCATGGTGGAAATGAAGAGCTGTTCGTGTGATATTTGGTTGCTGTTGCTTCTAAAGCAATTTGTTGCAACAGGATACACCGACACACACCGACAGACAGACCCAGTCATACATACACATGACGATGTTGCATTTGTAGCTGATGGAAACGGCTGATGATGTTGACGTTAGCGATGTTGTCCAATGTTATTTCATACTTGTGGCACAAATACGTGCCTGGCGTACATTGTTAAAGGATCTCAAGGGATTCCATATAATAGCAGACAAAAAAAACAACAACATAACGATAGCCAACAAGTAAAACATTGACTATTGTTGTAGCACCCGAACAAACTTAAATTAAATCCATGTCCAAGTGAATTTAAAACGAAAAAAAAAATGTCAATCCATGCCTGCATGTGTTTGCTTTGTCTGTAGACCATAGTTCTGAGGTGTCAAATGATGAACTCTCTGCGAAAATAAAGTCATCTGCAATCAAAAATTTTCTATGGTTCAAGGAAAGTTGAAATAAAATTTTGTGAAATTTTTTGTATCCTTTTAAAGGATAATACCACTATCAATGTCAACGAAAATTCCAAAACTTCTCTTTAGGAAAGGAGGCATTACACCTTCCCCATTAACTCCTGATTCAAATTAACTTTGAAAAATCTGTTGAAATGTTTGTTGTTTACTTTACTCAGCCACCCACGAAAATTACAGCTCTTTGTCGAAAGTGACCACCCTGATACCCTGGACTATGCAGTAGTGAGGTAATCTCACCGGCCAATAAGTCCTGGACTTTTGAACTGCCATTTCATTTATTTGCTTCCATTATTTGTTTGTTTTTATTTCATTCGTCCATTTGTTTGTTTGCACAAACGATGTGCAACTCTAATGCAAATATGAGGAAATTGTCGAAAAATGAGACGAGAGAGAGAGTGGGAGAAATGGATTGCCCCCAACAACCGACGACCAAACAGGGATGTAAATTCGATTTTTAAGAATGAATGAATGAAAATAAAAAAATGTACTTTTTGGGGGTCAAATTGTACTTAATTGATATGCATGAAATAGCAAAATCTATAGAGGACCTGAAATACTAAAATGCAATTAGTTGCTAAACTCAAGAAAACACTTTGACCTTCCCCTAGGTATTTCAGGTATTTCACTTACCTTGTGGTGGACTATGATACCACAAGTGTTGAATTTCTAAGTTCAGTTTCGATTCTATGTTTAGTTCAATGACAAGGGATTTTCTTTTTATAGCTGAGTCCGAACGGCGATCCTCATTGTGGTAAAATCACTTAGAGAAGCTTTAAAACACTCAGAAATGTCACTAGCATTAATGGGAGGGGATAATCCACCGCTGAAAAACTTTTGGTGTTCCGCCGAAAATGGGATTGAACCCACGGCACTATGTATGCAAGACGGCCATGCTGAACATTGCACCACGGTGGCTCATCTAAGTAGTTGTGTATGGAGTCCGAGCCAAATACGTGACACTTACAAAAAATACGGTCAAAATTTGGTCAATATAAACTTGACGTATTTCTTTCAATTTTGCATTTAAAAAACCTGAACACCCCTCATTTTGAAGGTGTGTGTGTGTAGAATGTTGCTCCTATTTTGATTTTGGAATTCACTCTTCAGTTGTCAAAATGCCGTCCAAGCAAGAAGAGCAGCGTATCAAAATTTTGCTCGCGCATCGCGAAAATCCGAGCTACTCGCACGCAAAGCTGGCAAAATCGCTAAAAGTTGCCAAATCAACCGTTACAAATGTAATTAAAGTGTTTGTGGAACGTTTGTCGACAGCCAGGAAGTCTGGATCGGGGGGAAATCGAAAACCGGAAGCCGCTGAGACGACAAAGAGAGTTGCCGGTAGTTTCAAGCGAAACCCTAACCTCTCTCTCCGAGATGCCGCAAATAAGCTGGGTGTATCGTCTACAACCGCGCATCGAGCCAAAAAACGAGCCGGACTATCGACTTACAAGAAGGTAGTGACTCCAAAGCGCGATGATAAACAAAATACGACGGCGAAAGCGCGATCCCGGAGGCTGTACACGACGATGCTGACGAAGTTTGACTGCGTGGTAATGGACGACGAAACCTACGTCAAAGCCGACTACAAGCAGCTTCCGGGACAGGAGTTTTATACGGCAAAAGGAAGGGGAAAGGTAGCAGATATTTTCAAGCACATAAAACTGTCAAAGTTCGCAAAGAAATATCTGGTTTGGCAAGCCATCTGTACCTGTGGCTTGAAAAGCAGCATTTTCATAGCTTCCGCGACTGTCAACCAAGAAATTTACGTGAAAGAGTGTTTGAATAAACGTCTGCTGCCTTTCCTGAAGAAACACGGTTGTTCCGTACTGTTTTGGCCGGATTTGGCATCTTGCCATTACGGTAAAAAGGCCATGGAGTGGTACGCCGCCAACAACGTGCAGGTGGTTCCCAAGGACAAGAACCCTCCCAACACGCCAGAGCTCCGCCCAATTGAGAAATACTGGGCTATTGTCAAGCGGAACCTAAAGAAGACCAAAAAAAAACTGCTAAGGACGAGCAGCAGTTCAAGGCAAACTGGCTTTCTGCGGCGAAGAAGGTGGACAAGGTGACTGTACAAAATCTGATGGCAGGTGTCAAGCGTGAGGCCCGGCAATTCGGATTTGGAAAAGCGAAAGCCTAACTGAATATTTTTCCTGAATTTTATACTAATTGAACTTGAAAAAGAAATTTAATTTGATTTTTTAAATAAACGATTTCACCGATTTACACGCGTTTTCCCTTGACCAAATTTTGACTGTATCACCCTTTAAGGCAAAAGATGTTTAAACTGCATGTCAAAAAGAAGGCTCTCTAGTTCGTTTTCCGCATAATGATCGCCAACATCTCCAGATCTTAATCTGTTGGCCGTTTGTACCTGGGGCATTTTGGAGGGTGAGGTTGACACTAAAAAATATCAAAATGTCGATCATCTCAAGACGGTGCTTTGCTAGGAATGGGCCGAAATATCACAAAGCCACTTTCGTGCAGCGTATGATGAGTGGTCGGCCATTTGAAGTCCATATTTCGTGCCAAATATAGCCAATTTAATCACATCAGCCAGCCAGCCCGAAATTCAATTGTATCAACTTTTGAATCCCTGCGAAAAACTACCATTGCAGCAAGCTACTAAATTCATGAATATTAAGGAAAAGGAAAAGCACAATGGGATAATTGAAATAATTTCGATTTTTCTCCTTCAAAAAAATCGTCTACAAATAAAAAATTCGATCTTGATCCTATCTTTCATCCGGAGGCCTCTCTGTATAATATTTCAAAATCTTGATAGATATTTTTCCCTGGCTGTTAAAGGCACGCCATCAACCGATACCACCACTTTTATCCGTTCATTTTCTAAGAAAACCAGAAGGTTTGAGGTGATAGAACTCCTCCTTGAAGAGTGCTTCTGTTCGCATACCTACCGATGTTTGCTTGCCCAAGGGAGGCTAAAATCCGTATCTGTCAGCCAGCCTCAGAATCTCGATCGCCTACGAAAACTAAGTTACCGATAAACTACAAATTAACGCATAGACAATTTCCCGAACAACAATAAATCGCTATCTTAAACGGCTTACGATAATCAACGAACCAAAGTTCTTATCAACTGCCTATCACTTTCGAACCGAAGATATTACCAATAACCGATCATCTAGAAATCAATAATCATCCGATAACCTACAAACTAAAGATCTTAACTACTAAATATCGTCTTAATCTCGGCGATGACTCCTGTTGCCGATCAACTACAAGTTTTACTTCCGAATTGTTACTTCCATGAGAACCCCACCATATTAGGGAAAGGGAACTGGTAGCCGCATTTATTGCAGTGAACTAGGAATTCGAGAGTCGCACACGCTAGCGATTGCAGAAATTGCTGCAATCACAAAAGACACTGCTGAGACACTGTTGACGAGACCGTTATTCAGAAGTAATATCAGCTTCTTCATCGACGATCAACAGGCTTTGGACAAGAGCTTAGGGTTCTCACTAAACAGCATAATATAACTCTGCGCTGGGTATTTGGACACCGTGGAATAATGGAAAATGTAGAAGCAGATGTGCTGGCTAAGGAAGGCACACTTGCAATGAATAATGTCCTCGCGGACGTTTTTCCTACGCTGTATTCATATCAATACAGGATACATGTCAAGCATGATTAACTATGGTGAGGACGTTAGCTTATCGGAGGGTTGCGAAATTCTCATGGCGATGAATATGCAGGAATTGAGGCCTTTAATTGGAGTTATAACTGGATATAATACACTTGGGAATCATATGTTAAGAAGAGGCCTTAAAGATGATGACATTTCCAGATGGTGTCTGGACGCGGAAGACTCGTACCACCTCCTGTCCCAGAGTCCATTATTATCCTTTAGAAGAAACAAGCTACTGGTCTCCTTTTATCTTTCAGGCTCTCACTGATCTGTGCGAGTAGCTTAAGAAATATACTCGCCTTCAACAGTTTCTCTGATTGGATGTTTTAAGCAACTTTAAGGAAGACGGATAAATGGAAGTTCTTTAGCGACTTTAAAGAAGGAGACCACCTGAGGAAGAAGTGTTTGAGAAAATTACCTCGAGGAATCACAATGGAATTATAGTGGTCTAAGTGAACATAAATTCGTTGAAAGATTTATTGTCATCCTAACATAATCATATTAGAGAGAGAGGGGATTTTCATAAACTCAAGATATTCCAATTGATTCCCACTGTGCAAGTGACATTTAACTGTCATCTCACATATTTACCAACCAGTGTAGGCTTGGTGCTCATGATGATAATGACGACGGCAATATTGGCGCTGATGTGGATGCCTATGATGTGTATATTGTCCGACTGATCATTATAACAAATTCGATGTAGGGCCTGACTGGAACCTGATGCTCGCCACTTGGATAGCTGCCTGCCTGCCTAACTGATGATGATGCTGATGGCGACGTTGACAACTGGGACATGTTAAGCTGAGCCCACAACAACACAAATGCAAACAAAATAGAACATGACAATGAATAGAGCACGTTCCTGGGATGTTGTTAAATGAACTGTAGTCCCATTACAAACACATCCTAGGCGAAGGTCCTTGTGCACGCTGAAAACGTCGTCCAGGTTCACCATTATGCAAGCACTCCAATGGAACCAGTGATGAAACCCTTTGCAGCAAGCACATTCAAATTGTAGTTTTGTGAGCAAAGAAAGAATTTTGCGCTCCATTCCACTGCTCTAAATGAATCTTTTGTGGAATTTCCACGAAATCACGTTATGCACACTGAATAATGCATTTGTATTTCATTGCCTGGATTACGTGGAGCTAAAGGGGAGTATCCAAATGTCCAAAAGTGTATGTGCCTTATTCCAAAGCAATTGGGATTTTATCTGATGCCTCATTGACACAATAATCAAGGATATTGGAGGTAAATAACCATCCTTTGCCCAGTTCGACATAGAGGTTGTCAGTGCAGGGATTGAATTCAAAGGAATACCCATGAACTGCAACAAGATGAAAGCTATAACCGTTATTGCAGCATTTGTAATCTGAAATGTGCTGCATTAGTGGTCCACCACAAACGACTGCTGATGATGGTTTTGTGCCGAGGACATTTGGACAATTGCTTTGATGAATGAATTCCTTGTCAACAAAGTGTATGCAGGTGCGGAAGATTACAAAGATTAAACGCAATAATCAGGACAATTGGATTGAGGAGTTTGACCAGAGGTTATCAATTTGAGGATTTGATAAAGAAGAAGGATTATTTTTGTTTTTTTTTTCAAATAAGTTAAAATTAAGAGTGTTGTATTATATGAAGAAGCTTAGGTGGATTAAATCACGTACAAGATAAGCGAAGAGTTACGTCAATTTAAATCGACCACTGGAAATTCTGAAAAATTTACTATTAGATTATAAAAACAAGTATATACGGCCGTAAGTTCGGCCAGGCCGAATCTTATGTGCCCTCCACCATGGATTGCATAGAAACTTGTACTAAAGACTGTTATCCACAAAAGAATTACTTGGGTTGCGGTAACACTTGCCGATGGCAAGGTATCTTAAAACTTCTTAACACCGTCTTTTCAATTGTAAGTTAGTCCACACGGGTTATAATTAAAATTAAAAACAAAAAAGCCGAATAAAAAATTTTCTATAGAAATAAAATTTTGACAAAATTTTCTATAGAAATAACATTTTGACAAAATTTTCTATACAAATAAAATTTTGACAACATTTTCTATAGAAATAAAATCTTGGCAAAATTTTGTATAGTAATAAACATTTGACAAAATTTTCTATAGAAATAAAATTTTGGTAGATTATTTTTGGGGATTGGCTATATATAACTATAGACAAATATGGACCAATTTTGGCATGGGTGTTAGCGGCCATATTGTTTGTTTGTTTTTTTTTATTTTATCATGCACAACAAGATTTAGATCTTATAAATTAAAGTACATGAATTATATGATATAATTACGATAATCTCCACACATTAATATAAGTAAAAATGTTAAGACAATTAAATTAATGGAAAATAAAAAAAATAAATAAATAATTAAATAAGAAAAGGTTAATTAAAATAAAATTTTGAATAGAGATATAACATTATGATAGTTATTTTGTATAAAACAATAAGTAAAGAAAAAAAATAAGTAAAAGTTAGAATATACCTGTATATTATATTAGTTTTGGTTAAGATAAGTAATCAATTTTTCCTTAAAAACATTTGCGTTGCTGTTAAGCTATAGACTATGTGGAAGAACATTGCAGAGTCGCACTGCATTTATAAAGAAGTGCCATTCCGAAAACATGGATCGGTACCGAAATGGAGTCAATGTTTTGCCCCGATTGGATAGCGCAACCGTTCACCACGTATCAAATTTCAACCGGGTCGGATGAATTTTGCTCCTCCCATAGCTCCGGAGGCCAAATCTGGGGATCGGTTTAAATGGGGGTTATATATAATTAAGACCGGTATGGACCAATTTTGTGGTTAAATGTTTCAGACATGTGTTGGAATGCATTAAAAATCATAAAATATATAAAAATTAGTTATTCGGCAAAATTTCACAATTTGTTTTTAATTTTCATCCAAAACACTGAATAAGGATAACACCTTGAGAGTGATGTAAAGGGTGGTACGGTCAAAATTTGGTCAATATAAACTTGACGTATTTCTTTCAATTTTGCATTTAAAAAACCTGAACACCCCTCATTTTGAAGGTGTGTGTGTGTAGAATGTTGCTCCTATTTTGATTTTTGAATTCACTCTTCAGTTGTCAAAATGCCGTCCAAGCAAGAAGAGCAGCGTATCAAAATTTTGCTCGCGCAACCGAAAATCCGAGCTACTCGCACGCAAAGCTGGCAAAATCGCTAAAAGTTGCCAAATCAACCATTACAAATGTAATTAAAGTGTTTGGGGAACGTTTGTCGAGAGCCAGGAAGTCTGGATCGGGGCGAAATCGAAAACCGGAAGCCGCTGAGACGACAAAGAGAGTTGCCGGTAGTTTCAAGCGAAACCCTAACCTCTCTCTCCGAGATGCCGCAAATACGCTGGGTGTATCGTCTACAACCGTGCATCGAGCCAAAAAACGAGCCGGACTATCGACTTACAAGAAGGTAGTGACTCCAAATCGCGATGGTAAACAAAATACGACGGCCAAAGCGCGATCCAGGAGGCTGTACACGACGATGCTGACGAAGTTTGACTGCGTGGTAATGGACGACGAAACCTACGTCAAAGCCGACTACAAGCATCTTCCGGGACAGGAGTTTTATACGGCAAAAGGAAGGGGAAAGGTAGCAGATATTTTCAAGCACATAAAACTGTCAAAGTTCGCAAAGAAATATCTGGTTTGGCAAGCCATCTGTACCTGTGGCTTGAAAAGCAGCATTTTCATAGCTTCCGGGACTGTCAACCAAGAAATTTACGTGAAAGAGTGTTTGAATAAACGTCTGCTGCCTTTCCTGAAGAAACACGGTTGTTCAGTACTGTTTTGGCCGGATTTGGCATCTTGCCATTACGGTAAAAAGGCCATGGAGTGGTACGCCGCCAACAACGTGCAGGTGGTTCCCAAGGACAAGAACCCTCCCAACACGTCAGAACTCCGCCCAATTGAGAAATACTGGGCTACTGTCAAGCGGAACCTAAAGAAGACCAAAAAAACTGCTAAGGACGAGCAGCAGTTCAAGGCAAACTGGCTTTCTGCGGCGAAGAAGGTGGACAAGGTGGCTGTACAAAATCTGATGGCAGGTGTCAGGCATGAGGCCCGGCAATTCGGATTTGGAAAAGCGAAAGCCTAACTGAATATTTTTCCTGAATTTTATACTAATTGAACTTGAAAAAGAAATTTAATTTGATTTTTTAAATAAACGATTTCACCGATTTACACGCGTTTTCCCTTGACCAAATTTTGACCGTATCACCCTTTAAATTTAGTGCAACGGCTATTGAAATGGAGGACATCCGTCCTATGACAAGCCCATGTTAAATTCATCGCTTCTGCGCCAATTTTGCATCACTTCCGGTTCCAAAAATAACATTTTCACTACTTTTTGGCGACGTTTTTTTGCTGGGTTATAATACTTCGTGGCACAGTGTGGCGTAGGGTAAAAATACAGACCTCGAGCTCGTTCTCATCACCAATTTGCTAAAATCTAAATACAGGTCCAATAAAATAAAACGTTTATATTAATACGAGTATACCAACTATACCTGGATAAAACTATTTAAATCGGTTCAGATTTATGTATCGCCCAATTTCCCAAAAAGTTTGCAAAAATGTAATATTTTATAGTGTCAACGATTTGAATACAGAACGATTTGAATACAGAACATAAAAACAAGTATATACGGCCGTAAGTTCGGCCAGGACGAATCTTATGTACCCTCCACCATGGATTGCGTAGAAACTTATACGAAAGACTATCATCGACAATCGAATTACTTGGGTTGTGGTATCTTAAAACTTCTTAACATCGTTTTCTAAATTGTGAGTTAGTCCATACGTGTTATGTATTAGACAATACGTAGAGAGCCAGAATTGAAATATCGGGGTCGCTTATATGGGGGCTATATACAATTATGAACTTGATATGGACCAATTTTTGTGTGATTGGGGATCGATTTATCTGATGGCTATATATAACTATAGACCGATATGGACCTAGTAAGGCATGGTTGTTAACGGCCATACACTAGCACAATGTACCAAATTTCAACTGACTCGTATGAATTGTGCTCCTCCAAGAGGCTCCAAAACCAAATCTCGGGATCGGTTTATATGGGGGCTATATATGATTATGGACTGAAATGGACCACTTTTGGCATAGTTGTTAAATATCATATACTACCACCACGTACCAAATTTCAACCAGATCGGATGAATTTTGCTTCTCCAAAAGGCACCGGAGGTCAAATCTGGGGATCGGTTTATATGGGGGCTATATATAATTATGGAATGATATGAACAAATTCCTGCATTGTTGTTGGATACCATATACTAACTACAGGTACCAAATTTCAACCGAATCGGATGAATTTTGCTCTTCCAAGAGGCTCCGGAGGTCAAATCTGGGGTTCGGTTTATATAGGGCCTATATATAATTATGGACCGATTTCGACCAATTTTTGCATGGGTGTTTGAGCCCATATCTTAACACCAGGTACCAAATTTCAACTGAATCAGATGAATTTTGGTCTTCCAAGAGGCTCCGGAGGCCAAATCTGATGATCGGTTTATATGGGGGCTATATATAATTATGGACCGATGTGGACCAATTTTTGCATGGTTGTTAGAGACCATATACTAACACCATGTACCAAATTTCAGCCGAATCGGACGAAATTTTCTTCTCTTAGAGGATTCGCAAGCCAAATTTGGGGGACCGTTTATATGGGGGCTATACGTAAAAGTGGACCGATGTGGACCAATTTTTGCATGGTTGTTAGAGACCATATACTAACACCATGTACCAAATTTCAGCCGGATCGGATGAAATTTGGTTTTCTTAGAGGATTCGCAAGCCAAATTTGGGGGTCCGTTTATATGGGGGCTATACGTAAAAGTGGACCGATATGGCCCATTTGCAATACCAATCCGACCTACATCAATAACAACTACTTGCGCAAAGTTTCAAGTCGATAGCTTGTTTCGTTTGGAAGTTAGCGTGATTTCAACAGACGGACGGACGGACGGACGAACATGCTCAGATCGACTCAGAATTTCACCACGACCTAGAATATATATACTTTATGGGGTCTTAGAGCAATATTTCGATGTGTTACAAACGGAATGACAAAGTTAATACACCCCCCATCCTATGGTGGAGGGTATAAAAAATGGTAGAAAGGGAATGCACTCTCCTCAGTTTTTGTGCCAGACTTTTCCTGACCTAACTCTTTAAAAGAGTTCAAATATTTTCGAATTTGTTTTCATCTCGAAGGATGACTAAGTTAATGCTCCTACAAATATGCTCCGGAAGACACCACAGCGAAGCGGGCCTGGTTACGTTAGTCATTTATGCATTTAACATTAATTGATATTTATTCCAACTGATCATCCAACAAACTCAATTATAGTTTTAAATTCGTATAACCAGTCTAATCTATTCCGTTCTCGTTAAAATTCAATTCAAAATGATCCTCTCAGCAATCTAAGAATTGAAGAATCTTAGACAAACAAAATAGGGTGACATCGAAAATTCATTACATTATGTGTACATTTGAATATTTTGCAATGAAGAATTAGAATTCCATTCATTTGCAATGTTACGACTCTATCCGACAACTTGAATGCAAACCACAGAGATGATTTAGCAAAATTTGGGCATTGACAATTTTAGCATAACATGGTTGGGATTTTGGAATACACAGTAAAGAAAAAATGGATTCGGTGTTAATAACAAATACCCGTGATATACGGTATACAAATAACTCCTGAGTTGTTTGAAAATGCTTCATGTTAGACTAGATTGAAAAAAACGAACACGCAAAGATGGAATATGATCATCTCAAACATGTTTTAAGACGGCAAACATGGAACATTTTTATCTCAAAAATTTTGTTTTCTCACTAATCATATACATGGTTGCCTATGGATAATGAAATGTTTCATGCTATTGATGAAAATGTTCATTGTTTTGGTGAAAACATTTCTTTAGATTAATAAAAAAAAAAGGTTCAATTTGATTTTTTTATGTCTAGCTTTTGTGTGGCTTAAATCGTCCTTTTCATCGTGATCATCTCTTTTTCCTTAAACCCCGTAGCACTACTAGAAAGCAACGAGAAACTTACTTGTTGGTCGTCAAAATTATTATTGTTCCATTTTTAATATATATGGCCCGTAAACCAAAAATTTCTCTCAGTGTATAGAATCGAGTCCTTTCAGTTCAAGTATTGGAACACGTTTTGAATAATTGCCACCTGAATACGAAATTGCTGTTTGAGCTCTTCACTATCTCCCAACCAGTCATTCAGCCAGCAGTTACTCTCCCAGCCACTTTGAACAAATACTTTTCGGATAACATTCATTCGTTCATCCAACATCCTTTTGCCATGCCTGGAGCATTTGTGATAAGCCTTTTTTGTCGCATTTATATTTCCCACTGATGTGGAATAATTTGAATCTAGTCTTGGTTTTTGGCTTTGGATTTTGTTATAGGGAAAATGAATAAAACTTTGATGAGCTTTCCACGAAATCGGGACAAATCTTTGAAGGCATTTCATTAATTAACATTCAATTGTTGATTGTTTGTTCTTTTGACATTTGTGACATGATGGAAATTCGTTGTTACTCCAAAAACTCACAACAACGAAGACGTGATATTGGCCAATTGGTATTGTTGTTGTTAGTTAAAGTTAGAATGGTGCTTAGATTATTTGAACATGATGACGACTCTTGGGATATTGAATGATAGTTTCAATTTGCCATGAATTGGCAAAGATTTGTGAAACAGTAATCTGGGAGTATAAAGGGTAACTTACCAGCAATGTTGCCAGTATTTTTCTGGGTATTGTCCCCAAACTGTGACACTTCCTTCGCCAAAAATCCATAATTTTAATTAAAATTCCTCACAAAAATTCCCAATAAATATTTAAGAAGAAGTTCTTATGAAAAAACTAAAGAAGTTAGTAGAAACATTTGAAATAATATAAATTTTTTGCATACCAGGGCTTGTAATAAGATCAAGATTTCGAAGCACAAAACCATTCTACCTTGGTGCAATGGTTAGAATGCCCGACCTGTATACACAGGGTCGTGGGTTCAAACCCAGTTTCGACCAAATACCAAAAAGTTCTTCAGCGGTGAATTATCCCACCTTAATAATGCAGTTGATATTTCTGAGTGTTTCAAAACTTCTCTAAGTGGATTCACTGTAATGTGGAACGCCGTTCGGACTCGGCTATAAAAAGAGGTCCCTTGTCATTGAGCTTAACATAGAACCGGGCAGCATTCAGTGATAAGAGAGAAGTTCATAAGAGAGAAGTGAATAGTCTAAGTGAGCCTGAAATATCGGGCTGCCACTATACCCAACCTAACCTAAGAGATCGGTGAGCGTCTTTCAAAAGTTGGGAGTTTATTTATTTTTCCAATCAGGGTCATCATTTAGGCCCGCGTCTTGACGAAATGATTTCACAATTGTAGAAAAATATATTTGCCCAGCAGAGTAAAATCGCAAATAAGCCCACTTGGGCCCATCAAAATAAAATCTTGTGTTCGTTTCTAGTCCAAATGCTCCACTTGCACTCTATTGTATGTCGTGGAATAAAAAGGAGCAAAGATTTCCTATTCATTCGCCCAGTTTCATTTTTATTAATGAAGAAATAAAAAGAATTTCGTGTAAACCTTAATTATACTGAAGCGGTGTTGAAAAAATCCACAAAAATATGGAAATTCCCCCCAACTCAAAAATTCGTTCCCATCCACGAAAAAATATCTCCAATTCTGATAACACTGATTACGAGAAGTGTTATCAAATTCACCATTTAAAACAAAAAAGGAGGAAAATAAAGTCAAAATATTTAAATTGGAAAATTGTACAAGAGAATTGAGATGACATAACCCAAAACTCATATTTTTGTAAGACAACTGAAATAAACAGTGTTCTCGGTGCCTATACAGGGTGCAGGATATGTACTGCAAACAACTTCAGGTTGCAATTAATTTCTAAACAGACTCGTTCCAATGACAGTTTATTTTATTTGTAAGAAGCTAACAAAAGCATTTTGATCTATTGCATTCAGAAATATAGTTTTTAGTGATTGAATACAAGAGTGATAATGTGATATCTTTATATTTGGCTGGCAGCAATAAATCTTTTTTACCATGATATTGGCAGTATTGTATTGCGTCCAAAAAGTGGACGAAAAAAACCGGCAACAATACCATGATCCGAAAAGTGAAGGCCAGATTTTATCGAATTCCACAACGCAGTGGAAGAAAACTTGTTTATATATTAAACAAGTATATACGGCCGTAAGTTCGGCCAGGCCGAATCTTATGTACCCTCCACCATGGACAGCGTCGAAACTTCTACGAAAGACTGCCATCCACAATCGAATTACTTGGGTTGTGGTATCTTAAATTGTTTTCTAAATTGTGAGTTAGTCCATACGTGGTATATATTAGACAAAAAAGGTATGTGTAGCTAAGTCTACAAATAATTACGAATCGATATGGACTTTTGCACGGTACGTAGGGAGCCAGAATTGAAATATGGGGGTCGCAATTTTTGCATGGTTGTTAGAGACCATATACTAACACCATGTACAAATTTCAGCCGGATCGGGTGAAATTTGCTTCTCTTAGAGGATCGACAAGCCAAATTTGGGGGTCCGTTTATATGGGGGCTATACGTAAAAGTGGATCGATATGGCCCATTTGCAATACTATCCGACCTACATCAATAACAACTACTTGTGCCAAGTTTCAAGTCGATAGTCGATAGACGGACGGACAGACATGCTCAGATCGACTCAGAATTTCACAACGACCCAGAATATATATACTTTATGGGGTCTTAGAGCAATATTTCGATGTGTTACAAACGGAATGACAAAGTTAATATACCCCCATCCTATGGTGGAGGGTATAAAAAAAAGGGATTTGGTCTAAAGGGTGATACGATCAAAATTTGGTCAAGGGAAGACGCGTGTAAATCGGTGAAATCGTTTATTTAAAAAATCAAATTAAATTCTTTTTCAAGTTCAATTAGTATAAAATTCAGGAAAAATATTCAGTTAGGCTTTCGCTTTTCCAAATCCGAATTGCCGGGCCTCACGCTTGACACCTGCCATCAGATTTTGTACAGCCACCTTGTTCACCTTCTTCGCCGCAGAAAACCAGTTTGCCTTGAACTGCTGCTCGTCCTTAGCAGTTTTTTTGGTCTTCTTTAGGTTCCGCTTGACAATAGCCCAGTATTGGGCGGAGCTCTGGTGTGTTGGGAGGGTTCTTGTCCTTGGGAATCACCTGCACGTTGTTGGCGGCGTACCACTCCATGGCTTTTTTACCGTAATGGCAAGATGCCAAATCCGGCCAAAACAGTACGGAACAACCGTGTTTCTTCAGGAAAGGCAGCAGACGTTTATTCAAACACTCTTTCACGTAAATTTCTTGGTTGACAGTCCCGGAAGCTATGCAAATGCTGCTTTTCAAGCCACAGATGGCTTGCCAAACCAGATATTTCTTTGCGAACTTTGACAGTTTTATGTGCTTGAAAATATCTGCTACCTTTCCCCTTCCTTTTGCCGTATAAAACTCCTGTCCCGGAAGCTGCTTGTAGTCGGCTTTGACGTAGGTTTCGTCGTCCATTACCACGCAGTCAAACTTCGTCAGCATCGTCGTGTACAGCCTCCGAGATCGCGCTTTGGCCGTCGTATTTTGTTTATCATCGCGATTTGGAGTCACTACCTTCTTGTAAGTCGATAGTCCGGCTCGTTTTTTGGCTCGATGCACGGTTGTAGACGATACACCCAGCTTATTTGCGGCATCTCGGAGAGAGAGGTTAGGGTTTCGCTTGAAACTAACGGCAACTCTCTTTGTCGTCTCAGCGGCTTCCGGTTTTCGATTTCCCCCCGATCCAGACTTCCTGGCTGTCGACAAACGTTCCCCAAACACTTTAATTGCATTTGTAACGGTTGATTTGGCAACTTTTAGCGATTTTGCCAGCTTTGCGTGCGAGTAGCTCGGATTTTCGCGATGCGCGAGCAAAATTTTGATACGCTGCTCTTCTTGCTTGGACGGCATTTTGACAACTGAAGAGTGAATTCCAAAATCAAAACAGGAGCAACATTCTACACACACACCTTCAAAATGAGGGGTGTTCAGTTTTTTTAAATGCAAAATTGAAGAAAATATTGACCACACTTTGACCGTATCACCCTTTAAAACCATTGAAGTTCCAAAAAGTGCAATAGTTCACCGATGTACACAAAGATAGACTAGGAAGATCTAAGGAGTTGTTTCGCTTGCACGAAAGTGGCCAGTTACCGAATTTGAGAAGCCATTCCAAATTTAGCAGTTTGTAAACAAACAAGATGGTCTGGTTTACTTGCCAAAGAGGTCAGCTGGGTCAGTGTCAGTGAGCCGATGGTCACTCCCCGCTCGTATTCATCGATCATGATGTCAATATAAATACCGAATATTACAGGGAAAATATCCTAAAGAAACCCTGGGTAGACAAACATTTCGGTCGCAGACCATGGACATCGAACCGGACTCAACACTAGCGCACTCAGCACACTTAATAAGGGGGTTCCTCCTGATCTCAATTCGTTGGACTTTTACGCCTAAACAAACCAAAGTGTCGATGATCTCAAAACTGTGCTTTGGCGGGAATGAGCCAAAATGCCTGCAGAGCCACTTTCGTGCAGCGTGTGATTGTCGGCCGTTTGAAGGCCATAGTTCGCGCCGAAGGTAGCAAAATCGAAAAAATCTAAACTGATTCTAAATTTGATGTTATTCCCATATTTTCTCTTTTGAACGATACAATTAAAAATTGTCAAGCATCAAACAGTCCCAGTTTTAATCCGAAAAGTCAGAAATTTTAAATACATTTTTAAATTAGCGGCCTATTTTTGTCATACACAGAAAAAATATCACCAAAATATTTCTAATTAAAAAGTTGATTGAAGTTGAAAACGTAATCAATTTAAAAGTAATTCATATAATTAACTTTTTAATTAAAATATGGAATATGATCTATGAAGAAAATGAGTGAACATTTTTATTTAAATTATTAATTATCGTTGTTAACATTTTAATTAAATAAAAATATATTTCCAATTAACATAATTATTGACAATTATTTTATTCGGGGAAAATTAGGTTGAACTGCAATCAAAGGAAAACCCCAAATATAATTAAAACGGGGAAATTCTTAAAAAAAAAACTATAGACTCTTGTAGAATTACAATACAATAGAAAATAATTATAAACAATAGAAAATAATCATAAATAAATAAACAAAAATTTAATAAATAATTAAATTTTTCAATCAAAATTAATTAAATTTTTAATTGAACCATTAAAACAATTAATTGAACCTGTCGGAAAAAATCAATTTTATGTGTGCTTAAGTATATTATTATTGATACTATCATTTTCGTGATTGAAGAAATTTCAATAAAAAAATTAATTGGATCAATTAATTACGTGATTGAATCAGAAAAGATTTTCTATGCAAGTGTCTTGGAGTTTGGGCCTTAATACGATTTGCCATTTCTACAAAGTTAAGATTGGGTTAGTTTAGTTAGACTATTCAGTCCACTATGATGCCACAGTGGTGAACATCTCTTTTATCACTGAGTGCTGTCATTTTCCATGTTTAGGCAGATTCGCAATGTACACAAACACCTGTGGATTTTTTGTGATCTCGTTTAGTCTTTTTTTCGTGAATTTTAATTATTAATTTAAATTGTTTTATAATTCCATACCCACTTATATTTTTCCGATCTCTTTTTGTTGATTTTTTTCATCAAATTAAATTTATAATTTAATTTTTTAATATTAATATTTACAAAAATAGAAGACTAGTACCCCAGAACGTGTAAAACTCCTGAATATGGCTATGTTTTGTTCTGAAATTCAAAGTTCGGTAACGTGAAATCTCTTGGTTTTAGTTCACATTATCGTTTTACATATCTGGATTTCGACCTGGAAGCTCGCGTGTTTTAGATTTTAGACTTGTTCGTCCCTTCTAAAGGTATATGCGATTTTTAGTTCGAATTCAAGGATATGGCGATTAGAAAAACTTTAAAAACTCTGGGTAACATTTTTATGGAGGAGCAGGACAGCCCCTAGCTGCGCCAATGCCTCTATGTATCATTTCATGAAGATTGAAAATTTGGTCCTGCACACAGAGAAGGAATATGATCACCTCAATCATGTTTCAAGAGCAAAATGTTATTTTTGTATAGTGACCATGTAACATGTTTGTCACTAAAATGTTATTTTCTCGTCAAATATAATCTGCTTGCCGAAATCAGATACATGATTTCCGAGAAAATAACATGGTTGCGAAAACCATCTTACGTGGTCACCACCCAAAAATAACATTTTGCTCTTAAAACATGATTGAGGTGATCATATTCCTTCTCTGGGTGTGTATTTGGTGACCATCAAATAGCAACACCACGACGAACGGACAACCAGACGTGATCGTATAGAGGGGTTATTTTATATAGGAGAAGTGAAAGGACTCTCAAAATTCGATGACTTACACAGATTTTTATCGTTTGAATTAATAAAAAATATTTTGTAGTTTCAAATGGTGTCAGTTACTCTATATACATTTCAGCAATATTTGAATTTCTTCAATAAAATTTTCTTCGAAAAGATAGATATACGGACGGACAGATGCTAAGGGCTAGATCGATCGGATCGGGTGTAATTCTAATTCGATTGGTATATACAACGTGTATAACTAATATTTCTGACAGAAACATTTCCAAGCAGATGAAAGTTCTTACAGCCTGACGTTCACCACTGTGTTATCACAATAGATTGAACAGTGTAAGTGAGCCTGATACATCGGGCTGCCACCTTACCTAACCTACAGCCTGACCACTTTCTGTGTGGTTAGGCATAAATTTCAACCCTCTTTACTTATTTGTCGCCTGGCAAACCATTAAATGGCCTTATAAACCACATAGAAATCTCGTCCCCACCACACCTACCGAAAAAAAGGAAAATTTCTTAACAAGCTTTTGTGATTTCCTCCAACAAAATACCTTTAAATCTTAATAACCCTAAACGATTTCCATCTTTTGTGAATTGTATGCCAGTTTTTGTTGTGTGTGTGTGTGGTTGGTTGGAGGGTATGGAGGAAGGGTTCATTATAAGCTTTTCCATGTTCTTTTAAATCCTCGCGCCGTCTAAATATTTTAATAGGAATTACACAGCGGCTGTACCAAACGACACATTAGACTGGTGCCCTGGCACGGCATGGAATGGCAGTGAAACAATAGTTTATTTTTTAATTAAAAACGTCGTTGACTAACAACAAGGAGAAAAAAAATTAATATAATGAACATTTTTATAAAGTAAATACAAAAAAGATTCAGGGGGTGAGGGGTAAACGGTGGCGAAAGCTAAAAGAATCTATGCGCCCCCTCGCAAAAAAAGGATATTCATACAAATACACTTTCTCTTGTGAACCGACTCGACACGTACACAAAAACTTATATTCCCATACAACCACACCCACACACATACATATGCGTATATATTCTTAATATCCTTGATGCTATATAAACAGAGACGATGATGTGAGAGTGCCAAAAGTTTCTTTTAACTATGTGCCATTTTAAGTTTTAATTACAAACACTACTAAGTAAATATTCACAATGGCTTTTCTCGTACTCGTATGTGTGCAGACATTCTCACACATGTTCAGAGCAAGCATGATAATAGTATACCCCCGTTTACGTTTCATAAAAACCAAAAAAAAAAATTTCGAATTTTTTCTTCATTAATGAGAATTTGTACTATGAGTGCAAAAAAAATTGTTAAAAAAATTATTTAGTTTACATTCAATAAAAAGCGTTCCAACAGAAAAAAATCATAATGTTAGATTACTCGTAGGGTTACCAAGTTAAATGATCATATTGATTTTTATGAAAATATTTTTATACCCTCCATCATAGATGGGGGTATATTATTATACCCTCCATCATAGATGGGGGTATATTAACTTTGTCATTCCGTTTGTAACACATCGAAATATTGCTCTAAGACCCCATAAAGTATATATATTCTGGGTCGTGGTGAAATTCTGAGTCGATCTAAGCATGTCCGTCCGTCCGTCCGTCCGTCCGTCCGTCCGTCCGTCTGTTGAAATCACGCTAACTTCCGAACGAAACAAGCTATCGACTTGAAACTTGGCACAAGTAGTTGTTACCGATGTAGGTCGGATGGTATTGAAAATGGGCCATATCGGTCCACTTTTACGTATAGCCCCCATATAAAGGGACCCTCAGATTTGGCTTGTGGAGCCTCTAACAGAAGCATATTTCATCCGATCCGGCTGAAATTTGGTACGTGGTGTTGGTATATGGTCTCTAACAACCATGCAAAAATTGGTCCATATCGGTCCTTAATTATATATAGCCCCCATATAAACCGATCCCCAGATTTGGCTTGCGGAGCCTAAAAGAGAAGCAAATTTCATCCGATCCGGCTGAAATTATGTACATGGTGTTAGTATATGGTCTCTAACAACCATGCCAAAATTGGTCCACATCGGTCCATAATTATATATAGCCCCCATATAAACCGATCCCCAGATTTGGCTTGCTGAGCCTCAAAGAGAAGAAAATTTCATCCGATCCGGCTGAAATTTGTTACATGATGTTGGTATATGGTCTCTAACAACCATGCAAAAATTAGTCCATATCGGTCCTTAATTATATATAGCCCCCATATAAACCGATCCCCAGATTTGGCTTGTAGAGCCTCTAAGAGAAGCATATTTCATCCGATCCGGCTGAAATTTGGTACATGGTGTTGGTATATGGTCTCTAACAATCATGCAAAAATTGGTCCACATCGGTCCATAATTATATATATACCCCATATAAACCGATCCCCAGATTTGGCTTGCGGAGCCTCAAAGAGAAGCAAATTGCATCCGATCCGGCTGAGATTTGGTACATGGTGTTGGTATATGGTCTCTAACAACCGTGCAAAAATTGGTCCACATCGGTCCATAATTATATATAGCCCCCATATAAACCGATCCCCAGATTTGGGTTCCGGAGCCTCAAAGAGGAGCAAATTTCATCCGATCCGCCTGAAATTTGGTACATGATATTGGTATATGGTCTCTAACAACCATGCAAAAATTGGTTCACATCGGTTCATAATTATATACATCCCCCATATAAACCGATCCCCAGATTTGGCTTGCGAAGTCTCCAAGAGAAGCAAATTTCATCCAATCCGGTTGTAATTTGGAACATGGTGTTAGTATATGATCTTTAACAAGCGTGCCAGAATTGGTCCATATCGGTCCATAATTATATATAGCCCCCATATAAAACGTTCTCCAGATTTGACCTCCGGAGCCTCTTGGAGGAGCAAAATTCATCCGATCCGGTTCAAATTAGGAACGTGGTGTGAGTATATGGTCGCTAACAACCATACCAAAATTGGTCCAATCACACAAAAATTGGTCCATATCGGTTCATAATCATGGTTGCCACTAGAGCCAAAAATAGTCTACCAAACTTTTGTTTCTATAGAAAATTTTGTCAAAATTTTATTTCTATAGAAAATTTTGTCAAAATTTTATTTCTAGAGAAAATTTTGTTAAAATTTTATTCGGTTCATAATAAAATTTTCATCATTGTCAAAATTGTATTTCTATATGAAAATTTTATTTCTATAGAAAATTTTGTTAAAATTTTATTTCTGTAGAAAATTTTGTCAAAATTTTATTTCTAATTTGTCAAACTGAATTATATACGTATTGGATCGATCTTTTTTGATTTAATATATACCACGTATGGACTTACATACATTTTAGAAGATGGTGTTAATCGGCAAGCGTTACCGCAACTTAAGTAATTCGATTGTGGATAGCAGTGTTTAGAAGAAGTTTCTACGCAATTCATGATGGAGGGTACATAAGCTTCGGCCTGGCCGAACTTACGGCCGTATATACTTGTTTTTTACTAACCCTTTCACCAATTTTTACGCATTATCTGCCACTTTCTTCCCTTACTATATTAATTCCCCACTTTCACAAATGTCCTCATAAAGATGTTCTTTTTTTACTACACACACCGAAAAAAAGTAAACTGTTTTATAGGAAGAATGAACTACCTCCCACGAAAATTGAACTAAATTTGACTACACATTTTGAGATTTCCACAAAGCGTTGTTAAAACCGGGAAAATTTAATGCACTGTTGTACTTTTTAACTGCAGTTCACGAAATTATGTTACATCCTCTCATAGAAGGAACAAATTAACTAAAAGTAAAAAAGAAAATCATTGGTGCCAAATCATGACCATTTTAACCATACAGTAGTTCATTCTTACTATTTTTGGGATCGTACGAAAATCTTCGTTTGCTTTAGTTCATATTGAACTTATGTGTACGGTCATTGAACTTTATACCCACGTTTAGTTCATAAAATTTTTGAGACATACTTAAAAAAAGTAAAAATTCATAAAGCTGTAGAAAATTTCAAAAAAAATAATAAAATTTAACCCTTTCACTACCGATGTCCACTTAGAAGGACATTTGAAAAAGACACCAAATTCTATTTTCCCACTTAGTTTCGATTTATTTCTCGATGTTACTTTAAAGTAGAGGCTTTAATCTAAATAAGCTAGAAATATTTTCCATATAGGTGAGCACTAAAATACATTTTTATAAACTTCTTTAACAATAAACGAAAAATACGAAAATTTGAGGCAATTTTTCTACTGTATGTTTGTAGTAAATGGACATTTATACAAAAACTATAGCTGATACTCTTTCGGATTTTTTTGTTTTGTTTTGTATTTTTTCTTACATTTTGAAAGATATTGTAGGCCAAAAAACGCTTATTTTCGTAAGGCCATTTGGTCACAATTCTAGAATCAAGTTTTCAGAACAAGGTCATATAGTTTTTGAAGTAGTTGAGGTAGGTTCTCAAAATGACAATTTTTGTTCTACATGCTGTTAGTACAGGTAAAAACATAAGAAAAATGAAAGCTTTTAACATAGGGTTTATTTCGGTAGTGAAAGGGTTAACTACTAGCAAATAATTTTTTTCCAATAAAATAAAGTTAAATTTAGTGTTAGTTTAACTACGGAAATTTTCTTCTTTACAGGAAGTTCTTTTAATTCAAATCAAACTCGCTTTTTTCATATTTTTATTGAGTATTTTTTTCAAATGGATCAAAAACAGATTATGGTACAAATTATTAAAATTTTGTCGCAAAAACAAATGCAAAATACAATCTAGAAAAATTGCAAATATGTGAAGATATTTGAGGTCAAACGTTTCAGACAAGCGTTAGAAATCACAAAAATATATAAAAATTATTTGTTTGGCAAAATATTACAAATTTTTTGTAACTCACATTCAAAACTATGAATTCGGATCAAACCTTATAGAAGTGATGCAAATTTAGACCAACAGCTCTTGAAATGGTGGACATCCGCCCTATGACAAGACCATGTCAAATACATCGCTTCTTCCTCAATTTTACACCACTTCCGGATACAAAAAGAACATTTTCACTATATTTTGGCGTCGCTTTTTTGCTGGATAATGTTTCTTTTGCTTTCTGATATTTGCCAGACAAGAAATATTATTTACTTGTTTTTCATGAAAATCGGATAAAAACTGTTGAAATGTATGAAAATAATTAAAATTTCAGAACAAGGATACGGAAGATAAAATCGTTTCTTTATTTAATTAACTTTTGTCAAAAAAATAACGTCGAATGTAAAAGTGAACTTTGACTGTGACTTCCATATGAAGTCTATACTAGATAAAAAGACATATTAAAACCCTATATAAGCCATAACGCATGGTAGTTATACAGCATATACAGTGAAAAAAAACATATCAGGTTCCAAAGATTTTGTCTTTGGATTAATGATTTTGGTATTGCTTCCGAGCCAAGGAAGCGAATATTGAAGTTGGAATACTTTTAAAACGCAATTATCTTTTAAATTTGGCGTACAGCATTTTTATTCATGTGCTATAAATGTGCTTTAAAAGCGTGTTAACGACAAATACATTTCCAAATTCAGCCTCGACTTCTAGTAGAAATTATGCTACGTATCAAGTAAAAAGTATGGAAAAACATCTTCCATTTATACGAAAACTGAATGGCAATCTTAGTATATCCCTCATCCTAGGGTAGAGGGTCGAGATTTTAAAAAGAGCTTTTCTTTTCATAAATTTGGAAAAAGACGACTTTAACAAAAGAAGAAATGTCGAAAATAGTTTATAGAGTGGTCATCGTCGGTCCCAGCTGTCCACACTTAAAAACCAGCCTACTCGAACCCAAAGATATTGTCTTTCCACTATGGATTTTTAATTCTGAGCCAAATATGGAAATACATCAGATCTTAGCATTTATTCTATTGTTTTCCGTACAAGTTTCACTTACATTCAATTTATCGTCAATTACATTTGCAAACAAATACGTCCATTATTACGATATTACTACAATTCGACAAGTTTTTACGTAGTACGATCTATCTTCTTCATGATATTTGAAAGTTCTTCATAAATATGTTAACATCAAATTGAAATTTGAAAATCAAACTGTTTTAAGAAAAAAAGTCTTGAAATACATTTCCTATTTCTGAATAGATTTTAGTTTTATAGTCAAGTTAAAAAAAAAACATAGAATTTTTCAATCGAATTAATAATTTCAATCTTTGGAGGAATTATTCTATAGAAGTTCCCAGCAAGCAAAATTGGAAGTTGTTCCACAAACATTTCTTTTAAAGGCCATCCCAGAATCCCTCATCGATTTTTTTCAAGTCCACAAACATTTCTTCTAAAGCGCATCGTGGGATCCCCCAATGATTTTTGTCCACTCCCGATGCAGTCCTTTTAGACAAGTCCACAACGATTTTTTTCTACTTCCGATGCAGTCGTTGACGCAATCAGACTATTTTAAGTGCAAATTTTGCACAGTTAAATTTTACAGAAAAAAATGAAAATTAATAAAAAAATGGAAAATTAATAAAAAAGTAAAAAAACAAGTATATACGGCCGTAAGTTCGGCCAGGCCGAAGCTTATGTAACCTCCACCATGGATTGCGTAGAAACTTCTACTGAAGACTGTCACCCACAATCGAATTACTTGGGTTGCGGTAACACTTGCCGATGGTAAGGTATCTTAAAACTTACTAACACCTTAATATATACCACATAGTCCATACGTGGTATATATTAAACTAAAAAAGATTAAATACGTATACAATTAAGTGTAAAGTTTCTAGAGAAATAAAATTTTGACAACATTTTCTATAGAAGTAAAATTTGGAAAATATTTTAACAAAATTTTTTATAGAAATAAAATTTTGACAAAATTTTCTATAGAAATAAAATTTTGACAAAATTTTCTATAGAAATAAAATTTTGACAAAATTTTTTATAGAAATAAAATTTCGACAAAATTTTCTATAGAAATAAAATTTTGACAAAATTTTCTATAGAAATAACATTTTGACAATGTTTTCTATAAAAATAAAATTTTGGTAGATTATTTTTGGCTCGAGTGGCAACCATGATTATGAACCGATATGGACCAATTTTTGTGTGATTGGGGATCGGCTATATATAACTATAGACCGATATGGACCAATTTTGGCATGGTTATTAGCGGCCTTATACTAACACCACGTTGCAAATTTCAACCGGATCGGATGAATTTTGCTCCTCCAAGAGGCTCCGGAGGACAAATCTGGGGATCGATTTATATGGGGGCTATATATAATTATGGACCGATATGGACCAATTTTGGCATGGTTGTTAGAGACAATATAATAACACCACGTACCAAATTTCAATCGGATCGGATGACTGTTGCTCCTCTAAGACCCTCCGGAGGTCAAATCTGGGGATCGATTTATATGGGGGCTATATATAATTATGGGCCGATGTGGACCAATATTTGCATGGTCATTAGAGAACATATACCAACACCATGTACCAAATTTCAGTCGGATCGGACGAAATTTGGTTGTCTTAGAGGCTCCGGAGGTCAAATCTGGGGAACGGTTTATATGGGGGCTATATATAATTATGGAGCGATATGGACCAATTCTTGCGTATTTGTTAGAGACCACATTCTAACACCATGTTCCAAATTTCAACCGGATCGGATGAATTTTGCTCCTCCAAGAGGCTCCGGAGGACAAATCTGGGGATCGATTTATATGGGGGCTATATATAATTATGGACCGATATGGACCAATTTTGGCATGGTTGTTAGAGACAATATAATAACACCACGTACCAAATTTCAATCGGATCGGATGACTGTTGCTCCTCTAAGACCCTCCGGAGGTCAAATCTGGGGATCGATTTATATGGGGGCTATATATAATTATGGGCCGATGTGGACCAATATTTGCATGGTCATTAGAGAACATATACCAACACCATGTACCAAATTTCAGTCGGATCGGACGAAATTTGGTTGTCTTAGAGGCTCCGGAGGTCAAATCTGGGGATCGGTTTATATGGGGGCTATATATAATTATGGGCCGATGTGGACCAATTTTTGCATGGTTGTTAGAGACCATATGCTAACACCATGTACCAAATTTCAGCCGGATTGGATGAAATTTGCTTCTCTTAGAGCAATCGCAAGCCAAATTTGGGGGTCCATTTATAAGGGGGCTATACGTAAAAGTGGAGCGATATGGCCCATGTGCAATACCTACATCAATAACAACTACTTGTGCCAAGTTTGAAGTCGATAGCTTGTTTCGTTCGGAAGTTAGCGTGATTTCAACAGACGGACGGACGGACATGCTCAGATCGACTCAGAATTTCACCACGACCCAGAATATAAAGGGTGATTTGTTAAGAGCTTGATAACTTTTTTTTTAAAAAAACGCCTAAAATTTGCAAAATCTCATCGGTTCTTTATTTGAAACGTTAGATTGGTCCATGACATTTACTTTTTGAAGATAATTTCATTTAAATGTTGACCGCGGCTGCGTCTTAGGTGGTCCATTCGGAAAGTCCAATTTTGGGCAACATTTTCGAGCATTTCGGCCGGAATAGCCCGAATTTCTTCGGAAATGTTGTCTTCCAAAGCTGGAATAGTTGCTGGCTTATTTCTGTAGACTTTAGACTTGACGTAGCCCCACAAAAAATAGTCTAAAGGCGTCAAATCGCATGATCTTGGTGGCCAACTTACCGGTCCATTTCTTGAGATGAATTGTTCTCCGAAGTTTTCCCTCAAAATGGCCATAGAATCGCGAGCTGTGTGGCATGTAGCGCCATCTTGTTGAAACCACATGTCAACCAAGTTCAGTTCTTCCATTTTTGGCAACAAAAAGTTTGTTAGCATCGAACGATAGCGATCGCCATTCACCGTAACGTTGCGTCCAACAGCATCTTTGAAAAAATACGGTCCAATGATTCCACCAGCGTACAAACCACACCAAACAGTGCATTTTTCGGGATGCATGGGCAGTTCTTGAACGGCTTCTGGTTGCTCTTCACTCCAAATGCGGCAATTTTGCTTATTTACGTAGCCATTCAACCAGAAATGAGCCTCATCGCTGAACAAAATTTGTCGATAAAAAAGCGGATTTTCTGCCAACTTTTCTAGGTAATAAAATTCAATGATTTGCAAGCGTTGCTCGTTAGTAAGTCTATTCATGATGAAATGTCAAAGCATACTGAGCATCTTTCTCTTTGACACCATGTCTGAAATCCCACGTGATCTGTCAAATACTAATGCATGAAAATCCTAACCTCAAAAGAATCACCCTTTACATTATGGGGTCTTAGAGCAATATTTCGATGTGTTACAAATGGATAGACAAAGTTAATATACCCCCATCCTATGGTGGAGGGTATAATAATAATAAAATTCATTGGAGATGATCCAAGTTTGCACTACTTCCGGATCGCAGATTGGGGATCCAAACTACTTTTTTGGAAGCTCTTTTTTGCTGGGTTGCTTTTGTATAAAGATACTCATTTTTATAATTTCTTTTTTTTTTAATGATTTTTAATGCATTTTAACGCAAGTCTGAAACGTTTGACCCCAAATATTTTCAAAAATTCGCAATTTTTTCTAGAAGGTATTTGGCAGTTTTTTCGACAAAATTTAAATAATTTGTATCACTTTTTTAATTCTTACTCTGTTTTTAACATATTTGAAACAAAAACAGTTAAAATTACCCATGAAAAATGTGTAAAAAGCAAGTTATAAAAAATTGAATGAAAATTACTTCCTGTGTAGTTAAAATAAAGAACATCTTTGGGAGGACATATTAGGAAGTGCTTTTAAAGTTTATCCTTAGCCACAAAAATCGGTTACAACCTCACACAATAAATCGCTGGGTGGTGGTGCTGTGTTGAAAATAATGCCAGATTTGTAAACCGCTTCATTTTTCTACAAATTTGATGGACAAGCACACTTTAGTGTAACTACCTGAACGATCTCAATCTTTGAGACAAAATTCGCAGACTTAATTGTTCACACCAAAAAAATCTGATTAAATCACGAAATTAATTTATTCAATTAATTTTTTAATTGAATTACAGAAATAATAGTATTAATTAAAAAATTAATTGAAAGTCAATTAAGAATTAATTGACGCAACTAAAAGTTAATTGATACTATTAATTTTTGTGATTTTTGTTTCAATTAAAAAACTTGTTGAATCAATAATATTTTTAATTGAATATTTTTTAAAACTCATTTAAGAATTTAATTTAAAAATTTTTTGTGCAATTTTTTTCTGTGTTAGCAATCAAAGTCTCTCACATCGAAAATGGACACAGATTGTCACAAATCTCTTAATGAATATTTTGAATTTTTCTATTCATTAAGGTTTTAAGGTTTGTTGTGTCTGTGACCTTCTTAGAGCATATGACTGAGATGCGCTTAAAATCCTGTCCGCAGTTTGAAAGAATATATGAAAGATTATGCAACACAAATTTTAGGATACTAAATTTAATATTGAGGTAAATTACTTTAAAATAAAGAAACAGCAAATTCTTCTTTTTAAAAATGAGCTAGGTTAGGATAGGTTAGGTGGCAGCCCGATGTATCAGGCTCACATAGACTATTCAGTCCATTGTGATACCACATTGGTGAACTAATAATTATAATTATAATTATAGAAAAATGAGCTAATAATTATAATTATAGAAAATAAAAATAAATTATGACTGAGGAACAAACTGACTAGACGTAATACTGTTGTTTTGTTCATTGGAGACCTAAAATAATCTCGTCAAATGGAGCTCAAAATTCAGAAAATCCAATTGTTAGAGTATCTGTCAACCCCGTAACAAATGAAATGTCAACAATAAACAAATTGCCACATTGAACCCCCATTAAATGATATTTAAATGCTGTGCATTTAGACTCGTTCAGACTTTTATCATACACATTAGAGATTACACTACATACTCGTATATATGCCATATGACAATACCAGCGACATCAAACATTTGAACCAGAGTGTTACTGCTTGTGTGAATGAATTAGTGAGTGTGTGTGTGTTTGTTGGGTGGGGTGTTACAATTATTATTACTAAAAAACATTTTAATAATAACTGTAATAACACAATTTCCTGTTACGTGGCAGTGTTGACAACTCATAAAACTTGTAGCAAAACAGTATACCGCTGCATATAGCAGCAGCTTCATAGGCAACAACAACAACAACAACAGCAACATACGTAAGTACCAAAACTTTAGAAAACTTTTACGCACACAAATGGCCCAAGGCATAAAGGAACACAAAAACTCACACACTAACACAAATTTATAGGGAGCTTATAGAAAAGTAACGGTTCATTGACGAGTTTTGCAAAAGTTCTATGAACAGTAGTGAATTTGTTTAGTGCTCTCAAAATCAAGCCTTTTCACTGATGAAATCATGTGAGGTATTATTTGTTGTGGTAAGTAATCCTGAAGGCAGTTTTGACACTACGGTTTCTACTTGTACCAAAAATAATCTACCAAAATTTTAAGAAAATTTTACATTAAAAAAAAAACAAACTTATTTTGAAGTTTAGGATCAAATTTTGTTTTTAATATAAATAAAGATATTGAATTTATAGAAAATGTTGTCAACATTTTCTTCCTCTAGAAAATTTTGTCAAAATTTTACTTTTCTTGAAAAATTAGTCAAAATTTTATTTCTTTAGAAAGTTTTGTCACAATGTTATTTTTGTAGAAAAATTTCCTCAAAATTTTATTTTTTCTAGAAAATTTTGCCAAAATTTTATTTTTTGTAGAAACTTTTCTCAAAACTTTATTTCTATAGACAATTTTGTCAAAATTTTATTTCTATAGAATATTTTGTCCACATTTTATTTCTTTAGAAAGTTTTCTTAAAATTTAATTTTTATAGAAAATTTGGTCAAAATTTTATTTTTGTAGAAAATTTGGTTAAAATTTTATTTCTCTAGAAAATTTTGTTAAAATTTTATTTCTGTAGACAATTTTGACAGAATTTTATTTCTATAGAAAATTTTGTTAAAATTTTATTTCTCAAGAAAATTTTGTTAAAATTTTATTTCTATAGACAATTTTGTCAAAATTTTATTTCTATAGAAAATTTTGTCAAAATTTTATTTCTATAGTCAATTTTGTCAAAATTTTATTTCTATAGTCAATTTTGTCAAAATTTTATTTCTATAGAAAATTTTGTCAAAATTTTATTTCTATGTTCTAAAATTTGATTTTTTTAGAAAGTTTTGTCAAATTTTTATTTCTCTAAAAAATTTTGTTAAAATTTTATTTCTCTAGAAAATTTTGTCAACATTTTATTTCTCTCGAAGATTTTGTCAAAATTTTATTTCTCTAGAAAATTTTGTCAAAATTTTATTTCTCTAAAAAATTTGGCCAACTTTTTATTTATGTAGAAAATTTTGTCAAAATTTTATTCCTCTATTTCTATAGAAGATTTTGTAAAATTTTATTTCTCGAAAAAGTTTGGTCAACATTTTAGTTTTGTAGAATATTTGGTCAAAATTTTATTTTTGTAGAAAATTTGGTCAAAGATTTATTTTTGTAGAAAATTTGGTTAAAATTTTATTTCTCTAGAAAATTTTGTTAAAATTTTATTTCTATAGACAATTTTGTCGGTATTTTATTTCTATAGAAAATTTTGTCAAAATTTTATTTCTATAGAAAATTTTGTCAAAATTTTATTTCTATAGTCAATTTTGTCAAAATTTTATTTCTATAGAAAATTTTGTCAAAATTTTATTTCTATAGTCAATTTTGTCAAAATTTTATTTTGATAGAAAATTTTGTAAAAATTTTATTTCTATGTTCTAAAATTTTGTTTTTTTTTAGGAAATATTGTCAAATTTTTATTTCTCTAGAAAATTTTGTTAAAATTTTATTTCTCTAGAAAATTTTGTCGACATTTTATTTCTCTCGAAAATTTTGTCAAAATGTTATTTCTATAGAAAATTTTGTCAAAATTTTACTTCGTGCGTCCATCCAACCATCTTGCAGTCTATAGGGCTTTGCCCAAATAAATTTGACAAACATACTTTTCCTCTGTTGGTTAAGCTACATTTGTAGTTAAGTCAATGTATGGTTTTAAGCTGAAATAAAAAAACAACAACAATGCTTAAAGAACAAAACCAACAGTAACAAAACAAAACGAATGAAAATTTTATTTATCTAAAAAATTTGGTCAACTTTTTATTTATGTAGAAAATTTGGCCAAAACTTTATTTCTCTATAAAATTTTGTCAAAATTGTATTTCTCTATGAAATTTTGTCAACATTTTATTTCTATAGAAGATTTTGTAAAATTTTATTGCTCGAAAAAGTTTGATCAAAATTTTATTTTTGTAGAAAATTTGGTCAAAGATTTATTTTTGTAGAAAATTTGGTTAAAATTTTAGTTTTCTCTAAAATTTGGTTAAAATTTTATTTCTATAGAAAATTTTGTCTAAACTTTATTTCATTAGAAAATTTTGTCAAAATTTTATTTCTATAGAAATGTTTGTCAAAAATTTTATTTGTATAGAAAATTGAGGTTCCTCTTAGTTGTAGACAACTATTGTGTAAAGTCTACCAACACATCAAAAATTCGATCAATCTACTAAACGGTACAAAATCTAGCATTTTTGGTAGAATTCTTCCAACTATGGAACCGTTGTTGCCACTGGATATTTTGGATATTTTTCCTTAAATTTTTTTTCTGTTAATGGGAACCACATTTTAATTTAGTGACTTAGGAATACGATGGAGAATTTAAAGAAATTTGGGAGATTTTCGAAATTTATTCTGTATTACTAACAGTCGAATTCTCTAAATCGCACGATCTCTTTTCTACGATTGAAATGATAAAAACACTTGAATTTATAAAAGTTGAAATTGAGATGGAACGGGATGCAAAATCAACACATAGATCAGCCCTTCTAAGAGCATTTTTCGCTGCTGGGTAAATGCTCTTCCCTCTTTGGGATTTGAGGGTTTCATTTTGAATGAGTGTGTGTGTGTGGGTGTAAATGTATTTGTGCGTATTTTTGTTGCCACTGTTGTACGTTTTGGGGGATAAGCTTAATAAAATTTTTGCTAATTTTGATTTAATAACACATTATGGCATAAATCGTTTAGAATCCTAAACGAGTTTTCTATTGCTTCTTGCTCGTTTCTATTACATTTAAGCGCCAAACTTCACTGAGAGTCACATATCGTGGAAGGATAGACTGTGATAGTCTATTGCCTAGAGGGATGTGTGAATGTGTGAACAAATCAACAATCACGGTTGTAAATGAAAAAATTATTCTTAGTAACTGTTGTGGGTGTGACATGTGGCAACACTTTAAGGGCGACAAATTTGAATGTGTGAGTTAAGTGAGAAAAAACTTAAAAATGATTTTAAAGCATACTTTTAGGCGTATTAGAGAAAATTTTTGAATTTATTCTCAGATAACATAATTAATGAATGACTTATACATACATGGAGTTATTGGTTGTTTTTAAATTAGCATACTTAAAAGAATAGAACTAAGTCTTATACTGTATACATAGAATGAAACAGAATCCCTGAGAGATCACTGTCCGTCCGTCATTCAGATTTTTAATCTATTTGACATTTTTTTTTCAATATATATCTTCATGAACTTTGTGAGCTTTTGTGGCATAGGGATGAACAAGATAATTAAAAAACCCTCTAATTAAAAATATGAACACTATAATTAAAAAACAAGTATATACGGCCGTAAGTTCGGCCAGGCCGAAGCTTATGTACCCTCCATCATGGATTGCGTAGAAACTTCTTCTAAACACTGCCACACTGTTAGAAAAATATGTTTTTCATATGTTCCGATATAAACAAAATGTGTTTCGGGCACAATTTTTAAACACAATATATTTAAGTGCCAACATGTAATGTTCCTAAACTAACACTAAATGTTTGGGACACATATGTTAATATGTTAAAATATATTATGTTTGGGCTATGAATGTTTCATAAAAATAATATGTGTGAATGTAAACATATATAAATTTACAAATTTCGAGCAAACATATATATGTTTACAATTTCTGTGAAACGGTTGTATGTTGTTTCGGAAAACTGCTTTATGATAAGGCCAAATATTTTATATGCTTAAGTCTAAATATTATTTAATTTGAATATTAGAATGAGTATTCGGAGTAAAGAGAATAGACATTCGGAACCAAGAGCATAGATATTTGAAAAAAAACAGCATGTGTTTTCGCCTTGAGAGGAGAATTTTATGTATGTGGGGACTGTAAATTTTTAATAACCCACATTTCGAAGTTTCATTATAAAAATGTAATATAGTATAAATGTCTAAATTGCAAAAAAAATTGGTTCGGTCGGAGCAGGAATTGAACCCACGACCCTTTGCATGCAAGGCAGACATGCTAACCACTGCTCCACGTGGCCAACAAATGTATGTTTCTTTTAAATAATGTTATGTTTGCATGGGCTCGTGGGCGCTGCAAAGTATGCTATATAAATGTAACTTGTAACGATAATTGTCTACTGGTGACTATAACTACTACGTAGCCCAGTGGATAGTGTGTTGGCTTACAAACTGTATGGGCCTCGGTTCGATTCTCCGCCCAGGCGAAAGGTAAAATTAAAAAAAAAAATTATAAAATTGAATAATTTCTTCAACATTATTTGTATTACAGAAAAAGGTGCCAAGAACTAAAAATTTCGTGGAAGTGAAAATTCTTTGGGGAAAATTCTTCCAAGCATATAATATTTTTGGGCTCAAAATGCTTCCAAACATATAATATGTTCACAAAAAAAAACATATTAATATTTCGGCAGTATCCAATAATATATGTGCTTCCTGCAAAATATGTTTGGAACATATGTTAAAGAAGCGATTTTTTTTGAGGGTGCATCCACAATCGAATTACTTAAGTTGCGGTAACGCTTGCCGATGGCAAGGTATCTTAAAACCTCCTAACACCATCTTCTAAATTGTATGTAAGTCCATACGTGGTATATATTAAATCAAAGAAGATCGATCCAATACGTATATAATTCAGTTTGACAAAGTAGACATAAAATTTTGACAACAGAAATAAAATTTTCTATAGAAATAAAATGTTCACAAAATTTTCTATAGAAATAAAATCTTGGTAGATTATTTTTGGCTCGAGTGGCAACCATGATTATGAACCGAATCCAAATTGAACAAAATTTTCTATAGAAATAAAATTTTGACAACATTTTCTATAGAAATAAAATTTTGACAAAATTTTCTATAGAAATAAAATTTTGGTAGACTATTTTTGGCTCTAGTGGCAACCATGATTATGAACCGATATGGACCAATTTTTGTGTGATTAGACCAATTTTGGTATGGTTGTTAGCGACCATATACTAACACCACGTTCCTAATTTGAACCGGATCGGATGAATTTTGCTCCTCCAAGAGGCTCCGGAGGTCAAATCTGGAGAATATTTTATATGGGGGATATATATAATTATGGACCGATATGGACCAATTCTGGCACGCTTGTTAAAGATCATATACTAACACCATGTTCCAAATTACAACCGGATTGAGTGAAATTTGCTTCTCTTTGAGGCTCCGGAACCCAAATTTGGGGATCGGTTTATATGGGCGCTATATATAATTATGGACCGATGTGGACCAATTTTTGCACGGTTGTTAGAGACCATATACCAACACCATGTACCAAATTTCAGCCGGATCGGATGCAATTTGCTTCTCTTTGAGGCTTCGCAAGCCAAATCTGGAGATCGGTTTATATGGGGTGTATATATAATTCAGGACCGATATAGACCAATTTTTGCATGGTTGTTAGAGACCATATACCAACATTATGTACCAAATTTCAGCCGGATCGGATGAAATTTTCTTCTCTTTGAGGCTCCGCAAGCCAAATCTGGGGATCGGTTTATATGGGGGCTATATATAATTATGGGCCGATGTGGACCAATTTTTGCATGGTTGTTAGAGACCATATACCAACACCATGTACCAAATTTCAGCCGGATCGGATGAAATTTGCTTCTCTTGTAGGCTCCACAAGCCAAATCTGTGGATCGGTTTATATGGGGGCTATATATAATTATCGACCGATGTGGACCAATTTTTGCATGGTTGTTAGAGACCATATACCAACACCATGTACCAAATTTCAGCCGGATCGGATGAAATATGCTTCTGTTAGAGGCTCCGCAAGCCAAATCTGAGGGTCCCTTTATATGGGGGCTATACGTAAAAGTGGACCGATATGGCCCATTTTCAATACCATCCGACCTACATCGATAACAACTACTTGTGCCAAGTTTCAAGTCGATAGCTTGTTTCGTTCGGAAGTTAGCGTGATTTCAACAGACGGACGGACGTACGGACATGCTTAGATCGACTCAGAATTTCACCACGACCCAGAATATATATACTTTATGGGGTCTTAGAGCAATATTTCGATGTGTTACAAACGGAATGACAAAGTTAATATACCCCCATCCTATGATGGAGGGTATAAAAATAAGAATTATAAGACATTTGAAGAACATTTTCCAGCCAATTATTATTCATAGATTCCATATCAGTTTTCATATTAGTTAAAACAAAAAAAAAAAAACATAAATTTTCATATTAGTTAAAAAAGAACATAAATTTCTGCGCCTAAATATTAGAAATATTTAACTTCTCCAAAACCACTGTTCCATTCCGCGCACATACTCCATACATTTATGGTGCCACTCATTGATTCCACCATTTCATGTGCATTTCCATTTGACACTCACAATGCCAAAAACCATTATTGTGCTAAAGTACTTCCCTGTTGAAGAACATTTGGAGTTTTGATTACTTAAGAGAATGTGATTTTATTGCGATTATTTATTATTAATGAAAGTGACACAAGTACATGGAAAAGGCAGCTATAACAATGAGGCCGTAGCATGAGACCAAGAAAACTTTACTTCCGCCAGTTGGGAAAAATTTTTTTATGAATATTATATAACTTTTCTACTTTGGGGAGTATGTGATGGAATGGCTGAATCAATTCCTTGTGACAGTGGAAACACATGAGAATTAGGAATGTCGTATATGGGAATGGTCATTGTAGATAAAATTTATCCAGACTAAAATAGTTTTGTTTTTGCAATATAAATAAGATAATGTTAGGCCTCAGTTTAACTAAGAAACTAATAATTGTAAATTTTCGGGATTTCCACCACATGGCATCCCTAATCTAAATGAAATGGGTTGCTTTGCATTAGATTTGATCATGTAATACGCACATTTCCCTTCCCAAATGACAGTTTTGTTTAATATTAAATAACCTTTAACGTTTATGATGTTGCTTTCTGTATATGCTATTGTATTGTCTGTGAGACAAAGAGATGTGTATGATGCTCCAGATGGCAACATTTCAATATTTTTTCCACTCATTTAATTTTATGATATTTTAAAGATTTTATGTATTATCATAAGATTTAATTGTACTCCATTTCCCAGAACAAAGCATATTATGAAATAGACACATTTATTTTATTGCCTTTAGGGTCCTTGTAGTGTCCTTTAGTTATAATGAACTCTTTGTATATGGAATGTGCTGTATTATGATTGATAGAAATTTTAGTTGGTATCTTAGATATCATATTAAGGACTGTGGGAAAAAGGACTTAATATGACAAATCCCTTTTCTAATCAAAAATCAAGTATTTTGGTAATTAAGTTAGACCTGGTAATAATCACCAAATTTTGAGTTTTTTGAGCATTGCCGAAAACAGTTTTTACTTACACTTGCTTCCATTAAAGATTTTGGTATTGATTCCGAGCCAAAGATGCGGCTTGTTCAAAATAAAGACATTTTTAGGGACCGTTGTAGCTTTAAATCTAGGATCAATAAAATTAAAATTAGGATACAGATCTCATTTACGGGATTTTCATTCTCCTTTTGCAATATATTCACACAGAACAAAATCCGATTCAATCACGAAATTAATAGATCTAATTAATTTTTTAATTGAAATGTCTTCAATCACGAAAGCGATAGTATCAATCACAGTTTTAATTGGACATAAAAATATTTGAGTACAAACTTAATTGATTTATTAAATTAAAAATTTAATTGACGTTGATTGTAAAAATCAATAATTGATGCCGATTGATTAAATAGAGTCAATTACTTATTTTGTTAAACTTTTTTATTAAATCTGGTAAATAAGTAATTGAGATTTGCAATCGACATCGAATAAATTTTTTTTTTAAATTAAATTGTTAATTGGTAGAAGTACTTATTTAATAAATGCCGCGAAAATGTTCACTCATTTTCTTAACTAACTGTGTTCTTAGTAGAGGTGTGCACGTGACACGAAATTGTCGTGACTCACGCGTGAGCCGTGATTAATAAACCAATATTTCGTGCGTGAGTCACGAAAATAATATCTTCGTGAGTGTGCGTGAGTAAAGAATTACGCTCACGAAAATAATCCTGCTCACCAACATAAAAAAGAGTTAAACTCATTTACAATTTTAGTGATACATGGGACGTTAACACGTTTGCTCCCGCCGTATGTTAAAAAAAAATACCAGTATGCCAAAAGTGTTTTTTTGTTTTGTTTAAAAGTGTATGTTAAGTGTTAGTGAACCGTTATGTGTCTTTAGTTTCACGTTTGTGTTGTTTTTTATGTGTTTTTAGAATGTGACCACCGGTGGGTCACGCAGGTCGCAGGTCGTGGTGAAAAGAGTCTTATAATATTATGTAGCGTGTGACCCACCGGTGGTGCATGGCCTCACGGAAAAAATCGTGTGAACCACCGGTGGGTCACAAGGCAGCGAACGTGTTAAGAGTGTAATAACGCTCTCGGTTTGAATAATGCTCATGATTTCTGACAAGTCGCTAAGGTAAACTACTCATAAAACTATTCGTGAGTCACGGCATTTTTCGTGAGTCACGATATTTTTCGTGAGTCACGACATTTTCGTGCGTGAGTACAAAATTTCTTTTCGTGAGTGTGCGTGAGTCCTACCAAACAATATCGTGCGTGAGTGTGCGTGAGTTAACTATTACTCACGTGCACACCTCTAGTTCTTAGTTTGATTAAAAACATAAAAAAAATAATTGATACAATAATTAATTTTTTAATTAAAGACTTAAATATTTTCAATCACTTTTTTAATTGACTTTTTATTTCGGTTAAACTATTGATTGTATCCATAAATTTTCTATTAAAAAATTAAAAATTTTCAACAATTGACCTAATTGACTTAATGTTTCTAGTTTGATTAAAAAGGTAATTGTATTAATTAAATTTTTAATTGAAAAAGTTTTCAGCTTCAATTGGACATATTTTGGTCATATTTTTTCTGTGTTAATAAAACTATACAAACAAATGCCAGTTTAAAAGTCCAAATTATAACAGATACTTCAAAGTAAAAATTTCTTCTTAATTCAAAAAAAAAAAAAGTCTTTAACCCAAAGATATAAGATCCTCTAAATAAGTCTTGGCCTATATATGATGAGTTTTTATCTTAAATCTAAAGATTGAATATTTCAGGTAATTTAAGAACGATTTCCTTAATTATAAAAAGTGGTTTTCTTTACTTTAAGGAAAATGTGCCTTAGTTCAAAGACGTACCAATTTAACGGAGCGACGCAAATTTCCAAATTTTGTGGCCTATATTTAATAAAAAAGTCGAAGCAAAGATTTTAAACATTCTGTTAATTAAAATTTCATTATTATAAAGAAATTTGTTGTTTAACATTGTGTAAAAAAACCCAAAATTTTAGGTTGCCTAATCTTTAATACCTCGTAAATATTTGCATTAAAAAAGATTATCAAAACTGAACCTTTGTCCAATAAAAATACTCAATATTTCAAAAATTCGCCCATCGGTCCATAAGTTTATATAGCCTCTATATAAACCGTTCCCCACATTTGACTTTTGGATTCCGAAGAGGATGAATTGTGTATGTTATGTCAGTACATGCTCTCAAAATTAGTCCATATCCATTCATAATTGTGTATAGACCCCAATACAAACCGATTTCAATAACAACGTAGCCATGCTGAAATTTGGCACAGATTCCACGTTTTGATATAGCCCAAAAATAAACCGGCCTCCGGTTTTTGGGTCTGGAGCATTTATACACCGCAATTTTTATACGATTTGCCTGAAATTCAATACCCAGAGGTATTTTGAGGTCCTTAAATAGGTGTGCAGAACATGGTGTGAATCGGTCCATGTTTTTCGTGTACGAGTAGCCCCCATATAGACCATAAGTGTGCTGATGATGGTGTGTATTGGTGAAGTGTGTGTTGGTATAGCCCCAAATAGCCCGATCTTCTTCTATATACCGCAATTTTTATCCATTTGACTACTTGAGTGTCAACACACCTCAATTTAAATCCGATTTGCCTGAAATTCAAAATATTTTTTAGGTCCATAGATAGGTGTGTCCAATATAGTGTGTATCGGTCCATGTTAGGTTAGATTAGGTTAGGTGGCAGCCCGATGTATCAAGCTCACTTAGACTATTCAGTCCATTGTGATACCACATTGGTGAACTTCTCTCTTATCACTGAGTGCTGCCCGATTCCATGTTAAGCTCAATGATAAGGGACCTCCTTTTTATAGCCGAGTCCGAACGGCGTTCCACATTGCAGTGAAACCACTTAGAGAAGTTTTGAAACCCTCAGAAATGTCACCAGCATTACTGAGGTGGGATAATCCACCGCTGAAAAACTTTTTGGTGTTCGGTCGAAGCAGGAATCGAACCCACGACCTTGTGTATGCAAGGCGGGCATGCTAACCATTGCACCACGGTGTATAGATTAAAGTTTCTTTACTCTAAAGAAATTGGTATTCTAAAATTTAAGTTACATAATTTTTAATATAAGTAAATATGTTTTTCAATATAGCAAGTCAAACTTCGAGTAATCAATCAATCAATTACAATAAACTTAAAATGTCTTATAACTCAAATTAAGACATTCTGATTTAAAGGCTAAGTATGAAATAATTTCACATCCAATATTCCTTTTTTCCAATATTAGCTTTAATTCAAATAAATTAACGAGATTCCTACAGTCCCTATCTACTATATATCGAAATCACAGCCAAGGGAACGGGCTTGGAATAATTAGTGGGGAAAGAAAACCCTGTTGAGCAAAGTTGATAGTCCACATTACTGGACACTCATTATTCAGCCACTTGGAATCACAAAATCATCACTAGACCAGAGACTCATGTCAAAGTTACAAATGCTTGAGAGCACTACTCATGATGACTCATGACCATGATAACCCATAAAAATTCGTCTGAATAAAAACTATGGCAAAAAACACACACACAAAATTTTATTAATAACAAAACTCATGTTGAACATTTAACATTTCCAAATGGACTTTGTCCTTCAATTTCTCGGTCCTTTTTGCCTCAGATGCCTTCGCACTTAGAACGACAAGTGCTAGAAAACAAAAAATGTCTCCTTTATCCTCTATTTCATTGGGGTAATAGAGACCACAAACATTTTTATGACTTGCAGCTGCTTTTAATGCAAACCAAAACCAAATCGAAATAATGTTAACAGCCTTAAATGGGGTAACTAAGGCAAGCAGACAGGCAGTCAGTCGTCAAGCAAAATGCCAGAGCAACAAAAAAATCGAAAAAAAAAATCTAAAACAAAGCAGAACAACATTTGGTTTAAATATCTTTTCAATTTCTTTTGCCATTCGATCTTTTTTTCAGACTGTGGTGAGATGAGGAAAATCTTAAGAGGACTGTCAAGAGGATTATTGAAAGGGATTGGAGGGATTCTTTAGATGTTCCGAATATTAACCAATGGTATTTGTATTTGCTACGTGATTATGGTATGGACCATTGATGGAATGCTAGAAAATTCCTATAATATGAAACAAATATAGTAGAGTTCTATGCTAGAATATTTATTACTAATTATATATTTGTGCATATGAAAGTAAGGAAGAATTTGGCATAATATACAAAGATCAGCAAGCGGACTTTAATGATCTGGTCAGCAACAAACTCATGAACTATGTAATGGTCAATGAGGATGGGCCAGATAAAAAGCAGTGACTTCAAAGGGAATTTCCTTATGTTGAGGCTTGCATCGAAGGCTTGCGCGAATATAGTTGATGCAATCCCCTCTCATAGTGGAGGGGTCAATTTGAAACTGGCAAGGAAAGACAATATCCTACAACTAACGGAGGCTTCGATCTACGTAATAGGATGGGTCAGCAAATTCATGACGGAATGCATTCTGGAGGTATTGATTCAGCAGAACGATATATTGGACGCGCAGAAATGGGCTGTATTTCACAGAAAGCAGGATTGAGATGGAACCCTTTTTGTATTGGGCCTGGACCAAGTATCCCTGTTCACCAAAATCAAAGACAGGGTCTTCTTTGTGACCAGAGCTGTCTTTTTTAAGATAGAAAAACAAGTGTTGGTGAGAAACCTTCCAAAAGGACTGCCAACAAATGCACCGAGGTAATGCCGAGGCAGGCATGAGAATCACCACCAATGGTAGATCGAGGAACCTAGGACAACTCGCAAAAAGGTAACTGGAGTAAATCATACAAATTACCAATACTCAAGAAAAAGTGAACTTTATATCGCACTAAAGGCAATTTAATTCTATTTTAGTTCATGGAATTAATATTTTTTTGAGGAAGGTTCCTTAACTTTAATAATTTTTTGTGTACTTTTGTTAAATATATATACAATAGAATGGGGAAAAATTATACACACACACACACACACACAAAAATCTGATTCAATCACGAAATTAATTGAACCAATTAATTTTTTAATTGATATGTCTTCAATCACGAAAATGATAGTATCAATCACAGTTTTAATTGGGCATAGAAAAAATTCTTTATTAAAAAATTAATTGATGTCATTAGCAATTTTCAATTAATTTTTTAATTGATTCAATTAAAAATTTAATTGATTTTGAATGCAAACCCCAATTAATTTTTTATTTAAAATGGTAACTATTTTCAATTACTTTCTGAATTGGCTTAGAGTTTTTATTTGGATTAAGAAATGTTCATCACTTTTTTTAACTGACTTAGTCTTCCGAATTTGATTAAAAAGTTAATTGTATCAATTAATTATACCCTTCACCACTACTGTGGTACAGGGTATAATAAGTTTGTGCATTTGTATGTAACGCCAAGAAGGAAAAGTCTGAGACCCATCGTTTAGTATACCGATCGTCTTAGAATTAAATTCTGAGTCGATTTAGCGATGTC
Source organism: Haematobia irritans (assembly GCF_050003625.1). Classification (NCBI taxonomy): domain Eukaryota; kingdom Metazoa; phylum Arthropoda; class Insecta; order Diptera; family Muscidae; genus Haematobia; species Haematobia irritans. Next base: position 55,030,581 of record NC_134401.1, read on the forward strand.
CGTCTGTCTGTCTGTCTGTCCGTCTGTCTGTCTGTCTGTTGATGTATTTTTGTGTGCAAAGTACAGCTCGCAGTTTTAGTCCGATTGTCCTAAAATTTGGTATAGAGTCGTGTTTCGGCTCAAAGACGATCCCTATTGATTTTGGAAAAAATCGGTTCAGATTTAGATATAGCTGCCATATATATTTTTCACCGATCTGGTCATAATTGGCGTGTATATCAACCGATCTTCCTCAAATTCCGTACATCCGAATATTTTATGAGTCTCGAAAAACTTGCAAAATATCAGCCAAATCGGTTCAGATTTAGATATAGCTCCCATATATAGCTTTCGGCCGATTTACACTCATTTGCCCACAGAGGCCAATTTTTTGCTCCGATTTAGTTGAAATTTTGCACAGGGAGTAGAATTGGCATTGTAGCTATGCGTGTCAAATTTGGTTGAAATCGGTTCAGATTTAGATATAGCTCCCATATATAGCTTTCGCCCGATTTACACTCAAATGACCACAGAGGCCAATTTTTTGCTCCGATTTAGTTGAAATTTTGCACAGGGAGTATAATTAGCATTGTAGCTATGCGTGCCAAATTTGGTTGAAATCGGTTCAGATTTAGATATAGCTCCCATATATAGCTTTCGCCCGATTTACACTCATATGACCACAGAGGCCAATTTTTTGCTCCGATTTAGTTGAAATTTTGCACAGGGAGTAGAATTAGCATTGTAGCTATGCGTGCCAAATTTGGTTGCAATCGGTTCAGATTTAGATATATCTCCCATATATAGCTTTCGCCCGATTTACACTCATATGACCGTAGAGGCCAATTTTTAACTCCGATTTAGTTGAAATTTTACACAGGGAGTAGAATTAACATTGTAGCTATGCGTGCCAAATTTGGTTGAAATCGGTTCAGATTTAGATATAGCTCCCATATATATGTTTTTCTGATTTCGACAAAAATGGTCAAAATACCAACATTTTCCTTGTAAAATCGCCACTGCTTAGTCGAAAAGTTGTAAAAATGACTCTAATTTTCCTAAACTTCTAATGCATATATATCGAGCGATAAATCATAAATAAACTTTTGCGAAGTTTTCTTAAAATTGCTCCAGATTTAAATGTTTCCCATATTTTTTTACTAACATTGTGTTCCACCCTAGTGCATTAGCCGACTTAAATTTTGAGTCTATAGATTTTGTAGAAGTCTATCAAATTCTGTCCAGATCGAGTGATATTTAAATGTATGTATTTGGGACAAACCTTTATATATAGCCCCAACACATTTGACGGATGTGATATGGTATCGAAAATTTAGATCTACAAAGTGGTGCAGGGTATAATATAGTCGGCCCCGCCCGACTTTAGACTTTCCTTACTTGTTTTTTAATTAAAAATTTTAAAATTTTCAATCATTGACTTAATTAACTTAATGTTTATATCTTGAATAAAAAGTTAATTGTATCAATTAATTGAAAAAAAAATTCAACTTCAATTAACTTTTTAATTGGAAATATTTTGGTGATATTTTTTTCTGTGCAAATGAAGCATAAAGATTTATTTAATTCGTGTCTCCCAAAATATAGTTCAGAATTTCTTAAGATTTATAAATTTTACCAATAAAAACAAAAAATTCTATGCTAATACACACTGAAAAACAAAAAGCACGCCCGGTTCCAAAGATTTTGTCTTTACTTTAAAAATTTTGGTATTGATTCCGAGCCAAAGAAGCGGAGAATACAAGTAAGGATACTTTTAAGACACAATTCTCTTTTAAATTTGTGTTTTGTGTTCTTGCTTTTAGGAAGCAAATTTTAATTGTTCGCTTTTTCAGCTTTTTTCCTTCATATGCTATCAACGTCCTTTAAAAACGAGTTAACGCCAAGTTTATTTTCCAAATTTAGACTCGACTTCCAGTTGAAATTATGCTATTTTTCAAGTAAAATTGTCTTTATGTTAAAATAAAGTGTTGAAAAACGATTTTTTGCTTTGTAGTCAAGATGCAAAAAGACAACAAATTTAAAGACAATTTCATTAAATTTAAAGAATTTTTCTGAATTATTAAAGTCAAGTTGACCTTAGCCCAAAAATATGTTCTTTAATGTTAGGATACCTATTTTTAAGTGAAATCACTTAATTATAAGTACAATACGACTTCATTGAAAAATTTATCGACTTTTGGACAAAGAAAAAACTTTATATTAGAGAAATGCGTCGGCTATGCTAAGCAAAATTTGCATTCGTATTTAAAGACATGAAATCTTTGACCTCACGACAATATTTTTTCAGTTCAGGAACTAAACCAAGAGCCTGTATCAATTAAAAGATTAATTAGATCAATTAATTTTGCGATTGAATAAAAACAAGTATATACGGCCGTAAGTTCGTAAATTTCTATAGAACTAAAATTTTGACAAAATTTTCTATAGAAATAAAATTTTAACAACATTTTCTATAGAAATATAATTTTGCCAAAATTTTCTATAGAAATAAAGTTTGACAAAATTTTCTATAGGAATAACATTTTGAAAAAATTTTCTATAGAAATAAAATTTTGACAACATTTTCTATAGAAATAAAATTTTGACAAAATTTTCTATCGAAATAAAATTTTTGTAGATTATTTTTGGCTCGAGTGGCAACCATGATTATGAACCGATATGGACCAATTTTTGTGTGATTGGGGATCGACTACACATAACTATAGACCGATATGGACCAATTTTGGCATGGTTGTTAGAGACCATATACTAACACCATGTACCAAATTTCAACCGGATCGGATGAATTGTGCTCCTCTAAGAGGCTCCGGAGGTCAAATCTGGGGATCAGTTTATATGAGGGCTATATATAATTATGGACCGATATGGACCATTTTTTGCATGGTTGTTAGAGGCCATATACTTACACCATGTACCAAATTTAAGCCAGATCGGATGAAATATGCTACTTTTATAGGCTCCGCAAGCCAAATTTGGCGGTCCGTTTATATGGGGGCTATACGTAAAAGTGGACCGATATGGCCCATGTGCAATACCATCCGACCTACATCAATAACAACTACTTGTGCCAAGTTTGAAGTTCGTTCGGGAGTTAGCGTGATTTCAACAGACGGACGGACGGACGGACATGCTTAGATCGACTCAGAATTTCACCACGACCCAGAATATATATACTTTATGGGGTCTTAGAGCAATATTTCGATGTGTTACAAACGGAATGACAAAGTTAATATACCCCCATCCTATGGTGGATGGTATAACAATCTTACGAACTGTTTATTAAGGACCTGCAAAAGATTAAAATTTTTTTCTGGGGCCATTGATTTTAATAATCATTAATAAATGTCTTTAAATTTATTCTTAATTCTTTTTTCACAAAAGGATCTTGAAGATTTAAAATTTTTTGAACTTTACTGTTCAATGTAGCCAGATGGTGGTATGCTATATCGCATACCATCTTCGAATATGATAGTGATAACCTTCATCTTCTTAGAACACGGATATGACATTTTTACCTTTCGACAACAATATTTCACAATTAGCATTTAATATCCAAAAAGTTCCCTCTTATTCCTTCCTCCCTATTTCTTTCTCTCTCATGACTTTACTTTAAATTATGCAGATGGCTTTCATGGCTATGATTTAAAATTGTCTTTCTATTTAGATAATAATTAGTTCCATTTGTTGGAGTTTCAGGCATTTGAAATTCAATTTTTCCAAAGCCTTAGACACAATTGAGCTTTAATGGTAAAATATGAAATTTGCATAAACCTTCTATCTAATACAAATAATTGCTTTTTTCATTATTTCCTCAAAAAGGAAAAAAATACTTGGTTATATTTTGCCCATTGTCTAAGCCATTGGTATTTGCTAAATACCAACAAAGTAGATGGATGACAAACATAGACTGAACGGACGGCAAAGAAGCCGGTTTGTTTCTCTATGTTGGATTTATTTAAATCTTAATCAACTTTTAAATTATTCATATTTAATACAATATTGAAATTAACATAATGAAATTTTCTGGTTGTTTTTTGTCTGTTTGAATTGCAAATACTCAGTATTGTGTACAGAGAATTTCTTAGCTAACAACTTTGAGATAGACTTCATCCTATGTGTTCTACTGCAAGCTTTTCTTCTCATCTAGGCCTGGGCATAAATCTTCTAGCGGTGTTACTTTTTGTTAAGGAAGGTAAAAACTCGACACTTTTGCCAAAGGTGGGAGAGTAGAAACAAATGCCAGGATAAAAAGAAACAAATCATCGGTAAAGGTTGTCTTACCAAAGCCTAGCGGGTATGGGGGTTATGTAGTACTTTTTAAAGGATACATGATGTCGGTCGGTTTAACGTTTGCCCATAAACATTGGTGGAGTTGAAAATGTCAGCAAGACAAGCAACGTTGTAAAATGTAAATGTGACAGAATTAAATAAAAGAAATTTTACGAAATAATTTTTATTTAAATCTTTGAGGGCGTACAAATAGGATAAACTGGAATAAGTAAACAAGCTGAGTTTTTGGATGAGTTTTTTTTGCTCAACTTCCTACCGGATAAGGAAAAGTTTACTATGAATTGAGAGTCTTGATCAAAATATTAGTAGTAGTTTAGTTATTTGGATATTTTAAAATTAAAATACTTAAAATAAATAAATAAATTAAAAAATTTAATTAAAATTATACTGAACTCAAAAAACTATATTTTTTTACTATATGATAATTTAAGTCAAATAACATAAATTCAAGTAATTTTTTTATTTAACTTAAAGTTCAATAAATTAAACTAATACAAATTATGTAAAATAAATCAAAGAGTTAACTTAATTATTAAAAATAAATTTTAAATTAATTTCATACAGTATTAGTTTGTTTCAATTGGAAATAATTTAATTCAGTTTTACTTGAAATAATCATTATTAATTGTTTTCTTAAATTCATTTTATTAGATTTGAATGACGATTTTAGCAGCTAAACTCGAACTTAATACCCACCTTTAGGTGAAATAAATTTCTTTAATTTAGTTGAATTAAATTTACTTGAATTATATAAATATTATTTAATAAACTATAGTTTTAAGTATTAAGTTTAATATAATTTAATGCAGATATTTAATTTATTGATTTATTTTATATTATTTTTATTTTAAAATCTATATAAAATATGTTTGTTTGTATATTCCAGGTAAACCCGGAAACGGCTTACTTGCCATTTTTAGGGAAGGCAGTGAGTTATCATGTGGTGAAAATGGAGTAGATAATTTTTTGATATCTGGTGGGGGAGGTGGATCTACTCACTGAAAATTGGACTTATTTTTTGTGATTTAATTCAGTAGGTCCACCTACTCACTGAAAATTTGACTTATGTTTTCTGATTTAATTGATAATTATCAACCCAACCCTTCCTAATCAATTATAATTGATTAGGGAGGGTTGGGTTGGCCTTTACTTTATTTTTCGATTTCAGCTACCCCATATTAATTTCATAATTTTTTAATATTTAGTCGGGGAAGGAAAATTTTGAAGTATAATTATCAGGAAATGTTGAGGATGGGCTATATACAAAGATCCGCTACTATATTTGGTCGGGGAGGAATACCACCCCTATGAGGTAGTCCATAGGGGAGATCCCTATGGTGATTTTTTATTAAAAGGCAACGTAAAGGGAGTCCATGCAGCCGGGCGGGGTTGAACTAGTATACATTTATTTTTTAAGTTTAATTTGATTTGGTATTTGATTAGTCAAAAAAAAAACTTTTAAATTTTATTTATACAGTTTCCAGAAAATAAATCATTTTCTAGTGTGTATAGTCACCCTGCAAAAACTTTAAAAGCACTTCCAAAAATGTCCTCCTAAAGATGTTCTTTATGTTCACTACACAGGAAGCTCTTTTGATGAAATTTTTCATAGCTCGTTTTTTTCATATTATTAATGGGTAATTTTAACTTTTTATACCCTCCACCATAGGATGGGGGGTATATTAACTCAGTCATTCCGTTTGTAACACATCGAAATATTGCTCTAAGACCCCATAAAGTATATATATTCTGGGTCGTGAGGAAATTCTGAGTCAATCTAAGCATGTCCGTCCGTCCATCCGTCTTCCGAACGAAACAAGCTATCGACTTGAAACTTGACACAAGTACACTGAAAAGAATATTGTCGTGAGGTCAAAGATTTCATGTCTTTAAAATACGAATACAAATTTTGCTTAGCATAGAAGACGCATTTCTCTAAAATAAAGTTATTTTCCTTGTCCAAAAGTCGATAAACTTTTCAATGAAGTCGTATTGTCGTTATAATTAAGTGATTTGACTTAAAAATGGGTATATTAAGATGAAAGAAAAAATTTATAGGCTAAGGACAACTTGACTTTAATAATTCAGAAAAATTCTTTAAATTTAATGAAATTGTCTTTAAATTTGTTGTCTTTTTGCATCTTGACTACAAAGCAAAAAATCGTTCAAATATAGAACATTTTTTTCAAAACTTTATTTTAAAGAAGCTTTTTACCTCACACATAGCATAATTTCTACTGGAAGTCGAGTCTAAATTTGGATAATAAAGTAGTCGTTAACTCGTTTTTAAAGGACTTTGATAGCATATGAAGAAAAAAAGCTGAGAAAGCGAAAAATTTAAATTTGCTTCCTAGAAGCAAGTACACAAAACCTAAATTTAAAAGAGAATTGTGTCTTAAAAGTGTCCTTACTTGTATTCTCTGCTTCTTTGGCTCGGAATCAATACCAAATTTTTTAAAGTAAAGACAAAATATTAGGAACCGAGTATGCTTTTTTTCAGTGTAGTTGTTATTGATGTAGGTCAGATGGTTTTGCAAATGGGCCATATCGGACCACTTTTATGTATAGCCCCCATATAAACCGACACTCAGATTTGGCTTGCGGAGCCTCTTCGAGGACCAAAATTCATCCGATCCGGTTCAAATTTGGTACATGGTGTTAGTATATGGTATCTAATAACCATGCAAAAAGTGGTCCACATCGGTCCATAATTATATACAGCCCCATTTAAACCGATCTCCCGATTTGGCTTGGGGAGCCTCTAAGAGAAGAAAATTTCATCCCATCCGGTTGAAATTTGGTACGTGGTGTAAGTATATGGTCTCTAATAACCATGCAAAAATTGGTCCATATCGGTCCATAATATATAGCCCCCATATAAACCGATCCCCAGATTTAACCTCCAGAGCCTCTTGGAGGACAAATTTCATCCGATCCGGTTGAAATTTGGTATGTGGTGTTAGTATATGGTCTCTAATAACCATGCAAAAATTGGTCCATATCGGTCCATAATTATATATAGCCCCCATATAAACCGATCCCCAGATTTAACCTCCAGAGCCTCTTGGAGGAGCAAATTTCATCCGATCCGGTTGAAATTTGGTATGTGGTGTTAGTATATGGTCTCTAATAACCATGCAAAAATTGGTCCATATCGGTCCATAATTATATATAGCCCCCATATAAACCGATCTCCCGATTTGGCTTGCGGAGTCTCTAAGAGAAGAAAATTTCATTCGATCCGGTTGAAATTTGGTACGTGGTGTTAGTATATGGTCTCTAACACCCATGCAAAAATTGGTCCATATCGGTCATTAATTCTATGTAGCCCCCATTTAAACCGATCCCCAGATTTGACTTCCGGAGCTCTTGGAGGAGCAAAATTCATCCGATGCGGTTGAAATTTGGTACATTGTGCTAGCATATGGCCGCTAACAACCATGCCAAACTTGGTCCATATTGGTGTATAGTTATATATAGCCGATTCCCAAAAAATCTACCAAAATTTTATTTCTATAGCAAATTTTGTCAAAATTTTATTACTATAGCAAATTTTGTCAAAATTTTATTACTATACAAAATTTTGTCAAGATTTTATTTCTATACAAAATTTTGTCAAAATTTTATTACAATACAAAATTTTTTCAAGATTTTATTTCTATAGAAAATTTTGCCAAAATTTTATTTCTATAGAAAATTTTGTCAAAATTTTATTTCTATAGAAAATTTTGTCAAAATTTTATTTTTATAGAAAATTTTGTCAAAATTTTATTCCTATAGAAAATTTTGTCAAAATTTTATTCCTATAGAAAATTTTGTCAAAATTTTATTTCTATAGAAAATTTTGTCAAAATTTTATTTCTATAGAAAATTTTGTCAAAATTTTATTTCTATAGAAAATTTTGTCAAAATTTTATTTCTATACAAAATTTTATCAAAATTTTATTTGTATAGGAAATTTTGTCAAAATTGTATTTCTATAGAAAATTTTGTCAAAATTTTATTGCTATAGAAAATTGTGTCAAACTTTTATTTCTATAGAAAATTTTGTCAAAATTGTATTTGTATAGAAAAACAAGTATATACGAACTTACGGTCGTATATACTTGTTTTGTTTTAAATAGTTGAAAAGAAAGTAAGAATTAATAAAATGGTACAAATTACATGAATTTTGTCGTAAAAATGCTAAATCCATTTTTGTGGTTAAACGTTTCAGACAAGTGTTGGAATGCATTAAAAATCATAAAAAATATAAAAATTATTTATTTGGTAAAATTTCACAATTTTTTTTTAATTTTCATCCAAAACACTGTATTAGGATTACACCTTAAGAAGTGATGTAAATTCAGAGCAACGGCTGTTGAAATCGTAGACATCCATCCTATGACAAACCCATGTTAATTTCATCGCACCACTTCCGGATCCAAAAAGAATATTTCCTCTATTTTTTTGGCGACGCTTGTTTGTTGGGGAAGTTTAGTTCTATCAATGCTGGTATTTTTGTGCTATTTTATCAACCACATATGTAGTGATGAATCCAGGTAAAGTTTCGGGAAGTTTGAAAAAGAGAACAAAACAAACAACGTTATCCTGCCTACATCAGCGACAAGAAACAATTATACCAAAGATAGCGACAACGCACAGAAAAATGTGTCTCAACGACAACGGCTTGCCATGTTAATAAACCTTTGACTTGGTAAACAATTTTCTTAACTTTGTTAACACAACTTATTCGCCAAGTTCGTTTGAAATTTTCAATTTTTTTTACTTGCGACTTTGTAGCACCTTCATTTCTTGTTAATGTTTGAAGTAGTAAATTTGTTTCTCGCTTGAATCTGCCAAGATTCTATTTTGTTTATTAAAAATGGGTAAATATTTTTTCTCAGTTTTTTGCTGTTGCCGTTGTTGTGGGCGTTAAGTTAAGTTTATTTATATAGGGCTTATTAAAATACGGTAATATATGAAGATTTTAATATGCGATATTGTGTCTAAGAAAGGTTATTTGAATTTCACTCAGTAAGATTGTTTATGTTTTATTTTGCTTCGTTTACAATGACTTGAGTTTGTAATATTGTCGAGTAATAAATATAATTTAGTATAATAGACAAAATTTCCTAGAAACATTTCAAATAGTCCTCTAAAATATCGTGAGAAAAACTTTTTGGTTAGGTTTTAAGGGATAGTTATTGCTTTAGGTCCATTTTGCTGAGTTAAAGATAAAGATATTTATTCAAATCTTAAATTTAATGATTCAATATGTGTGTCCTAAATTTGATAAAAATGTAATATTTCATTAATGAAAAATATTTACGTGGTATTGGGATTACGCCACCTTAATTTTAGGATGCACAATTTACACAATATTAGGGACAAATTTCTTTAAAATAATGAACTTTAATTAAAAGAAAACTTATTATTTTTGCTTCAAAAAATTGTTTAATTAAACTTAGGACACAAATTAGAAGTTCATCCTTCGATTTAGAAAACTTCGATTGTCAATTTTGTTTACTATAAAAATTTTATAGATCCACAAGCCCTAATTTAGTTTTGGGGTCGATGTTCATGCTTATGTTTTGGGGGGCTCATATTCATTATGAAACGTCGCCCTTGCGGCCTTGTTTTATTCGGTATTAGGGTTCATTTTCCTGGACCCACTTTCATATCGCCTACACTGAAAAAAATATTGTCGTGGGGTCAAAGATTTCATGTCTTTAAAATACGAATGCAAATTTTGCTTAGTACAGAAGACGCATTTCTCTAATATAAAGTTTTTTTCCTTGTCCAAAAGTCGATACATTTTTCAATGAAGTCGTATTATCTTTAAAATTAAGTCATAAGTCATATCATAACATGAAAGAAAAAATGTTAGGGCTAAGGTCGACTTGACTTTAATAATTCAGAAAAATTCTTTAAATTTAATGAAATTGTCTTTAAATTTGTTGTCTTTTTGCTTCTTGACTACAAAGCAAAAACTCGTCAACACTTTATTTTAAAGACGCTTTTTACTTGAAACATAACATAATTACTACTGGAAGTCGAGTCTTAATTTTGAAAATAAAGTTGTCGTTAACTCGTTTTTAAAGGACTTTGATAGCATATGAAGAACAAAAGCTGAAAAAGTGAAAAATTAAAATTTGCTTCCTAAAAGCAAATACACAAAACCCAAATTTAAAAGGGAATTGTGTCTTAAAAGTATCCTTACTTGTATTCTCCGCTTCTTTGGCTTGGAATCAATACTAAAATTTTTAAAGTAAAGACAAAATCTTTGGAACCGGGCATGCTTTTTTTCAGTGTACAAATGAGAATGGTTGTGCTAATAATTTTCTGGAAAATTGTAAATACATACGACCTAAATCCTGTATCCTATGAGCAAAAGACGACACTTTAAAGTCACCCTAAATAATCTGTACAAAAATCCGCTGGTGAAATTCTATCCTGCTATCGCTCACTCAAGGAGGTTGTGATGGATAGCAAATCTCGGAAACACACATCACACCCAGGTTGAGTGAGTCAAAGCAAGACAAAATATTTTTGGATATTCCTCATGGCATGCAGATATCACAAAAAACTCTTAGCACCTTCACTTTGTTTAGTTAAATACATTTTCCATTATTAAAAAATTATGACTTCCATTTTTAGAATGGAATATTTAATGAGCGAGATGTTAATTTTATTTTCTTGTTTCATTTAATTTGACAATTGTTTCTTACATTCCTCTACGATTGTTCCCAATAAAGTGTTTTTGTTTGGTGGTTGGCCTAAGTGAATCCTGGAAAATTGATTAGGATTTGTGTCAATATTTGGAATAATTAAAATTGACATGGGTTAACATTTTGCACAAAAATCGTTTCATGATTTTGCATCTTTCAATGTTTTCAGATGGGAGAAAGAAGTAAAGAAGGGTTTTCCGTTCGATACAGAAATAAACAGAAAGTTGCTTGTCATGTTTCCTGAAATATCTGTAGTTGTCCAGGCAACAGCTGGGACAGAATTTTTGCTGACAGTCTGAATTGGTTTTTCATTTGGTTCTCGTGTGTGTGTTTGTCTGTGTTTCTCTATGTGGAACTGCCCTCTCATTGGGAATTCTTGATTTTCCTTTTCAAACGATTCAGTTTTGGGTTGTTTCTTTCGTTTTCTTGGGTTTTTTGTTTAACAAAATGTTAAATATTTGATTTATGATTTGCATATTAAGTTGTTTCCTATTGCATATATTTTGGTTTGTTTGTTTGATTGAGAAATTTAATTTTTATGACAATCATTTTTATTGTATTGTCGTAATACATTTACTTGTACAGTATGTCAAAAAAGTGTTTTGACAATAGGATACAAATTATGTTTTGTTCCAAAATTAAATATAATGAAATTTTAAAAAAATATTTTATTACCCAGCAAAAAAATTTGGAAGTTCTTCTAAAGACATGACTTTAAAAGCCCCTCTGAAAATGTCCTCCCAAAGATGTTCTTCATTTTAACTACACAGGAAGTTCATTTAATTCAATTTTTTGTAACTCTCGATTTTTATATTTTTAATGGGTAATTTAAACGTTTTTTGTTTCAAATAAGGTAAAAACAGACTAAGAATTAATAGAACGGTACAAATTATTCAAATTTTGTCGAAAAAAAAAAATGCTTCTAGAAAAATGCAAATTTTTGGAAATATTTGAGTTCAAACGTTTCAGACTAACGCTTGTTGCGTTAAAAATCATAAAAAAATGTTAAAAATATTTTTTTTGGCAAAATATTACAATATTTTTAATTTCACATCCAAAACATTGAATTCGGATCACACCTTAAGAAGTGATTCAAATTCAGTGCAACAGCTGTTAAAATGGTGGACATCCGTCCTATGACAAGCCCATGTTAAATTCATCGCTTCTGCGACAATTTTGAACCACTTCCGCATCCAAAAGGAACATTTTCACTACTTTTTTAGCGCCGCTTTTTTTGCTGGGTATGTATTTTGCAAAGTATACATACGTACACAGCATTGCTGCAAAAAAATAAAATGTTTTTGCTTCAATTATTTCTGGAATATTTGGCAATGTCAAAAGACTTTCTTGACATACTGTATGTGTTTTGTGTCAACATTTGGCGTTACAAGAGCAAAGGGAAAATGTGAGAAAAAGTATTAAGTGATTAAGTTTTTAGCAAGTATTGTAGACTAACCTAATTTAAAGGCACTATTTCACAATTTTCAAAATTTCGATATTGATTTATATGTAACTTCTTGAGCTTCTAGACACCACACATTTTTTATCCGAAGTGTCCGAAATTAAAAATCTAGACATAATTCAGGTCCACAAATACCTGTGTCAGATTTGGTTTAAAACGGTCCATGTCTCGTAATGCCCTCACCGACAGACCAGTCTCCTGTTTTGAATTATTGGTCTTCTAAACTCCGCTATTTGTATTCGATGTGGCTGTAAATGTTGACTTATTTTGGATCTAGAAAATATGGTGTGCATCGGTCTATGTGTTGGTATAGCTCCCATATAGATCGATCGCCCGATTTCGAATCGCCCTCTAAGTTTTTAAATTCGGATTTACACGAATTTTAAAACTTAGAGGTAGGTTAGGTTAGGTTAGGTTAAAGTGGCAGCCCGATTAAGTTTCAGGCTCAATTAGACCATTCAGTCCATTGTGATACCACATTTAATTAAAAGTACCTATTACATATGGGTTGACTGTCTGAGTATATATTAATGCCTACATTTTTTGGAACATTACTTCTCAGCCAATTCGCCACCTCTCTTATTGCCAATATTTCAGCCTGAAAAACACTACAGTGATTAGGTAATCTTTTCGCTATTCGAAGTTCCAGATTTATAGAATATACTCTGAAACCCAATTGTCCATCCAATTTGGAGCCATCAGTGTAGAAATCTATATATATTTTATTCCCCGGGGTCTGTGTACACCACGCCTCACTTTTGGGAATTAGAGTTTCAAACTTTTTGTCGAAAAGCGGTTTCGCCAGAGTGTAATCCACTACGTTAGGCACATCTGGCAAACTTAGAGGTAGTGTCGGTTCATAAAAAGGGGCGCCGTCTATGGGGTGTATCGGTCCGTATTTTGCCATAGCGTCAATCAGTGTTGCCAGTATTTTTCTGGATCTTGTCCCCGAATTTGGAAGCGTTTTCCCCAAAAATTCCCAATTTAAATTAAAGTTCCCCACAAAATCTCCAATAAATATTTGAAAAGTTTTTATACAAAAAACAAGTATATACAGCAGTAATTTGGCCAGGCCGAATCTTAAATACCCACCACCATGAATCAAATATAACAGTTACTTTTGAAAACTCTTCGTCGTAGTGTGTTACTTGATAATATATTGCGGGTTACTTGATAATGTAAAGAATGATAATATATAGAAATGATTAAATAACGCTTTGATTTGGAATCAAAAATCTATAGATTTGGAAATTTTATTTTCAGTTTCAAGCAACTTTCATGATCAGTTCGTCTTCTATAACCTCAAGAGGTGAAGTGAAATCGGTCTATATGGAGACCTTGCCTAATGGAGCGATAAAAGACCCCAAATCGGAGGGCGGGTTTATAAGGGGGATATATTAAAATCTATAGCGATACACAATTTATTCGGAACACCTATTTATGGTCCTCAAAAACCTGTAGATTTCAAATTTCAAGCAAATTGAATAACAAATACGGTTTCTAGAAGCTCAAGGAGTAAAATCGGGCTATATGGGCACTATAGAAAACCATAGACCAATACACACCATATTCAGCACACCTGTTTTTGGTCCTAACATACCGTTAGATTTCTAATTTTAGGAAAATCGGATTGAAAAATGGTTTCTAGAAGCCCAAGAAGTAAAATCGAGAGATCGGTATATATGGGGACTATACCAAAACATGGGCCGATAGGCACCATTTTCGACACACTTATTTATGGTCCTAAAATACCTCTAGATTTAGAATTTTAGATAAATCGAATAGAAAATGAGGTTTATAGAAGCCCAAGACCCCAAATCGGGGGGTTGGTTTATATGGGGGCTATACCAAAACATGGACCGATATAGCCCATCTTCGACCTTGACCTACTTGGAGACAAAAAACGAGTTTGTGCAAAAATTAAGCAAGATAGCTTTATTATTGAAGGCTGTAGCGTGATAACAACAGACATCCAGACAGACAGACAGACAGACCGACAGAGGACATCGTTATATCGTCTTAGAATTTCTCCCTGATCAAGAATGTATATACTTTATATATTCGGAAATCGATACTTCGATGTGTTACAAACGGAATGACAAACTTATTATATCCCCATCACCATTCTATGGTAGTGGGTATAACATAATAATATAATATGTTCTGCTGCAAAAATCAGTAAAATTTTCAAAATTGAAAAAATTATATATATGTAAACTTTCTTTCATACCAGCTAGCGAACTACAATAAGATCACGATTTCGAAATACAACACCAAGAGATGGGTGATTGTCCCCCAAATGCTGGAGAAATGAAAATGGGAGTTTGGTCACCATGTGTTTATCATTTATTTACTTATATTTAATATTTACTTCTAAATACCCGAGTTATAAAGTTGGGTGGTAGATCAATATGAAAGTCAAACATCCTCATCATTTCTATATTTAAATCCGATGAACACTAATAAGGGGTAATACTTAGGCCCGAGTGCTCACGAAACGATTTAATATTTGTATATAGATGTCTTAACCAAGTTGAGTAAAATTATAAATTGGCGCTTGAGAACCCCCAAACAAAATTCTGTGTCCGTTTCCAGTCTAAAGGCTCCAACTTTCACCCTTTTATATGCAAAGTATTCTTTTTTTAAGTTTTGACGATTCCCTGTGGTTCTTTTTTAATAATTATGTAAACTTAAAAAATGCCCAAATTTATGGAAATTTCCCACAAAATCCATTCGAATCCCCAACTCGAAAATTTCGCCTCTATCCACCAAAAAATATCCCCAATTTGGGAACAATCTCAAATATTGACAAAACACAGGCCTCCATATCGACTTATCTCTCGATTGACCTCTTGGGTTTCTAGGTACCGTAACGTTTATTCGATTTGCTTGAAATTGGATGGCTAGAAGTATTTTGGAGCAGCCAATAAACATCTAGAGGTGCTTTGGATCAACAAATAGATATGGGGAACGGAATATGGTGTGAATCGGTTCGTGCACGCTCACAAAAAATCGCTTCTGTAACATATACTCCCAAACATATTTTGCTTCAAGCATATACATTTTTGGGTATTGCCCAAACATTTATATGTTTGATCTCTTCCAATATATAATATGTTTGAAAGCATATTGGTCTAAACAATATATGTTTGGGTAGTCTAAGTTCCAAACATTTTGTACTTTTGCATCCAAATTCAATAATGTTGTCTTCCAAAAAACAATATGTTATTATGTGAACATATAATATGTTTGGAAGCATTTTGCACCCAAAAATATTATATGCTTAAAAAAAATTCTCCCAAACAATATTGTGCTCAAAATTTTATTTATTTATTTATATATTTACAATCATAATGAATTATGAAAATAAACAGGTAATATAGGTGCTAACAACATAGGTTTTCGACCTGAATGCTCAAAATTTTGTTTCTGCCCAATTGTATATTCCCCAACATCTTTCTCACTTCCACGAGATTTTTTAGTTCTTAGCACCTTTTTCTGTAATACAAACATTGTAGAAGAAATTATTCAATTGTATGATTTTTTTTATTTTAATTTTACCTTTTGCCGGACGGGGATTCGAACAGCGGACCACACAGTTTGTAAGGATCAAAGAAGTAGCTGATCAATTGCCCAAGGAAAAATAAAATGTTAATTTTGTAATAACAAGCAACAACAACCAACTTAATTCAATATCGCTCCCTGTTAAATAGCGCTCTAAGCTACTAAACACATATATGTTTATAGGCTATTTCTAAATTAATATATGTTTGCATCCAAGCATATTATATTTAAAAACATTTTATGTCCCAAAAATAATATGTTCTAACATATTAACATATATGTCCCAAACATGTTATGCTAGTTTATGAACATTATATGCTTGCACTCAAAAATATTGTGTTTAAAAATGTGTGTTCCAAACATATAATGTTTATAGCCAAACATATGAAAAACAGTCTTTTTCATCCGTGTGTACAGACCCCATATAGTCCGATCTACTGATTTGATTCCTTGCGATTTAGTATCCCATTTGTTTGAAATTAAGAGGTGTTTTAGGTCCTGTGGAGAATTCGTTTTATATGTGTCCATGTTTTGGTGAAGCTCCCAGACGGACTGATCTAGACATTGCAATTTTATCAGGGTTTTCCTGAAACTTGAAATCCAAGGTTCGTTAGGTATGCCGAATTTAGCTTAAAACGGCCCAAGTTTCGGTAAAGTTCCTTTATAGACCGATTTCACGTTTTAAATTCATCGGCATCTAAATACGACATTGTTGTCATATCGTCTGGGAATTGTGTATCAAGAGGTCGATAAAGTCCATAAAGATATACGTCAAATTTGGTTTATATTGATAAGAAGTTTATATGTATAGTCCACCTATACACCAGGTCTCTTAACTAAACTTCTTGAGGGGATAAAAGGCGCATTGATCATCCAAATTGACCGAAACTAGAAGCAACATTTTCCAATTTCACTTAGTATGTGGTATGGCATCTAGAATGCATTGCAAGCGTTTTTTCATAGGATGAACCAATTTTTCGTGTCATACTGACTAGGTATTTTATGCCATCCTTCTAGACTTGCTGTTTTAAAAGCTGCCATGTTTTACGATTGCCGTTTAGCCACCTTCTTCTTCAAAAAGGCCCATAAATTTGAAATAGGGGTTACGTCAGGGCTCTGGTGTATCAATAACTTTACCGCAGTTATAATGACGGAACATATGCACAATATTCGATTTGTGTTAAAAAAAAGTATAGTAAACAATTGTTAAAATATTATTTTGGCTCTATTCTTTCTCTTTTTTATGAAATGTCTATTGTGTTAGTTCCCGCCATTGCTGTAGCTACATTGTTAGAAAAATATGTTTTTCGTATGTTCCGATATAAACAAAATATGTTTCGGGCACAAGTTTTAAACACAATATATTTAAGTGCAAACATGTAATGTTCCTAAACTAACACTAAATGTTTGGAACACATATGTTAATATGTTAGAATATATTATGTTTGGGGCATGAATGTTTCATAAAAATAATATGTGTGAATGTAAACATATATAAATTTACAAATTTCAAGTAAACATATATATGTTTGCAATTTCTGTGAAACGGTTGTATGTTGTTTCGGAAAACTGTTTCATGATAAGGCCAAAAATGTGATATGCTTAAGTATAAATATTATTTAATTTGAATATTAGAATGAGTATTCGGAGTAAAGAGAATTTTTTTTACCGGCCTTAAAGGTAAAAATGAAATTAAGTACAAAACACGATAAGTTTTAAAGGCATTTAAAATGGTGTTAAATGCTACACCCTCAAAAAAATCGCTTCTTTAACATATGTTCCAAACATATTTTGCAGGAAGCACATATATTATTGCATACTGCCGAAACATTAATATGTTTGTTTTATGTGAACATATTATATGTTTGGAAGCATTTTGAGCCAAAAATATTATATGCTTGGAAGAATTTTTCCCAAACACGATTGTGCTCATTCCCTAACATACTCGTAATTTTCACTTCCACGAAATTTTTTAGTTATTGGCACCTTTCTCTGTAATACAAATAATGTTGAAGAAATTATTCACTTTTATAATTTTTTTAAATGTTACCTTTCGCCTGCACGGAGAATTGAACCGAGGACCATACAGTTTGTAAGCCAACACACTATCCACTGGGCTACGTAGCTGTTATAGTCACCAGTAGATAATTATCGTTTTAAGTTACATTTATATAGCATAGTTTGCAGCGCCCACGAGCCCATGCAAACATAACATTACTTAACAGAAACATACATTTGTTTGCCACGTGGAGCAGTGGTTAGCATGTCTGCCTTACATGCAAAGGGTCGTGGGTTCAATCCCTGCTCCGACCGAACATTTTTTTTTGTTTTGTTTTTTTTTTTTTTTTTATTTACACATTTATATTTATACTATATTAATTTTTTTAAATGAAACATCGAAATGTGCGTTATTAAAGATTTATAGTCAGTAACAGTGCTTGATATAAACGAAATTGAATGATTTTTGGATAAAATATTATTTTTTATTGCAAAAATAACAATCTTGTAATAAAAAACTGTTTTTGTACAAAACTTTAAAATTTTGAAGGAATTCAAAAACTAACAAAAGAAGAACGTGGAGTCGAGTATAAACATACATAAATAATTTTATAATATAAACATAAATTTAGTTAGGCGTGAACAGTTTTTTACTAGCATTTAACACCGTCGCTCTAAAATGCCTTTTATTTTTCTTTAATAATTCATTTTAAAGAAAATAAACTTTTTAACGAGTTTAATGCCCGCTTTTATATTTGATGGTGTCCGTCAACTCCTCGTGGACTACTTTTTAATAAAGAGAAACTAAACTTTGTTTTTTTTACATTTTACTGTGTAATTTTTCACTATTTCCTCCTTATTTCATTTTACCGTCCCAATTCTAAAAAGAATATAGTGCCCTTTCGTTATTTTTATGAAGACCCCTGATTTCTTTTAACGAACCAAGAAAAAAATAATGCCAAAATGATAAACAAAACACATGTCCACACATACATAAAATGCTGCTCTCAAGGCGAAAACATAAGCTGTTTGTTTTTCAAATGTCTATTCTCTTGGTTCAGAATGTATATTCTCTTTATTCAAATTAAATAATATTTAGACTTAAACATATCAAATTTTTGGCCTTATCATAAAACAGTTTTCCGAAACAACATACAAGCGGTTTCACAGAAATTGTTCTCTTTTGACTCTTTTGCTGTGTTATATTGATATCTTTCGTCAACTCTCCCGGTTTCCATCTCTATTTCTCTCTATACTCTCTCTGTCGCTTTGAATAAAATATCACAACATATGTATGTTTAGTTGAAATTTGTAAATTTATATATGTTTGTATTCACACATATGATATTTATGAAACATTCATGCCCCAAACATAATATATTCTAACATATTAACATAGATGTCCCAAACATTTAGTGTTAGTTTAGGAAAATTACATGTTCGCACTTAAATATATTGTGGTTTAAAATCGTGCCCGAAACACATTTTGTTTATATCGGAACATATGAAAAACATATTTTTCTAACAGTGTAGTAAAAAACGGTTCACGCCTAAATAAATTTTCTTCTTTTGTTAGTTTTTGAATCCCTTCCAAAATTTCAAACTTTTTTACCAAAAACAGGTTTTTGTTATAAAATTGTTATTTTTGCAATAAAAAAATAATATTTTATCCAAAAGCTCAGTCCATTTCGTTTATATCAAGCACTGTTCTTTTCTGACTGTAAATCATTAATACCCCACATTTCGAAATTTCATTATAAAAATTTAATATAGTATAAATGTCTAAATAAAAAAAAAAATTGGTTCGGTCGGAGCAGGGATTGAACCCACGGCCCTTTGCATGCAAGGCCGACATGCTAACCACTGCTCCACATGGCCAACAAATGTATGTTTCTGTTAAATAATGTTATGTTTGCTTGGGCTCGTGGGCGCTGCAAACTATGCTATATATATGTAACTTATAACAATAATTGTCTACTGGTGACTATAACAGCTACGTAGCCTAGTGGATAGGGTGTTGGCTTACAAACTGTATGGTCCTCGGTTCGATTCTCCGTCCAGGCGAAAGGTAAAAATTAAAAAAATTATAAAATTGAATAATTTCTTCAACATTATTTGTATTACAGGAAAAGATACCAACAACTAAAAATTTCGTGGAAGTGAAAATTATGTTAGGGAATGAGCACAATCTTCTTTGGGGAAAATTCTTCCAAGCATATAATATTTTTGGGCTCAAAATGCTTCCAAACATATAATATGTTCACATAAAACAAACATATAATAATGTTTCGGCAGTATCCAATAATATATGTGCTTCCTGCAAAATATGTTTGGAACATATGTTAGAGAAGCGTTTTTTTGAGGGTGTACATATAAAAATAATAAAATAAAAAAAAAAAAATTAAAAAAAATACAAATGTGCTTTTATTGACTACGAACTTAAAAATATTAATTTATTTAAGGCGTGAAAACTCATCCTTGGCATACTGTTTCTATTTCTTAAACGCTTACGGTACGGCCACACTGGACAAATATTTGATAGAAATAAAAAAGAATTCGTTGTTACAGTCAAAACAGTAAACATTTCTAATTCATATTGGTTATATTACACCAAGATCAAGAGTATTTTCCCAAAACTGTATTTCAGGTATTTCAAAAGTGCTACTGTAAAAAGTTTTGACACTCATTTTAGGAAAATATTTTTGTTGCTATTGAAGTTTCTTCTAAATCTCAAATAAATGTGGTTCCTATTAAACCAAAATCTTATGTAGTTTCCACATGTAGACAATTTTAATTTATCTACGGGAAGTGTTCCATTTGAACCGATCTTCTTGAGGAATATGTTTCGTCGATTCTATCAGAATCGAAAATGCTTTTATTTCAAACAAGGTGGTTGGTATTTTATATTTGGCACGTCCGAGTTTATTACCCAAAATATTTGTTTTGGACGCGACGGCTTTTTGGTATTTTTGTTAAAAGTAACGAATATCATTACCTGTTTCATTATATTTCATTATTGACGCTTACCTGAAAATAGATAAATTTAGAATTAAAATATGCTTTATTGTTATTATTTAATATTTTATAATGTTTTAATTTTTTAATATTTTTTTCATATTTATGTCTCGTTTGCTAACCGAATAAACCAGCAAATTTATCAAATTTGCACTTGCCATTATATATTTAGCTTCATCAAATACATCCTCCATGATTTAATAATTTTCAGTGCGTTGATTTTTTACATCCTGAATGATTTTCTGTATAAAGACAACGACGACGAAAAGGCAGACAGACAAAAAGATAAACCCAATACCAAATAAAGAACAGTAACAGCCAGATAACAATATCATTTACAGTAATTTTGTTATACTCAAGGAAACCAACTAAACAATATAGAGAGTGAGTAGGATATAGAAGAAGAAGAAGGAGAAGAAGAGAGAAAGTGAAAAGAACTAAGAGTTCACATAGAGGAATATCCTTATGGAGCTCACGTTGTTCATTGTTGTTGTCAGTGTCATCGTCTTATATTTGTGTGTGTTTTTTTTTTCGTTTTTTCACTTATTTTCCGCTTCCTGTCCGTTTGAATCAAATCCTCACAGTTGATGTGGGTGTGAGTAAGGCAGGAGGCAAAACTCACCCACTCTGCCACTCTTAATGTCACACACAAATCACGTTTGAGGAAAACGTGTTAAATTTTCACACTTGAAAAATGTTTTGTAAATTGGAGTTTGATTGAAAAGCACTGTCGTTGAAATGTATGCGGGCTGATGGGATACCAAAACAAGATTTCGATTCTAAGGTTGGGGAATTGTAACGGACATTACTTGGAAATATATTTTAGGTACAGAAAGATGTTCACCACTATTGTTATGGTAAATGAGGAATGAGATGGAACCATTCATTTGTCTGGTATGAACAAGGTCACTTGGTCCTCACTGATCAAAACTAAAGGAACCCAAAGGAAAATTGGTGCAAATTGCCACTGACGGACCGACCTATCACATGACTGGTCCAGTTTATAGTAAATTTTAAAATTTTTAAATTTTCACATAATTCATTGATTTCTATACCCTTTTGTTATTACACATTTACTGAAATACAATTATCGGAATAATCTATTGTTCATCATATTTCAAAAGGGTTTATGTGCGACTCGGAGGGTTACAATGAAACAGGTTCCTAAGACTTTATCCTACACAAAAGTGAACTGTTATATAGGAAGAATGAACTACCTCGTACGAAAATTGAACTAAATTTTAGAAATTATTACAATATTTATTCGAGCTTATTGGACAGGAAGATTAAGGGAATTGACATCATTAAGTTACGGAAAAGAAAATGCCAGATACCCATCTCGCAAGCCTGACTATACATATATGTTTCAGTGTTGGCCACTACACATTTCCTAGTCTTTAGGGAGATCTGGCCGGGTGAGATGATTCAATTTGGTTCTTTTATGTTAATTTCTTATGAAATTTACATACGAGAATTATTCTTCCCAAATTTAACCATTTTTCACCCGCACTGTGCATCATCTTTTCGTATAACTTTACAATCCCTTAATTTTATTTTTAGATTTCGATTTGTTACTACACTAATGTACCAACAAATCGAAATCTATTTTTAAAGACATTGCTGAATTCACCTGATTGGCGAACGATCACACAATGTCTTGTTTCTAGTCAACAACAAACTATATAATAACTATATGAAACTGGTTTCTAAGGACACAACAACAATTCTAACGACAATATTAAAGGGTGACAGGGTCAAAATTTGGTCAATATAAACTTGACGTATTTCTTTCAATTTTGCATTTAAAAAACCTGAACACCCCTCATTTTGAAGGTGTGTGTGTGTAGAATGTTGCTCCTATTTTGATTTTGGAATTCACTCTTCAGTTGTCAAAATGCCGTCCAAGCAAGAAGAGCAGCGTATCAAAATTTTGCTCGCGCATCGCGAAAATCCGCAAAGCTGGCAAAATCGCTAAAAGTTGTCAAATCAACCCGTACAAATGTAATTAAAGTGTTTGGGGAACGTTTGTCGACAGCCAGGAAGTCTGGATCGGGGGGTAATCGAAAACCGGAAGCCGCTGAGACGACAATGAGAGTTGCCGGTAGTTTCAAGCGAAACCCTAACCTCTCTCTCCGAGATGCCGCAAATAAGCTGGGTGTATCGTCTACAACCGTGCATCGAGCCAAAAAACGAGCCGGACTATCGACTTACAAGAAGGTAGTGAATCCGAATCGCGATGATAAACAAAATACGACGGCCAAAGCGCGATCCCGTAGGCTGTACACGACGATGCTGACGAAGTTTGACTGCGTGGTAATGGACGACGAAACATACGTCAAAGCCGACTACAAGCAGCTTCCTGGACAGGAGTTTTATACGGCAAAAGGAAGGGGAAAGGTAGCAGATATTTTCAAGCACATAAAACTGTCAAAGTTCACAAAGAAATATCTGGTTTGGCAAGCCATCTGTACCTGTGGCTTGAAAAGCAGCATTTTCATAGCTTCCGGGACTGCCAACCAAGAAATTTACGTGAAAGAGTGTTTGAATAAACGTCTGCTGCCTTTCCTGAAGAAACACGGTTGTTCCGTACTGGTTTGGCTGGATTTGGCATCTTGCCATTACGGTAAAAAGGCCATGGAGTGGTACGCCGCCAACAACTTGCAGGTGGTTCCCAAGGACAAGAATTGAGAAATACTGGGCTATTGTCAATCGGAACCTAACGAAGACCAAAAAAAGTGCTAAGGACGAGCAGCAGTTCAAGGCAAACTGGCTTTCTGCGGCGAAGAAGGTGGACAAGGTGGCTGTACAAATTCTGATGGCAGGTGCCAAGCGTGAGGCCCGGCAATTCGGATTTGGAAAAGCGAAAGCCTAACTGAATATTTTTCCTGAATTTTATACTAATTGAACTTGAAAAAGAAATTTAATTTGATTTCTTAAATAAAAGATTTCACCGATTTACACGCGTTTTCCCTTGACCAAATTTTGACCGTATCACCCTTTAGTAATGTTTTTTGCTTATTTACGACAGGCTCCTCGTAGCTTACTATTTTTATGTTAGCCTGATATCAATGCAGGCTGGTTCAATGTCCAAATCTACACATTTGAGATTTCCCGAAAGCGTTGTTAAAACCAGGAAAATTTAATGCCCTGTTGTACTTTTTAACTACAGCTCACGAAATTACATCATCTCATAGAAGAAAAAATTAACTAAAAGTTAAGAAGAAAATCATTGGCACAAAATCATGACCATTTTAATCATACAGTGGTTCATTCTTACTATCTTTGGGAATCGTACGAAAATTTTCTTTTGATTTAGTTCATATCGAACTTATGTGTACGGCCATCGAATTTATACTCACGTTTAGTTCATAAAATATTTGAGACATACTTAAAAAAACGAAAATTTCATTAGGCTGTGGAAAATTTCGCAAAAGGTAATAAAATTTAACTATTAACAAATAATTTTTTTAAAAATAAGTTAAATTTAGCGTTAGTTTAACTACGGAAATTTTTTCTGTGCAAGCGTTTTAATGCATTAAAAAATTTTTAAAATTATTTATTTGTCAAAATATCACAAAATTTCTTAATTCACATCCAAAACACTGAATTCACCGCGCACCTTAAAAAGTGATGCAAATTCAGTGCAGCTGCTGTTGAAATGGTGAACATCATTCCTATGACAAGCCCATGTTAAATTCATCACTTCTGCATCAATTTGGCACCACTTTCGGATCCAAAAAAAACATTTTCACTACTTTTTTGGCGACACTTTTTGTTGCTGGGCTGATGTAGAAAAATTTCAGAAATTGTAAGATATGTTTAAAAATTTTAATTATCAATTTAACGCAACTTATGAGCTGTTCATACTGTACTTTCAAGTGTACGACTTATTGACGTTTTTATATAAACGATATGGCAACGCTGATTTGACTAATAATCATTTCAATTGATACCATTTATCATTACCCAGGATAATATGCTAGCCATAGTCTGTTACCAAATTTTAGAAGTAACCTGAATGGAATTTCTAAAATCTACTATTACCCAACCTGAAAAATGTGTAATCTAATGATATGAACTTACAAAGGTTAGCTGTGATTCGTCTCAGGGGAACGAACGAGACAAAATAGTCATAACATCGGACACAGTTGCAGATAAGTCATCCCCGAATTGTTGTCACAAAAAGAGTCATCCGGAAAGATGATTTGTTGTTGTAAACGACAATACACACACACACACACACACACACACACACACACAAAACTCTTGACTAAAGGGGCGAAGATAAATATGAACCGTATTTGTTGCCAATAAAAAGAACGAACGCTTTAGTGTTACTTTGATATTTGAAATTGTTTCCAGGGCACATCCTCGCAAACAATGGCCATGGCGAACACCTCGAATACAAATGTGAAAATCATGACCAAGTGGAGAACTTAACAACCCCAATATAGAAAATCACGTGTTGATGGAGTAGGAAATTTCATATGGATTTGTTAGGAAATGTCAATGCGGCTACATACTTGTATAAAAAAATGAATTTATTGTTATGGCCGTTCGTTTGTTAAGGTATTTGTAAAAAAAATTACAATGATATCCAGAGTGATATGTATTGACAGCTTTGGTTGAATGAAAACGATTTACGTATGCTTTTCGTTTTTTTTTTCTTGTGCATGATTTATTGTTCAAAAATCGTTTGTTGCATAGACTGAGAATCCAAGTGTCTCTTGTACTCACACCTCGTGTGGCCCTCCATAACCAAGCAATGTGTCTATACGATATGTGTGTGTGTGCATGAGCGTGTCTATGTTGAATGTTCTAAGGATATTCACGCAACTGACTGGATCCTTGCACATGTGATGGCAGTATTATATAAACCTATATCATTTCTAGTATTACCATATGCTATCTATGACTATGAAATAGAGTGGATATGATGAAAATTTCAATATACACAAAGGTTATTTTTCCAGACATAGGATTTGTGTGCGGAAAATGTATCCCGAACGCATGCCTTTCATTTGTTACTTAACAAGGACTTTATTTGTTACCTTGTTAGTTAACAAAAAAAAAAAAAGTGTTACACATATGCGACACTAAATTTCCTCTCATTTAATTAGTGACGATTTGGCAAAAAAGCCCCACGCACAGAGGAATTTTTATACCCTCCACCATAGGATGGGGGTATATTAACTTTGTCATTCCGTTTGTAACACATCAAAATATTGCTCTAAGACCCCATAAAGTATATATATTCTGGGTCGTGGTGAAATTCTGAGTGGATCTGAGCATGTCCGTCCGTTTGTTGAAATCACGCTAACTTTCGAAGGAAACAAGCTATCGACTTGAAACTTGGCACAAGGGCCATATCGGTCCACTTTTACGTATAGCCCCCATATAAACGGACCCCCAAATTTGGCTTGCGATTGCTCTAAGAGAAGCAAATTTCATCCGATCCGGCTGAAATTTGGTACATGGTGTTGGTATATGTTCTCTAATGACCATGCAAAAATTGGTCCACATCGACCCATAATTATATATAGCCCCCATATAAGCCGATCCCCAGATTTGACCTCCGGAGCCTCTTAAAGGAGCAAAATTCATCCGATCCGGTTGAAATTTGGTACGTGATGTTAGTATATGGTATCCAACAACCATGCAGGAATTGGGTCCATATCGGTCCATAATTATATATAGCCCCATATAAATAGATCCCCAGATTTGGCTTGCGGAGCCTCTAAGAAAAGCAAATTTCATCCGATCCGGTTGAAATTTGGTACTTGGGGTCAGCATATAGTCTCTAACAACCATGCAAAAATTGGTCCATATTTGTCCATAATTATATACAGCCCCCATATAAACCGATTCCCAGATTTGGTTTGCGGATCCTCTAAGAGAAGCAAATTTCATCCGATCCGGCTGAAATTTGGTACATGGTGTTAGTATATGGTCTCTAACGACCATGCAAAAATTGGTCCACATCGGTCCATAATTATATATAGCCTCCATATAAACCGATCCCCCGATTTGGCTTGCGGAGCCTCTAAAAGAAGCAAATTTCATCCGATCCGGCTGAAATTTGGTACATGGTGTTGGTATATGACCATGCAAAAATTGGTCCACATCGGCCCATAATTATATATAGCCCCCATATAAACCGATCCCCAGATTTGACCTCCGGAGCTTCTTAGAGGAGCAAAAGTCATCCGATCCGATTGAAATTTGGTACGTGGTGTTAGTATATTGTTTCTAACAACCACGCCAAAATTGGTCCATATCGGTCCATAATTATATATAGCCCCCATATCAGCCGATCCCCAGATTTGACCTCCGGAGCCTCTTAGAGGAGCAAAATTCATCCGATCCGGTTGAAATTTGGTACGTGATGTTAGTATATGGTATCCAACAACCATTGAGGAATTGGGTCCATAATTATATATAGCCCCATATAAATAGATACCCAGATTTGGCTTGCTGAGCCTCTAAGAGAAGCAAATTTCATCCGATCCGGTTGAAATTTGGTACTTGGTGTCAGCATATGATATCGGTTCATAATCATGGATGCCACTCGAGCCAAAAATAATCTACCAACATTTTATTTTTATAGAAAACATTGTCAAAATGATATTTCTATAGAAAACATTGTCAAAATGTTATTTCTATGGAAAATTTTGTCAAAATTTTATTTCTATAGAAACTTTTGTCAAAATTTTATTTCTATAGAAAATTTTGTCAAAATTTTATTTCTATAGAAATTTTTTTCCAAATTTTATTTCTACAGAAAATTTTTTCCAAATTTTATTTCTATAGAAGTTTTTTTTCCAAATTTTACTTCTATAGAAAATGTTGTCAAAATTTTATTTTGTCAAAATTTTATTTCTATAGAAACTTTAAACTTAATTATATACGTATTTAATCGGCCTTTTTCAGTTTAATATATACCACGTATGGACTAAATGGTATATATTACGGTGTTAGGAAGTTTTAAGAGACCTTGCAAGTAATTCGATTGTGGATCCATGGTGGAGGGTACATAAGCTTCGGCCTGGCCGAACTTACGGCCGTATATACTTGTTTTGTCTTTGATTCAATCATGAAATTAATTTTTCCAATTAATTTTCAAATTTAAATTGCTTCAATCACGATAGTAAAAGTATATTTCATAGAATGAATTAGAAATAAATCATTTACTTGATTAAAAATTGGCGTTTTTCTAAAATGTCATGCCTCAGAACAGAAAATTTTTTCATTGTACCAGCAAAAACGTAGTTTGCGACAGGGGCTAAGTTTTAGTCCTGATGAAAGTCTGATGTATGTTGATCAAAACCGTCCACTGATGGTTAGTCCTTATTCCCAAGTATAAGGTATTGATGGTGGTATTTCAGAAATTCTCTTATATGGCGTTCTCACCAAGCATGTTTTGAGGTTTGAAATGTTTTCCCTTTATAAGCATTTCAAAACAAGTCGTTTTCCCCATACAAAAAATCAAGTTCAAAACACAAGTTTTCCTCCAAAACAGGTCAATTTTATAATGTAAACGCCACTAATTTGGAATATGCTCTAACTGAGCAAACTCTTTTCAAAATATATGTAAAATTAATAAATTCCATAAAAAAATTAATAAATTCCATAGAAAAAACGGAAAAACAAAGGCATTAAAAAACATATAGATGCGAAATTAACTCAAAAATGTTTTCCCTTTGCGATAGCGGTATTTATTTCAACAAACGGTGCTTATATTTAAATTTAGAGTTTCCATGACAACCCTCAAACATCTCAACTTGGTGTGAACGGTGAAATGTTTTGGAAAAACGAATGAGTGGGAACATAGCATTAGTAAGCAATTTTTCATTTAAACTACTTACCCCCATTTTCTGGAAGCTCCGTTAGTGCTACGTTAGCTAACGAACTTTTAAACCGTACTATGGACATGTTTGTCATCTTGCCTATATATTCCCTACGCCAGTTAGGAACTTAACTGCTAAAAAATTTTCTGTTAAAGTTAACCGGAGAGAAGATATTTCAATTTCGATTTTCTCTTAACCCTCTAATACCCAATTTTTTTTGCTAGCTGATTAAATTTTCAATGTTAACGACAAAAAAGCAAGATAACTAAGCAAGAAAAATGTATACCGTAAAATTCAGCATATGCTGCAAAGCCTCTTGAATAGTTTCAAATAAGTTTTGTGTTTATTTCGCCCATTTTTGTTGTCTTAAGTTGTGTTTTACTGAAAGCTTCCTTATTAAATGAAGCCCGCCTAAAGGCGGGCTTGGGCATTAGAGGGTTAACTGGGAGTTAAAGTCTAACCGACACAAATGAAAATGGCCGTTAGAGTGTAAATATAGCCATAGCGATAGGCGGTAGGCGAAACGTTTTTGCCGCGACGACAAATACTATAAGCTTGTCGGTGAATATTTCCTTTTTTATGATTCCTAGCGTTTTTTTTTTGTCAATGCAGCAGGCTTTTTCAATATTAAACATTGAAGTTGAATAAAAACATGCAATGGCTTCCCAGCAAAACAAATTGGAAGTTGTTCTAAAGGCGCAACTTTAAAAACACTTCCAAAAATGTTCTCCCAAAGATTTTTTTATTTTAATTATACATGAAGTTCTTTTAATTCAATTTAATTAAAAACTCACTTTTTCATATTTTTAATGGGTAACTTTAACTTTTTTCTTCGAAGAAGTTGCTACATCCATTCTTGACAAAATGCGATTTTTAAATATTTGAGGTCAAACGTTTCAGACAAGAGTTAGCATGTACTAAAAATCGTAAAAAATATACAAATTATTTATTTGGAAAAATATTACAAAATTTTTAAATCCATTTCCAAAACACTGATTTGGGATAACTGCTTAAGAAGTTATGCAAATTCGGTGCAACGGCTGTTGAAATGATGGGCATCCGTGCTATGACAAGCCCATGTTAAATTAATGGCTTCTGCGCCAATTTTGCACCACTTCTGGATCCAAAAAGAACATTTTCACTACTTTTTTGGCGACGTGTTTATACCCTCCACCACTGGATGGGGGTTATATTAACTTTGTCATTCCGTTTGTAACACATCGAAATATTGCTCTAAGACCACATAAAGTATATATATTCTGGGTCGTGGTGAAATTCTGAGTCGATCTGAGCATGTCCGTCCGCCCGTCTGTTGAAATCACGCTAACTTCCGAACGAAACAAGCTATCGAATTGAAACTTGGCACAAGTAGTTGTTATTGATGTAGGTCGGATGGTATTGCAAATGGGCCATCGGACCACTTTTACGTATAGCCCCCATATAAACCGACGCTCAGATTTGGCTTGCGGAGCCTCTTGGAGGAGCAAAATTCATCCGATCCGGCTGAAATTTGATACATAATGTAAGTATATGGTCTCTAACTACTATACAAAAATTGGTCCACATCGGTTCATAATTATATGTAGCCCCCATATAAACCAATCCCAAGATTTGGCTTGCGGAACCTCTAAGAGAAGCAAATTTCATCCGATCCGGCTGAAATTTGGTACATGGTGTTAGTATATGGTCTCTAATAAGCATGCAAAAATTGGTGCACATCGGTCCATAATTATATATAGTCCCATATAAACCGATCCCCAGATTTGGCTTGCGGAACCTCTAAGAGAAGCAAATTTCAACCGATCCGGCTGAAATTTGGTACATGGTGTCAGCATATGATCTCTAACAACCATGTAAAAAGTGGTCCACATCGGTCCATAATTATATATACCCCCATATAAAACGATCCCCAGATTTGGCTTGAGGGCCTCTAAGAGTAGCAAATTTCATCCGATCCGGCTGAAATTTGGTACATGATGTCAGCATATGGTCTCTAACAACTAGACAAAAATTGGTCCACATCGGTCCATAATCATATATAGCCCCCATATAAACTGATCCCCAGATTTGGCTTGCGGAGCCTCTAAGGGTAGCAAATTTGATCCGAGCCGGCTGAAATTTGGCTTGCAGAGTCTCTAAGAGAAGAAAATTTCATCAGATCCGGCTGAAAATTTTCTATAGAAAATTTTGTCAAAATTTTATTACTTTAGAAAATTTTGTCAAAATTTTATTACCATAGAAAATTTTGTCAAAATTTTATTACTATAGAAAATTTTGTCAAAATTTTATTACTATAGTAAATTTTGTCAAAATTTTATTACTATAGAAAATTTTGTCAACATTTTATTACTATACAAAATTTTGTCAAGATTGTATTACTATACAAAATTGTGTCAAGATTTTATTTCTATAGAACATTTTGTAACACTTGCCATCGGCAAGTGTTACCGCAACCCAAGTAATTCGATTGTGGATGACAGTCTTTAGTACAAGTTTCTATGTAATCCATGGGGAGGGTACATAAGATTCGACCTGGCCGAACTTACGGCCGTATATACTTGTTTTTTTTTTTATTTTGTAGATTTTGCTTTCTAAAATTTAGATGACTAATTATAAATCAATATATTTTTCAGTGTGTCATATTTTCATATAAACCTATTTATTACGATCTTGGAGTTTGAAATAAAATGATACCAGATCTAGGATCAGATCTGCAAACGCACATGTCTTATATTGGGAAATGTTTATGTACACTGAAAAAACTGTGAACCCACCAGGAAAAAAACTTTCGGTTAATTTTAGAAAATTTTTAATATTTGTAGAAAAATTTAACTAAGCAGTATTACAAACGTTGGCATCACGCCGATGTAGTAATACTAAGTAAATATTTTTCGACAAATTCAAGAAAGTTTATTAGACATAACTAAGTTTTTTCACTTGTTAAAGAAAATTTTGTAGTTTGAAGGAAAAACGTGGAGTTCAAAATTGCAAGAATGTCTTTAGTGACATACGAAGTTCATGATGGACGCATTTTTGGTAAAATTTACAAATTTAAAGAAATTCTGAACTATTTTGTGGAAGACGCGAATTTAGTTAATCTTTATGCTTCATTTGAGTATATTTTTTTCCTCGGTTTTAGTTAATTTAACAAACTTACACAAAAAATTATTAGAGTAAAGGAAACTTTCTCCAAACATAATAATTCGATGAACTAAAATAATGTTAAATTGGCTTTAGTGAAAGAGTTCACTTTTTTTTGAGTGTATCTTTATGAATAATAATTAATTTTCTAAAACAGAGAAATCGCTTAAATTCATGGTGAAGAGCCTAATTCATTGCCGTATTTATTTGTTTTCAGCTTATGCGAATCCTTGATCATTGGAGACAAACATTTTTCCATTTGAGGTCCCATTGTGCATATGGATGATTATGTATACTGAGTACATAAGGGAAAACTGCTCGGATATATTTTCACTTTTTATGTGAAATGTGGAAATTACACAATGACAGTTATTGAGACATTGATAAATTGCAAGTGATTTGCATAACTTCATTCATTCATTTGTTCGTAGGATCTTTCATTCATGTGGCGTTTTGTTCGCAAGTGTCATGTTTGATGCTGCTATTTCTATTGTCATTGTTTGTTGGTTGGTTGGCTGCGGGCGCCATCAATTGTGCAGGTTTTTGCATTATTTCCAGTCTCCCCAATATCATTGATTCCATCGCGGTCCCTATTCTTCCACCATTTTTGTTGGCATAGAACAACAAAGCATTGATATTTTCATGGATCACGTTGTTTTCCTCCCCCCAAAAGCTCGTTTCTTTTGTGGCCTCTTCTTTTTTAATAGGGAAAAAAGACAAAAAAAGGCTCATTCACAAAGCAATATGGGACGATTGTTAAAATATTTGTTTATCACATGTAATTGACACTTAAGTGATTTGCATGTGAAATTAATTTTAAATAATGGCCCCATGAGGACAAATTGAAGTGAATTTAAATTGTGATAGAGGAAAATGAAAACATCTCTGAAGTATGTCACGTTTCATAGTTAATTTTTTTTGCTCAATAGCATGCCTATAGGTATGCCATATACAAGTGTTGTTATGTTATGCCATAAAGTATGCAAAATATTTTTAATGGTATATGTTTCAATAATGATGTTGTTGGTGGTGGTCTCAAATGGGATTTTTTGAAACATTTAATATTTTAAACTAGGCAGGAATTTTGGTTTTTGGGTAGAATTTTTAGTTGATTGGATTTTTAATATTTATAAACAATTCAATTAGAACTATTGCTATAACAAAATGGAATAAAACTCTACTAGTGGTTTGATTAATGGGGAATGCAGGTAAGCTAAAAGTTTAGTTCTTTTGAGGTCTGAGGGACTCAAGCGTCCGAATGAATGCGCGGAGGACAGACGCATCGAACTGTCCATAGCTAGTCAATCGGAAAGCCATCAATATTATATATAGAATAATGCCGATTGAAATCAGTACATGGGAATTGAAATGGTGGACATCCATCCTATGACAAGCCCATTTTAAATTCATTGCTTCTTCGCCGATTGTACACCACTTCCGGATCCAAAAAGAATAATTTATCTACTTTTTTGAAGACGCTTTGTTTGCTGGGATGTCAAATACACCAGTAACCCCTCTCACAATACATCCTAAAAGTATGCAACTTTCTCCACAGTATGTAAAATAGATTAAAAATTTTGGGTCACTTTATTGCAATCACGTTATATTGCAATGTAACCAGTATTACTGACGGATAATAAACCACAATATTTTTGGTTTTACGCCGAAATTGGGATATCACCCACAATTAGTTGTTGTACAGGCATTCCCAACAATTTCTCACTTATATATATCATAAATTTTCTATTTTGACAAAAAAAATATCTAGAAAAAAATATTATAAACTATAAATTTTTTAATTCATTGCATGAATGTCGAAGTCATTACTGTTCATCGTAAATCACATAGTATAGATATTTCAAATAAACTTGATTTTATTAGAATTAAAAATAAACTATTTTTCTTATCTAAATATTTATGTGTACGTGTGTGTGTTTGTGCTAGCGGATATACACATATGCTAAAATGTATTGGCATATAAATATATATGTATTGTATTTAAATAAATTTTTCACTAGAATGTCATATGCATTTTAGCAAATTCGTTTATTTATTATTTATTGTCATAATTTGATTTTATGGTCAAGTCATATTTAGTTTTTCCACTCCACCAAAAAATTATGGTATGATATGAATGACATACAGTTTGTATTTCAGTGAGGAAATATATCAATGCTGCTTTAATCAGTTTACATGATTCATAATGTCGTGTTGCACAAAAGCAAAATATATCACAAAAATTCTTCAGTTCAAAATTTAGTTTTTAATTCAAATTAAAAAAATAATTGATTAATCTATAAAAATAACAAAAAAAAAAAAACAAGTATATACGGCCGTAAGTTCGGCCAGGCCGAATCTTATGTACCCTCCACCATGGATTGCGTAGAAACTTCTACGAAAGACTGTCATCGAATTACTTGGGTTGTGGTATCTTAAAACTTCGTAACATCGTTTTCTAAATTGTGAGTTAGTCCATACGTGGTATATATTAGACAAAAAAGTTATGTATAAGTAAGTCTACAAATAATTACCAATCGACATGGACTTTTGCACGGTACGTAGAGAGCCAGAATTGAAATATGGGGGCTATATAGAATTATGAACTTGATATGGACCAATTTTTGTGTTATTGGGGATCGATTTATCTGAGGGCTATATATAACTATAGACCGATATGGACCTAGTTAAGCATGGTTGTTAACGGCCATATACTAGCACAATGTACCAAATTTCAACTGAATCGGATGAAATTTGGTCCTCCAAGAGGCTCCAAAACCAATTCTCGGGATCGGTTTATATGGAGGCTATATATGATTATGGACTGATATGGACCACTTTTGGCATGGTTGTTAAATATCATATACTACCACCACGT
This sequence comes from Haematobia irritans, assembly GCF_050003625.1. Classification (NCBI taxonomy): domain Eukaryota; kingdom Metazoa; phylum Arthropoda; class Insecta; order Diptera; family Muscidae; genus Haematobia; species Haematobia irritans. The sequence continues at coordinate 55,065,483 of NC_134401.1, forward strand.
ACCAAATTTCAACCAGATCGGATGAATTTGCTTCACCAAAAGGCACCGGAGGTCAAATCTGGGGATCGGTTTATATGGGGGCTATATATAATTATGGACTGATATGAACCAATTCCTGCATGGTTGTTGGATACCATATACTAACATCACGTAGGTGTTTGAGGCCATATATTAACACCACGTACCAAATTTCAACTGAATCAGATGAATTTTGGTCTTCCAAGGGGCTCCGGAGGTCAAATCTGGTGATCGGTTTATATGGGGGCTATATATAATTATGGACCGATGTGGACCACTTTTTGCATGGTTGTTAGAGATCATATGCTGACACTGACCAAATTTCAGCAGGATCGGATGAATTTTGCTTCTCCAAAAGGCACCGGAGGTCAAATCTGGGGATCGGTTTATATGAGGGCTGTATACATAAAATTATGGACCGATTTCGACCAACTTTTCAATTGATGTTTGAGGCCATATATTAACACCACGTACAAAATTTCAACTGAATCAGACGAATTTTGGTCTTCCAAGAGGCTCCGGAGGTCAAATCTGGTGATCGGTTTATATGGAGGCTATATATAATTATGGACTGATATGAACCAATTCCTGCATGGTTGTTGGATACCATATACAAACATCACGTACCAAATTTCAACCGAATCGGTTGAATTTTTGCTCATCCATGAGGCTCCGGAGGTCAAATCTGGTGATCGGTTTATATGGGGGCTATATATAATTATGGACCGATGTGGACCACTTTTTCATGGTTGTTAGAGATCATATGCTGATACTATGTACAAAATTTCAGCCAGATCGGATGAAATTTGCTTCTCTTAGAGGCTCCGCAAGCCAAATCTGGGGTCGGTTTATATGGGGACTATATATAATTATGGACCGATGTGTACCAATTTTTGCATGGTTGTTAGAGACCATATACTAACACCATGTACCAAATTTCAGCCGGTTCGGATGAAAACGAACCCAAGCCAAATTTGGGGGTCCGTTTATATGGGGGCTATACGTAAAAGTGGACCGATATGGCCCATTTGCAATACCATCCGACCTACATCAATAACAAGAGAGCCATCGTGGTGCAATGGTTAGCATGCCCGCCTTGCACACACAAGGTCGTGGGTTCGATTCCTGCTTCGACCGAACACCAAAAAGTTTTTAAGCGGTGGATTATCCCACCTCAGTAATGCTGGTAACATTTCTGAGGGTTTCAAAGCTTCTCTAAGTGGTTTCACTGCAATGTGGAACGCCGGTAGGACTCGGCTATAAAAAGGAGGTCCCTTGTCATTGAGCTTAACATGGAATCGGGCAGTACTCAGTGATAAGAGGGAAGTTCACCAATGTGGTATCACAATGGACTGAATAGTCTAAGTGAGCCTGATACATCGGGCTGCCACCTAACCTAACCTAACCTACATCAATAACAACTACTAAGTTTCAAGTCGATATCTTGTTTCGTTCGGAAGTTAGCGTGATTTCAACAGACGGACGGACGGACGGACATACTCAGATCGACTCAGAATTTCACCACGACCCAGAATATAACATATATGTGTTATATGGCTTCATAGAACAATATTTCGATGAGTTACAAACGGAATGACAAAGTTAATATACCCCCATCCTATGGTGGAGGGTATAAAAATCACGAAATTTATGAAGTTAGCATCGCGAAAATGTTAAGTACTATGTAATAAAACGAATAAGCCGTATTTAATTGCTAGACAAGTTTCTATTTGATTAACTGTTAAATATTTTTTTTTCAATCCCACTCTTTAGATTAAACTCTATCGGCCAAAAGTTGTTTACTAAAAACAACAAAAATGAGTCGGCGTCATTCTCTAAAATGGTGCCATCATTTAAGGCTACACTGAAAAAAAAACAGTGAACCCACGGAAGAAAACTTTCGGTTAATTTTAGAAAATTTTGAATATTTGTAGAAAATGTTAACTAAACAGTATTACAAACGTTGGCATCACGCCGATGTCATAAAAATAAGTAAATATTTTTCGACAAATTCAAGAAAATTTATTAGACATAACTAAGTTTTTTTCACTTGTTAAAGAAAATTTTGTAGTTTCAAGGAAATACTTGGAGTTCAAATTTATTTATTTGTAAATTTTTTAATTTAACTAACGTACATAAAAAATTATTAGAGTAAACATAATAATTCTATGAACTAAAATTAAGTTAAATTGGCTTTAGTAAAATAGAGAGTTCACTTTTTTTGATTGTATCTTCTGATGATTCATATCCTTGGTAAAGGGTATTTGACTTTCGGACTTACTTTATATACCATTTACCTTTGTTTTTTCTACAGTTTAGAATATTTGTCATTCCATGCCCCCATAGAATAGTAAGTATTATGGACATATGGAAGTGTGGAAAGTGATTTATTTTATTACAAATTTTAATTGATTCCATTTCAGTGTGTGATTGTTGGAAGCTATTTTGAATTTTATTCAATTCCCCCATGAAATATGTTTCAAAGGGAAAATTTTTAGTTTTTTTATTTCCACTGTCAAATAGGTGACTTTGTTGCAAGAACCAAAAAAAAAAAAAAACAACAGCTAACATTCCGATTATAGCTATGACATTTTGTTTGCGTTTTTATTATAGAATAAAATTTTTCGCTTATGAATATAAATTTACTTACTACTGTGTTGTGAATTTTTCATGGAATTTCACTCAAATGTTTACACATTGGTAGCAAAAATTTGTTTAATTCAAATTTCATTGCTATATCAATTTTATATGAATACTAAAATTCCGAAAGTTTAGTCTCTTAGTGACTTCTTGATTATGAATAAATAATTTTGTTTTTTTTGTGTTGTGGTTATCCACGAATATTTTGTTATTTTATGACTATGGGGGAAATCAATTTTAGATTTTTATATATAATCGATTGTTTTTATTTTTTTATATAAAAGTTAAATCGTTTATAGATTTAAGGTTTCGCTTGATACATAGTATTTCGTTTGCTTAATGAAAAACGTAAAGGTGTAATCATGCTACCAAGAAGACATATTGACATGAGATAGAAGAATGAGATTAATATGGGACCACCTGAGAGACAAGAAATATGTTGACAGATAGATGGACAAATTACAGCTCAAGCTATGACGTGAAGTACCAAAGATCAATGGAACCAGCATAACTCAGGTATCAATTCAAGAAGGAAATCTAGTGATCATGCAAGCAGCAACTGAATCCCGTAGTTGCTGGCGATATATAGCCAACTAGCCGAACGCGGCCTGCTTCGCTGCGCCTTCTTGATTTCTGAACACTGAGAAACTAGGATTTGGAGTTATTTTCGAAATTCACATTAATATGGATTTTAATTTATTACTGGTATTGATCACGACTTTTTTGGTGTTAAGGAAGGTAAGGCCCTCGTGCCATACAATGGTTCCTGGCAAGTACAACATTTTTCTTTCAGCTTTGGTTTATTTCTCTTCCCCTTATGAGCATAACAAATTAAGTAGTCCTTGATGATTTGAATACTCCCCATAGTTTCTACACTAGTTTGGTTATATTCTTAGTAGTCTAGAAAGAAAGTCTAGTAGAGGATGGTCCCTTCCGACCAAATTTTTAACAATTTTGTATCGTGTTCAAGTCGTTGGGCCATCCTCCATATTTCCACATTTCAAGCGTCTTCCCAACATATTGGAAAATGAAATATCCTATTTCAACTTTCAAAAAACAATCAAAGAAAGTACACCGAAAAAATTTCCGTAGTTAAATTAACGCTATTTTTAACTTATTTTTATTGGAAAAATATTATTTGTTGGTAGATAAATTTTTTTATTTTTTTTTTCGAACAGGCCCATGAAATTTTCCTGTTATTAAGTATGTCTCAAACATTTTATGAACTAAACGTGGGTATAAAGTTCAATGACCGTACACATAAGTTTAATATGAATTAACGCAAAAGAACGCGATTCCCTGCCTGTAAATTTCAAGGAAATCGAAAAATTTTTAATTTTCAAAAAATGGGTTAAGTTTTGGTGCCCCATATTATATAAATTCCAAGTAGATCAGAGAAGTTAAGATTTGTTCTCTATTCTTTTACAAAAGGGACGTCCCCTTCCTTAATCAAATAGTGAAACATACACTCAAAAAAATTTAACTTTCTATTTCACTAAAGCCAATTTAACTTTATTTTAGTTCATGGAATTATTAAGTTTGGAGAAAGTTTTCTTTATTTTAATAATATTTTGCGTATGTTAGTCAAATTAACTAAAAATGGGGAAAACTATACACAAATGAAGCATAAAGATTTACTAAATTCGTATTTCTCACAACATAGTTCATTATTTTTTTAAATTTTTAAATTTTACTAGAAATGCGTTCATCATGAACTTCATATGTCATTTAAGACATTCTTGCAATTTTGAACTCCAATTGTTTTCCTTCAAACTACAAAATTTTCTTTAACATGAGAAAAAAACTTAATTATGTCTAATAAATTTTCTTGAATTTGTCGAAAAATATTTACATATTTTTGTGATATCGGCGTGATGCCAGCGTTTGTAATACTGTTTAGTTAAAATTTTCTAAAAATATTAAAAATTTTCTAAAATTAACCACAAGTTTTCTTCCTGGTGGGTTCACTGTTATTTCAGTGTATTAAGGGTATTTTTTTTTTGTCCAAGAAACATCATGAACGTTTCCTCAAAATGTCTTGAAGGTCCAAAAAGTCAGACAAGGGGGAGGTCCCACTTCCCTTTCAAATATTACTATTAATTTTATAACCTCCCCTCATATTCTCTGTAAATCCTGAATAAATCCCCCAGAGGGGATCTGGGGCCAAATATAGCAAAACAAAGTTGCGGAACTTTATGGCCAAACCAACCTTTCTCGAAAAAGATATCAAAAATGAGGTACCCTATTGTCGTCAAAAGCTCCCCATCTATGATCGCTGAAACTTCCAAGTAAATCGGTTCAGCCATTTCCAAGACTACTCCAAACATACAAACAAATAACATCACATTGTGGAATTTTCTAAAAGTGAAATAAAATTTAGTTCAATTTTCGCACAATGTAGTTCATTTTACCATCAAACAGTTCGTTTTTTTCCTGTGTAGATTTCATGTAACTGCAATGTGTAGAAATGCCATTTTTCTCTTTGTACATTCCCAAAAATGTTGATCTGAAAGATTTTGCAACCACAATTCAGCGATTCATCAGCGCATATAATCCACACATTCATTCAATTGGACTAAAATTTGGATCGTAGGTTTATTTCGGGGCCACAAAACAAATTTAGTGACAAATGTGAAATTTAGAGCGCTTTTATACACATAAATAATTTGTATAGGTCCATTTTAGGTAACCTACACAACAGAATTACAAATGAGTGTTATTAAAATGAGATTTATGTTATTTATATTACCCGGAGTCCACTCTGGAGTCGGAGTCGAAGAATGCTGGAATCGGAGTCGAGAAAAATTGGCTCGACTCACAGTCCTACTTAGTACCATACGAAGTTCACGATGGGCGCATTAACGTTCAAAAAAAAAAAAAACAAGTAAGGAATGTCTAAAGTCGGGCGGGGCCGACTATATTATACCCTGCACCACTTTGTAGATCTAAATTTTCGATACCGTATCAAATCCGTCAAATGTGTTGGGGGCTATATAAAGGTTTTCCCAAATACATACATTTAAATATCACTCGATCTGGACAGAATTTGATAGACTTCTACAAAATCTATAGACTCAAAATTTAAGTTGGCTAATGCACTAGGGTGGAACACAATGGTAGTAAAAAAATATGGGAAAAATTTAAATATGAAACAATTTTAAGGAAACTTCGCAAAAGTTTATTTATGATTTATCGCTCGATATATATGTATTAGAAGTTTAGGAAAATTAGAGTCATTTTTACAACTTTTCGACTAAGCAGTGGCGATTTTACAAGGAAAATGTTGGTATTTTGCCCATTTTTGTCGAAATCAGAAAAACATATATATGGGAGCTATATCTAAATCTGAACCGATTTCAACTAAATTTGGCACGAATAGCTACAATGCTACTTCTACTCTCTGTGCAAAATTTCAACTAAATCGGAGCAAAACATTGCCACACGCAAAAAAATAATTCTTTCCTCCCAAACGAAATTTTAGACAAACAAAGTTCGTTTCTCATTTGCTTTTCGCTGTAAGGAAGTTTATTTGGAAGAAAAGTATATACTTTTTGTGATAAACGTTTATTCTTTTCCAGGATGTGAAAACAATTTCATAAAGACTAGCTCAAAAACAAACATTATTTTCTTGCTAATTGCATTGTTCCTCACATCTTTCTCACATCCACGAGGATTTTTAGTTCTTAACACCTTTTCCTGTAATACCAACAATGTAGAAGAAATTGTACGGTTTTATAATTTTTTAAAATTTTGTTTACCTTTCGCCTGGACGGAGAATCGAACTGCGGACCATGCACATTGTAAGCCAACACACTAACCACTGAGCTATGTACCTGTTATTGTCATCAATAGATAAATATCGATATAAGTTATATTTATATAGCATAGCTTGCGGCGCCCACGAACCGAATAAACAAAGTTTATTTAACAGAAACATACATTTAGTTTGGCACCGTGGAGCAGTGGTAGCTACGTCCGACTCTCATGCCAAGGGTCGTGGGTTCGATCCCTGCTTCGGCCAAAGTTTTTTTTGCTTTTGTTTTTTTTTTACATATATTCCAGATATATTCGGAAGATTCCGAAAAAATGTTCAACATTACATTGTACTATATTAAATTTTGAACTGTAAAATGTGTCTTATTAAAGACCTAAAGTCAGAAAAGAACAGTGTTTGATATAAACGAAATGGACTGTGTTGTTATTTCAAAAATAACTTTTTTATTGAAAAAATAAAAATTTTGTAACAAACGAATTTTTTTGGTGATAAAAGTTTAAAATTTTCGAAGCAATTCAAAAAACTCTAACAAAAGAAAAACGTTTTCGGTACACGTTTTCCAAACGTTTCTTTTCTTTGCGTGCATATGTGGTCATATGAGCGTAAATCGGGCGAAAGCTTTATTGGGAGATATATCTAACTCTGAACCGATTTCAACCAAATTTGGCACGCATAGCTACAATGCAAATTCTACTCCCTGTGCAAAATTTCAATTAAATCGGAGTAAAAGATTGGCCACTGTGCACACAAAAAAATAACTGCAAATAAATATTAACAACTTTATTTGTATGTAGAATCTGCTTATGCTCAACAAATTTGTCTATTGAACATGAGGCATTTGTTGTTGAAATGTGTTTGTAGATGCTTCACAGAGGAAATAATAGAAATATTCTGAATTTTCAACAAATTGCTTTGTTGCGAAAATAGTTGACTGCTATCGATATGAAAACAAAAATACAAGACTGGTTACGCACACATCGCTGAGAATATGTACGAAAGCTATATTTATATATTTTATATATTATTTGTATATTTTTCAATATGGTAGTTTCTTAAATGTGTTTTTGTATGAGATATTTATTATTTATTACCATATTAATATCGGGATTAGAGTTATTACAATTCTAATTAACTAGAATATATAGCACAGGGAAAAAAGTTGTCAAAATGCTTGCTAGACCCGGGACTACTCAAATTTAAAATTGTCAAACATTTACAAAACTGAGTATAGGATTTTCGACACAAAAATGTTACATGTTCCCCGTCCAAAAATAACATTTTGGTCATATTCCTTCTCTGTGTACTTAACAAAATATCTCCAAAATTGTTCCGGCAATTTTGCAATTTTGGTGCAATTCATAGCAAAATTCTGTCAATTTTAATTTCAATTTAATTTTTTATCAATACACCAATAAATTTGTTACAGGTCATTGATAAACTCCAACAAACCACAATCAAATTTTTTCGTTCAAATTCAAAAATATTTGTTGAGGATTAAACGTAACGTTCAACAACAAATATTTTGTACTGTTGGATGCTCAACAAATTACTTACAAATTATGTTATTGAGAACACAAATTATTTGTTGCCTTCTGATGGTGGCGATTGCTAACAACTTTTTTGTAATAATGGTTATTAAAAGTACAAATTAGTTTGTTGCAGGAAAATTAACAAATTTTGTTATTGGTTTTCCAACAAAAGTTATTGGTTCTCAAAATTATTTTTATCTGTGTGGTCATATGAGTGTAAATCGGGCGATCGATATATATGGGAGCTATATCTAAATCTGAACCGATTTCAATAAAATTTGACACACTTGACTATAGTACTAATTGTTCTTCTTGTGCAAAATTTTAAGCAAATTAGGGTAAAACTCTGGCTTCTGGGGCCATATATATGGGAGCTATATCTAAATCTGAACCGATTTCTTCCAAAATCAATAGGGTTCTATTCTGAGTCAAAACACATACTTGTGCCAAATTTGAAGTCGATTGGACCTAGGCTTTGTGACCTAGGCTTTGATTACAAAAATGTGTTCACGGACAGACGGACATGGCTATATCGACTCAGGAGCCCACCCTGAGCATTTTTGCCAAAAACACCAAGTGTCTACCTCGTCTACTTCTGGGTGTTGCAAACATTTGCACTAACTTATAATACCCTGTTCCACAGTGTGGCGCAGGGTATAAAAATTATTAAAGCCAAGAAAACTTTCTCGAATAGCAATAATTCCATGAACTAAAATAGAATTAAATTGGCTTTAGTGCCATATAGGCTTCACTTTTCTTGATTGTAAAGAGAATGAAAATTTGATAAATGAGAGGTGAATCCTAAAGCCTACATAACTTTAATAACTTTCAAAAAATGTCCTTTCGTCGAACTTTAAAGAGGTCGCATCTTTAACTCGGAATAAAATCCTTAAGGGAATGAATGTCAAACGCTTTAGTGCAAACCTTTTTAAGTGCAGAATTGATATAATTCTCTTATAATTGTCACCTGCTTTGTATGTAACAATTTTGAGTAAGCAAATCAACAGCATGTTCTGTGTTGAAAATTTAATTACTTCAAATCATGGTATCCACGAATTTGCAGTTTTATTTATTTTGCAAGTTTATGTTTGCATGGCGCATCATATTGCATTGCCTCGTATCGTTACAAAGCTCATTTCATTTAAATTCCATCAATGCTTGTGGAACAATTTTAATTGCCTGTTATTGCTGATTATCCTGTTCGTAGTGGTTGGTGCGACAATGGGTGATGGTTGGGGCAATTATCCTTGTCGGGTTATGTGGCAAACATATCCACGCGGTGCCGATGATCCGATAACACGCTGCTGCTGCTGTCGCTATTGCTAAAGTGGTTTTATAATAAAATTCAATTGGTTTACTTAAGTGTTATTTAACGAATGTTGTTATGACTGCATAAATGTCGGTTTCAGTCACACAGCTTAACTGTTTCGAAGAATTGGACAAAACTCGGTAAACGACAAGAGAACAGAACTGTGATTCCCCTGCATCTCAATGTCCGTCTGTCTCTTCATGTATCCATTGGTGGGCTGCGTCCCTAGATTCGGTTATTTGAATTGCTGTGACAACGTATGAGTGAATTGAATGCATGAACAAGAGGTCCTGGCAATGTGAGTGAGTGAGATCTGTTATAGCCATATTATCTGCAGTTTTAATTGTTAAAATTGAATAGCGACAGCAATAAAGGGTATCATAAGGATACGTTATGGCATTTTGATATGGTTGCAATGCACCACGCCACCACACCCCATCCAACGATTATTATGAAATGTATAAGTAAGTTTATATGAACAATTATATAAACCCAATGCAAATTACACACACCCACATCAACACCCTTACACATTGACGATGCTACAACTTATGTAAGCAATTACAGTGTTTCGAGATAGTAATAATTTCCAATATGTGAAGAACGCTTCAATGGTGTGGACTTATTTAATAAAACCTGCGTCTATATTTTAATTTAAAATTATTCTACTCAATTACATTCATTATACCCACCACCGCCGGTCTTAGCCGCCCAACCTTTTTTGAGCCAGTCGACGCCACTGCCACTAAGAGAAAAGTGGACTCCCTATTTCTCTAAAGCCAATTTAACTTTATTTTAGTTCATGTTTGGAGAAAATTTCCAATTATTTTTTGTGCACGTTAATTAAATGAACTAAAACATTATTATTCTGAATAAGAATAATAATTATTAATTATAATTTATTTTTGATTTTAATTTAATTATTTTTTTTAATTAAATCAAACCAAATATTATTTTTGGTTTGATTTTTTTTTAATGTATCAATTAATTTTCTAATTAGAATTTTTATGATCATTGCCACAACTAAAGAAATTTCTTATAAAATGTATAAAAAAATAATTAATAATTATTTAAATTACTTATATTTCAATTCAATTTACATTTTAACAAAAAAAATAATTTTTGGATTCAATCACGAATTTAATTGATTCAATTAATTTTTAAGTGAATTGTCTTCAATCACAAAAATGGTAGTATCAATTACCGAAGTCAATTAAAAAACAACTAAGGAAAGTCTAAAGTCGGGCGGGGCCGACTATATTATACCCTGCACCACCTTGTAGATCTAAATTTTCGATACCATATCACATCCGTCAAATGTGTTGGGTGCTATATATAAAGGTTTGTCCCAAATACATACATTTAAATATCACTCGATTTGGACAGAATTTGATAGACTTTTACAAAATCTATAGACACAAAATTTAAGTCGGCTAATGCACTAGGGTGGAGCACAATGTTAGTAAAAAACAAGTAAGGAAAGTCTAAAGTCGGGCGGGGCCGACTATATTATACCCTGCACCACTTTGTAGATCTAAATTTTCGATACCATATCACATCCGTCAAATGTGCTGGTGGCTATATATAAAGGTTTGTCCCAAATACATACATTTAAATATCACTCGATCTGGACAGAATTTGATAGACTTCTACAAAATCTATAGACTCAAAATTTAAGTTGGCTAATGCACTAGGGTGGAACACTATTTTAGTAAAAAAAATATGGGAAACATTAAATCTGAAACAATTTTAAGGAAACTTCGCAAAAGTTTATTTATGATTTATCGCTCGATATATATGTATTAGAAGTTTAGGAAAATTAGAGTCATTTTTACAACTTTTCGACTAAGCAGTGGCGATTTTACAGGGAAAATGTTGGTATTTTGACCATTTTTGTCGAAATCAGAAAAACATATATATGGGAGCTATATCTAAATCTGAACCGATTTCAATCGCACACTTAACTGCACTACTAATTGTACTCCTAGTGCAAAATTTCAACCAAATTGGACCAAAACTCTGGCTTTTAGGACCATATTAGTCCATATGGGGCGAAAGATATATATGGGAGCTATATCTAAATCTGAATCGATTTCAACCAAATTTGGCACGCATAGCTACAATGCTAAATCTACTCCCTGTGCAAAATTTCAACCAAATTGGGCCAAAACTCTGGCTTTTAGGACCATATTAGTCCATATAGGGCGAAAGATATATATGAAAGCTATATCTAAATCTGAACCGATTTCAATCAAATTTTCCACACTTGACTATACGACTAAGTGTTATGTTTGTACAAAATTTCAAGCAAATCGGTATAAAACTCTGGCTGCTGGGTCCATATTAGTGCATATCGGGCGAAAGATATATATGGGAGCTATATCTAAATCTGAACCGATTTCTTCCAAAATCAATAGGGTTCTATTCTGACCCAAATTAGGAACATGCGCTAAATTTGAAGGCGATTGGACTCACAAAAATGTGTTCACAGACAGACGGACGGACGGACGGACAGACGACTCAGGGAGCCGATATAACCAATATATACAGAATATACAGACGTAAGTTCGGCCAGGCCGAATCTTATGTAACCTCCACCATGGATTGCATAGAAACTTGTACTAAAGACTGTCCTCCACAATCGAATTACTTACTTGGGTTGCGGTAACACTTACCGATGGCAAGGTATCTAAAACTTCTTAACACCGTCTTCCCAATTGTAAGTTAGTCCATAGTTATATTGAACCAAAAAAGGCCGATTAAATACGTATATAATTCAGTTTGACAAAATTTTCTATAGAAATAAAATCTTGACAAAATTTTGTATTGTAATAAAATTTTGACAAAATTTTCTATAGAAATAAAATTTTGACAAAATTTCTATAGAAATAAAATTTTGACAAAATTTTCTATAGAAGTAAAATTTTGACAAAATTTTCTATAGAAATAACATTTTGACAAAATTTTCTATAGTAATAAAATTTTCTATAGTAATAAAATTTTGGTAGAATATTTTTGTGGATCGGCTATATATAACTATAGACCGATATGGACCAATTTTGGTATGGTTGTTGGCCGCCATATACTAGCGCAATGTACCAAATTTCACCACGTACAAAATTTCAACCGGATCGGATGAATTTTGCTCCTCCAAGAGCGCCGGAGGTCAAATCTTGGGATCGGTTTAAATGGGGGTTATATATAATTAAGACCGGTGTGGTTATATATAATTAAGACCGGTACCAAGTTTCAACCGGATCGGGTGAATTTTGCTTTTCCAAGGGGCTCCTGACGTCAAATCTGGGGATCGGTTTATGTATATGGGGGCTATATATAATTATAGACCGATATGGACCAATTCCTGCTTGGTTGTTAGAAACCATATACTAACACCATGTACCAAATTTCAGCCGGATCAGATGAAATTTGCTTCTCTTAGGGGTTCCACAAGCCAAATTGGGGGATCGGTTTATATGATGGCTATATATAATTATGGACCGATCTGGACCAATTTTTGCGTAGTTATTAGAGACCATATGCTAACACCATGTACCAAATTTCAGCCATATCGAATGAAATTTGCTTTTCTTAGAGGCTCCGCAAGCCAAATCTGGGGATCGGTTTATATGGGGGCTATATATAACTATAGACCGATATGGACCAATTTTTGCATGGTTGTTAAAGATCATATACAAACACCATGTACCAAATTTGAACCGGATCGGATGAATTTTGCTCCTTCAAGAGGCTCCGCAAGCGAAATCTGAGCGTCGGTTTATATGGGGGCTATACGTAAAAGTGGTCCGATGGCCCATTTGCAAAACCATCCGACCTACTTTAATAACAACTACTTGTGCCAAGTGTTAAGTCGTTAGCTTTTTTCGTTCGGAAGTTACCGTGATTTCAACAGACGGACGGACGGACGGACGGACGGACGGACATGCTTAGATCGACACAGAATTTCACCACAAACAAGAATATATATACTTTATGGGGTCTTTATTTACAGGATCAACAGCAAATATGAAGATTTATGGAAGAGACGATTGGCTTCTTCTATTGGCTGTGAACAAACCAAACTGATATGGGACGAAAATAATATTAGGAACTCTGAAGTCTTGATGTCATTGCAGAGAGCGGATGTAAGGCCTATGATAGGCATCATAACGGGACACAACACCTTGGGAAAACACATGGTAAGGATAGGTCTAGCGAATGATGACATTTGTAGGTTGTGTCTGGACCCCGATGCTACGGAAGATTCTTTTCACTTCCTGTGCCAGTGTCCAGCACTATCTTTCAGAAGAAACAAGATACTGGGCTCATATTTCTTTCAGACTATGACCGACTTGCGAGTATGCAGTATGAGGAATATCCTCGTCTTCATCAAGTTTTTGGGGTGGAGGAAGTAGGCGCGTCCAAAGGCTACATTATCATACGATAGACTCATTCCGGCCGGAAGTAGACGGACACGAGGAGGAAGATGGAAAGAAGTTAGAGGTATTGCAATGGACCAACTATGGTCTAAGTGGACACAAACCCGCAAGTTCGGATTCGTGTCAGCCTCCATAACCTAACCTAACCTAACCATGGGGTCTTAGAGCAATATTTCGATGTGTTACTAACGGAATGATAAAGTTAATATACCCCCCATACTATAGTGGATGGTATAAACATTTTCGAATCAATTACATTTTTAATTGGGTATTTGTGAAATTTCAATTCGAATTGTAATTGGAAATATTTTGGTGACAAATTTTTCTGTGTACTTTTTTCTGTATTCTCATCGACAGAACTATGTTTAAATATTACAAAAGTTTTTTATGCTTTCATCCACTGTAATGTATAGGTACATGTGTATCGTACAATCGTACGTACTAAAAATATCTAATGTGACATGATGCACACACATATGAAAGTGAACTGTAACCACTGCAATTATCCTTTTTGAGCAGTGTTTTCAAAACGACAAGTGCATTGAATGAATTTGTTAACGTTTGTGCTACACCAATGCTACATGTTCACGTGCAAAGGTCCTTTATTCTTGCTCCTCGACGAGGAAGCCATCTGGGCTATAAGAGAAACAAAAGGGAGTGTCACTGCCATTGCCGTTTAATGATTATCTTTATTTAAAATTAAAGTAAAATACCTGCATTTAATTTTCTTTTGCAATATTGAAATTCACTCGGGAGCATTGAGTGTATGAGATAATACGTCAAGGATGTTGTAGAGGACATCCAGGTTATCGAGCGAGAATTGCATTACACAAAAGCTTCCAACTCAAAAGGTATGCATTTAGTAGAGCGAATTGTGCTTGCAGCAGGTGCACAGCAATCATGTAACCAACTAACCCTGTAATACGTGTTCCAAACAAAGCCGAGAAGAGATGTGTTGCTACTTTACCCTGCTGTTGTTTTCTCTTCTTTGTGTGGCATTATTTCAGTTGTGGGAGGGTTGATGTGAAAGGATATATTTTCAAAGTGCTCATGTATAACTTTCTTTATATTTTTTTTTTGCCTTGGCAAAGTAGTATAAGGGAATATCGAATATTATTTAATATTAAATATTTTTGATAACCTTTAATTTGGGGAAAAGTGCAATTGAATCGCATCGATTATTCTCAGAAGCTTATCTGGAGAATATTCCTTCAGTTTCAACGTGCTAGAGGTGGTTTGTGCGTTTCAGAATTGACGATTTTGATGAGGAAGACAAAGAACGTCCATGACAGCCGAAGAAGTTTGAAGATGGTTAATTTGTTTGGTTCATTGGAGACATTACTCGATTAGGAATCGTGCCAAACTATAAGAAGGATTTGCTAATTCGTTTGAAGTTACACGCCTGAAAGTATTGACAATGTTTCAAAAGCTAGGAAATTGGGTACCGTACAAGTTGAGTCCGAGAGACGACGAAAGATGATTTTTTCACTTGCGAAAACCTCTGCCAAGGGTGCCAAAGGAACGGCCTTTGCATGGCATTGTTACGGGAGTGAAAAGTGGATCTACTAAGATAATCCCAACAGAAAAAATCTATGTTTACCCCAGTCATACATCAACATTGAATATCCATGGAAATATGCGTACGCTGTGTATTTGGTGGAACCTGCTCCACCCAGAGAAGGAATATGATCACCTCAAACATGTTTCAAGAGCAAAATGTTATTTTTGGATGGTGACCATGTAACATGTTTGTGGCAAAAATGTTGTTTTCTCGGCAAACATAACATGCTTTCAGAAAACAGATACACAATTTCGGAGAAAATAACATGGTTGCAGCGAACATGTTACATGGTCACCATCCAAAAATAACATTTTGCTCTTGAAACATGTTTGAGGTGATCATATTCCTTCTCTGGGTGTGGGTGTGGTGTACTATGAGTTGTTGCAACCGAATGAAATGATCACCGCAGCCTTGAGGCGAATTCATTTGATGATTTTGCAACACTATAACGTTCGTCCAGATGTTATTCTGATCGATGAGCAGAATTTTCAGAATTTTCGTTCTTATGAGGAACACGGTATCTATAGAAAAAATATTTGAAAAAAAAAAAATTTATAGAAATAAAATTTTGACAAAATTTTCTTTAGAAATAAAACTTCGACCAAATTTTCTACATAATTAAATTTTTGACAAAATTTTATTAGTAAAGTTTCTAGCATCGAAGCAATTGTATAAATTTTTTTTAAATTAAATTAAACTTGTTTTATATCTTTAAAACTATAAAATGTATGTGCATGTATGTGTAAAATTTATGCACAATAAGAAATGATAAAATCCTATGTCTTCAATACACCCTAATGTCCATTCACTATGCGTTCAAATCTAAATCAGCAATAGCATCATGTTTAAACATCGAATTAAAGCTTGAAGAACGTTAACGGTGTTATTTCTGTTGCTCTTGCTGCATTTGCCGTTGATCCTTTTAACGTCTCTGTTTTCACTTTGTGTTCAAGTTGGTGGAAATTTTTGTTACTGCTGCTGATGCTGCTGCTATTGCTGTCGTTCAATGCGCCATTAACACAACGAGTCAAGGAGGATATTTCTGTATGCATTTGCCACTTGCTTCCACTTTGTAGCTTTCGGGTATGGTTTTGTTTTTTTTTTGCGCGAAATATTTTCTGGGATTTTCATTGTGATTTCTTTTGTTGAAATTTCCATTTTGCATGTTTTCTTTGGTTTCGTAGCGTTTGTTTTTTTTTTGTATTCCGTCTAAATGCAGATTGTTTTGGAAGCTTTGTTAACATAATCCACTTTGAAATGCTTATAGAATTTCATGTATGCGAATTGTAAAACTACATGGGTAAATTGGAATACATGATGTTCATGTGTTAAGTTACTTTTACGTATTTGCCCTGTGTCGGAATCGGAAGGGATAAAGAGAAGTTTTTCACTTATTAATGAAAGCGGCCCGGCTTTTTTCCAACAATGACAAGAAAATGCACTGTG
Organism: Haematobia irritans; assembly: GCF_050003625.1. NCBI lineage: Eukaryota > Metazoa > Arthropoda > Insecta > Diptera > Muscidae > Haematobia > Haematobia irritans. Next base: position 55,082,197 of record NC_134401.1, read on the forward strand.
TCACATAATATGCGACGCCACTTTGTTAGGGGTGTAGCAAAGCATATCAGATACCGAACTAATTGGTGATGAATTATCGAAAATATTTTGGAGTTTGATCTTCAGAATAAACGGTTGGCATAACGTCACGGCACTCTTGCATTTCCTTCGAACACTAATTACTCTAGCCCGATTTTATTTGCATTCAAAAGTAAAGGAACCTCCTTGGAATACAACCAAAAGGATTTTGTATGAATATATACTCAGACTGTCAAACTGCAATCAAATCCTTGGGCTATGTGTTACTCATCTCAAAAATGATCATAGGTGGTACGAAATCTCTCAACGAGATGTCTGGACATTAGGTTAGGTTAGATGGCAGCCCGATATTTCAGGCTCACTTAGACTATTCAGTCCATTGTGATACCACATTGGTGAACTTCTCTCTTATCAATGATTGCCCGATTCCATGTTAAGCTCAATGACAAGGGACCTCATTTTTAAAGCCGAATCCGAACGGCGTTCCACATTGCAGTGAAACCACTTAGAGAAGCTTTGAAACCCTCAGAAATGTCACCAGCATTACTGAGGTGGAATAATCCACCGCTGAAAAACTTTTTGGTGTTCGGTCGAAGCAGGAATCGAACCCACGACCTTGTGTATACAAGGCGGGCATGCTAACCATTGCACCACGGTGGCTCCCATACAATTTTCTATAGAAATAAAATTTTGACTAAATTTCTATAGAAATAAAGTTTTGACCAAATTTCTATAGAAATAACATTTTGACAAAATTTCCATAGACATAAAATTTTGACAAAATTTTCTATAGAAATAAAATTACGACAAATTATGTATAGAAATAAAATGTTGGCAAAATTTTCTATAGAAATAAAATTACGAGAAATTTTTATAGAAATAAAATTACGACAAATTTTTATAGAAATAAAATTTTTACAAAATTTTCTATAGAAATAAAATTACGAGAAATTTTTATAGAAATAAAATTTTTACAAAATTTTCCATAGAAAAAAAAAATTGTCACCAAATTTTCTATAGGAATAAAATTTTGGCAAAATTTTCTATAGAAATAAATTTTGGACATAGAAATAAAATTTAGAAAAAAATTTCTGTAAAACTAAAATTTTGACAAAATTTTCTATAGAAATAAAAAAAATTTCTATAGAAATAAACTTTTGACGAAATTTTCTAAGAAATAAAATTTTGACAAAATTTTTTCCATAGAAAATTATAATTTTGAAATATTTTTTCAATAGAAATGAAATTTTGACAAAAATTTTTATAGAAATAAAATTTTTACGAAATTTTCATACAAATAAAATTGTGACAAAAGTTTTTATAGAAATAAAATTTGACAAAATTTTCTATAGAAACAAAATTTTGACAAAATTTGCTATAGAAATAAAATTTTTACAAAATTTTCCATTAAAAAAAAAATGTCACCAAATTTTCTATAGGAATATAATTTTGAAAAATTTTTTCAATAGAAATGAAATTTTGACAAAATTTTCTATAGAAATAAAGTTTTTACAAAAATTTCATAGAAATAAAATTGTGAAATAAAGTTTTTACAAAATTTTCATAGAAATAAAATTGTGACAAAAGTTTTGACAAAATTTTCGATAGAAACAAAATTTTGACAAAATTTGCTATAGAAATAAAATTTTGACAAAATTTGCTATAAAAAAAAAGTCACCAAATTTTCTATAGGAATAAATAAATTGTCTATAGAAATAAAATTTTGACAAAATTTTCTATAGAAATGAAAATTTGACAAAATTTTCTACAGAAATAAAATTACGACAAATTTTTTATAGAAATAAAATTTTCTATATAAATACAATTTTGGCAAAATTTTCTATAGAAATAATTTTTGGACACAATTTTCTATAGAAATAAAATTTTGACAAAAATTTTTTTATAGAAATAAAATTTTGACAAAATTTTCTATAGAAACAAAACTTTGACAAAATATGCTATAGAAAAAAATTTTTTTCACCAAATTTTCTATAGGAATAAAATTTTTACAAAATTTTCATAGAAATAAAATTGTGACAAAATTTTTTATAGAAATAAAATGTTGATAACATTTTCTATAGAAATAAAATTTTGACAAAATTTTCTATAGAAAAACAATTTTCAACTAATTTTCTATAGGAATATAATTTTGACCAAATTTTCTATAGGAATAAAATATTACGGGTAGCGAAGTCTCCCTTATCATTGAGTGCTGTCCTATTCTATATTAAGCTCAATGTCTTCTGCTATTGTTAGCATTTTCGTTTTGTCCACTTTTTGGACATAATAGCAATGGCATGACTAAAAAATGATTTATTCACATTTAAATAGCGATAGCCACTTATAGTTTTCCAACCAAGTATAAAGCTATCACGCTTAAATTCCATCACGAATAACATTAGTTTTATACCCTCCACCATAGGATGGGGGTATATTAACTTTGTCATTCCGTTTGTATCACATCGAAATATTGCTCTAAGACCCCATAAAGTATGTATATTCTTGGTCGTGGTGAAATTCTGAATCGATCTGAGCATGTCCCTCCGTCCGACCGTCTGTTGAAATCACGCTAACTTCCGAACGAAATAAGCTATCAACTTGAAACTTGGCACAAGTAGTTGTTATTGATGTAGGTCGGATGGTATTGCAAATGGGCCATATCGGTCCGTTTTTACGGATAGCCCCCACATAAACGGACCCCCAAATTTGGCTTGCGATTACTCTAAGAGAAGCAAATTTCATCCGATCCAGCTGAAATTTGGTACATGGTGTTAGTATATGGTCTCTAATAACCATGCAAAAATCGGTCCATATCGGTGTACTTTTACGTATAGCCCCCATATAAACGGACCCCCAAATTTGGCTTGCGATTGCTCTAAGAGAAGCAAATTTCATCCGATCCGGCTGAAATTTGGTACATGGTGTTAGTATATGGTTTCTAACGACCATGCAAAAATTGGTCCACATCGGTCCATAATTATATATATAGCCTCCATATAAACCGATCCCCCGATTTCGCTTGCGGAGCCTCTAAGAGAAGCAAATTTCATCCGATCCGGCTGATCCATAATTATATACAGCCCCCATATAAGCCGATCCCCAGATTTGACCTCCGGAGCCTCTTAGAGGAGCAAAATTCATCCGATCCGGTTGAAATTTGGTACGTGGTGTTAGTATATGGTATCCAGCAACCATGCAGGAATTGGTCCATATCGGTCCATAATTATATATAGCCCCATATAAATCGATCCCCAGATTTGGCTTGCGGAGCCTCTAAGAGAAGCAAATTTCATCCGATCCGGTTGAAATTTGGTACGTGGTGTCAGCATATGATATCGGTTCATAATCATGGTTGCCACTCGAGCCAAAAATAATCTACCAAAATTTTATTTTTATAGAAAACATTGTCAAAATGTTATTTCTATAGAAAATTTTGTCAAAATTTTATTTCTATAGAAACTTTTGTCAAAATTTTATTTCTATAGAAAATTTTGTCAAAATTTTATTTCTGTAGAAAATTTTGTCAAAATTTTATTTCTATAGAATTTTTTTTCCAAATTTTACTTCTATAGAAAATGTTGTCAAAATTTTATTATGTCAAAATTTTATTTCTAGAGAAACTTTAAACTTATGCCCTGTTCCTGTATATCGAACGAAAACCCATTCGAAAGAAAGGCCGTCACTCGAATTCGAATGAATTTGAGTTTTTATATTTTTGAAAGTTCGTTTCGGTTGTATAAGAAGACATTGAATATCAAAAATGAGTATTTTAAAATTTTGGCCTGAGAAGTCATTCAAATGTTAACAATGTTTTTACTTTTTTTTTTGACACTTATTTTATATGTTCGTTTATTGCTCGACAAAAAAATATGAAGTGACTTGCCTTTCGAAATAGAAGAACAAAAATCAATTTTATTTCGTTTGTAATACGAAAGAAAGCTTTCGTTCGATATACAGGAACAGGCCATTAATTATATACGTATTTAATCTGTCTTTTTATACCCACCACCATAGGATGGGGGGTATATTAACTTTGTCATTCCGTTTGTAACACATCGAAATATTGCTCGAAGACCCCATAAAGTATATATATTCTGGGTCGTGGTGAAATTCTGAGTCGATCTGAGCATGTCCGTCCGTCCGTTCGTCCGTCCGTCCGTCCGTCCGTCTGTTGAAATCACGCTAACTTCCGAACGAAACAAGCTATCGACTTGAAACTTGGCACAAGTAGTTGTTATTGATGTAGGTCGGATGGTATTGCAAATGGGCCATATCGGTCCACTTTTACGTATAGCCCCCATATAAACGGACCCCAAAATTTGGCTTGCGAGGCCTCTAAGAGAAGCAAACTTCATCCGATCCGGCTGAAATTTGGTACATGGTGTTAGTATATGGTCTCTAACAACCATGCAAAAATTGGTCCACATTGGTCCATAATTATATATAGCCCCCATATAAACCGATCCCCCGATTTGGCTTGCGAGGCCCCTAAGAGAAGCAAATTTCATCCGATCCGGCTGAAATTTGGTACATGATGTTAGTATATGGTCTCTAACAACCATGCAAAAATTGGTCCACATCGGTTCATAATTATATATAGCCCCCATATAAACCGATCCCCCGATTTTGCTTGCGAGGTCCCTAAGAGAAGCAAATTTCATCCGATCCGGCTGAAATTTGGTACATGGTGTCAGTATATGGTCTCTAAGAACCATGCAAAAATTGGTCCACATCGGTCCATAATTATATATAGCCCCCATATAAACCGATCCCCCGATTTGGCTTGCGAGGCCTCTAAGAGAAGCAAATTTCATCCGATCCGGCTGAAATTTGGTACGTGATGTTAGTATATGGTCTCTAACAACCATGCAAAAATTGGTCCACATCGGTTCATAATTATATATAGCCCCCATATAAACCGATCACCAGATTTGACCTCCGGAACCTCTTGGAAGACCAAAATTCATCTGATTCAGTTGAAATTTGGTACGTGGTGTTAATATATGGCCTCAAACTCCCATGCAAAAATTGGTCGATATCGGTCCATAATTATATATAGGCCCCATATAAACCGATCCCCAGATTTGACCTCCAGAGCCCCTTGGAAGAGCAAAATTCTTCCCATTCGGTTGAAATTTGGTACGTGATGTTAGTATATGGTATCCAACAACCATGCAGGAATAAGAAGTTTTAAGATACCACAACCCAAGTAATTCGATTGTGGATGACAGTCTTTCGTAGAAGTTTCTACGCAATCCATGGTGGTGGGTACATAAGATTCGGCCTGGCCGAACTTGCGGCCGTATATACTTGTTGGTATTGATTCCGAGGCAAAGAAGCGGAGAATAAGAGTAAGGATACTTTTAAGACACAATTCGCTTTTAAATTTGGGTTTTGTGTACTTGTTTAGTTTAATATATACCACGTATGGACTATGTGGGATATATTACGGTGTTAGGAAGTTTTAAGATACCTTGCAAGTAATTCGATTGTGGATGGCAGTCTTCTGTAGAAGTTTCAACGCAATCCATGGTGGAGGGTACATAAGCTTCGGCCTGGCCGAACTTACGGCCGTATATACTTGTTATGGATAAAATAGTTGAAAATGCTTTTGCGAGCTTGCAGATAATAAAATGAATTATCAATGGAATCACTCGGTCAGCTAACAGAGGGTTAGAAATGATAGTGACCTGAAGTTGGTGCAAATACATATCAGCCACACTGTACTTGTTTTATTCCAAATTTGAGAACGTTAACATTTTCTTGGGTATATGTCCAAAGAAGGTTTTCTTAAGAAAAGTTTTGGGGTTGATATTTAAGTGATTGATTTCTATCAAATTCAATGAATGAAACATTTTGCGGTTGTAAAGATTTGGGAAAAGTAACTGAGATTGTTTTTTTGTAATAAAAATAAATTGGAAACGTTTAACAATTTATTTTCTTAAATAAAAAAAGTCTATTTACCTGAATTCCATAGAATTATTCTATCGACAAAATACCTTTAGATACTAAAACCCAAAAGTTCTTATATGCCATTCTATACCCATACATACGCACAATTTGATATTAAGCTCTTGAAACATGGTATTGAATTGAAACTACAATAGTTTGTAACCCCCACTTGACTAACATTCATCTCATAAAAGGATAATGCTACGGAAAAAAAAGCAAACAACAACACAAACACTCACCCACCACAAAGCTGAATCCTGACAACATAAAACTTAACTTCAAACAAAAAAGAAAAGCAATTGTTGGCTTTTTTTGGTGCTCAAAAAAATGGGTAACACCATTATCGGCTTTGTGTTTAGGTGAGTTCACTGGATACAAAGTAAAGTTGGTGGTGCAGTGAATTCGATGATTGTAGAGCTTCTGGATTGAAGTTACTTTACTGACGTATTTCTCTACCACTAACTATTGCGGAATGTTTCAACTGTTTGTTGGTTTTCCTTCGAATTGTTTTGAAGTGAAGAAGCACTATCTATTTCTTGTTTTCTTTTTTTGCGGAATGTATTTTTCCCACAATGTAACATGAAAATATTTTGCTGTGTTTTGCCCGTTGGTCATAGAAGGATAAATTCCCTTTTTTTGTTTGGTGATGCAGTTACAGTCAATTTCTTTATTTCAGCGCCAAATTTTAAATAGCACCATAGTCAATGAGTTGAATGATTGTGGAAACTTGGCATAGTTTGAAACCAGGACAAGAGATTATTGAAATCAAAAATACAGTGTGGCCAATATTTATTGCAACCAACTTCAGATTTCTATCATTCTAAACCCTTTGTCTGACAGCTGACAGATTTATTCAAGTGACAGTCTATTTTATTGTTTAAAATCTTACAAACGCATTTTGATATATTGCATTCGTTACCGCAATACTGCACCCACACAGACGAAAAAGACTATTTTGTCATAGATTACGTTGTAAAAAATATATGTTTGTAATTAAAATTTTTAGCACATTATTTTTAAGTTCAAACATATAATGTTCATGTTCATAATATAATATGTTTGCGACATATATGTTAATATGTTAGAACATATTGTGTTTGGGACATAACATTTTTTAAAATATAATATGTGTGGATGTAAATATATATTAATTTAGAAATTGCCTATAAACATATATGTGTTAAGAAAGACAGCCCAAGAGAGTATAAAGGACAACTAAAGATGGCGAATGAGAAACACAACACAGTTAAGCTATAAGTCCAACAAGAAGGAATATGTAAAACTTAAATATTGACGTTTATATTATTTGTTTATTTATTTTTTTATATTTGTAATCCAACATAAGTTGTTTATGGCATTTTGCTGCAAGTAAACAAATGGAAGTAACCGATTGGCGCCTTAAAAATGTATATGCATAAGGCTATGATCACACTAGGCAAAAATTTGACCAACATGAGTGTCAAACATTTTTCCAGAACCATTTTCCAAATATCTTGATACGGTTTTTGGAAAATAATCCTACACAGAAAAAAATTTCACGAAAAAATTTTCATTGAAACAAAAATCGATCACAAAAATTAATAGTATCAATTAATTTTTTAATTGACCTTCACTTAATTTTTTAATTGATACTATCATTCTGTGATTGAAGACATTTCAATTACAAAACAAGTATATACGGTCGTAAGTTCGGCCAGGCCGAAGCTTATGTACCCTCCACCATGGATTGCGTAGAAACTTCTACTGAAGCCGATGGCAAGGTATCTTAAAACTTCCTAACACCGTAATATATACCACATAGTCCATACGTGGTATATATTAAACCAAAAAAGGCCGATTAAATACGTATATAATTAAGTTTAAAGTTTCTATAGAAATAAAATTTTGACAAAATAAAATATTGACAACATTTTCTATAGAAGTAAAATTATGACAAAATTTTCTATAGAAATAAAATTTAGACACAATTTTCTATCGAAATAACATTTGGACAATGTTTTCTATAAAAATAAAATTTTGGTAGATTATTTTTGGCTCAAGTGGCAACCATGATTATGAAGCGATATGGACCAATATTTGTGCGATTGGAGATCGGCTATATATAACTATAGACCGATATGGACCAATTTTGGCATGGTTATTAGCGGCCTTATACTAACACCACGTTGCAAATTTCAACCGGATCGGATGAATTTTACTCCTTCAAGAGGCTCCGGAGATCAAACCTGGGGAACGGTTTATATGGGGGCTATATATAATGATGGACCGAGATGGACCAATTCTTGCGTGTTTGTTAGGGACCATATTCTAACAAGAGGCTCCGGAGGACAAATCTGGGAATCGATTTATATGGGGGCTATATATAATTATGGACCGATATGGGCCAATTCTTGCATGGTTGTTAGAGACCATATACTAACACCACGTACCAAATTTCAACCGGATCGGATGAATTTTGCTCCTCTAAGAGGCTCCGGAGGTCAAATCTGGGGATCGGCTTATATGGGGGCTATATATAATTATGGGTCGATGTGGACCAATTTTTGCATGGTCATTAGAGAACATATAGCAACACCATGTACCAAATTTCAGCCGGATCGGATGAAATTTGTTTCTCTTAGAGCAATCGCAAGTCAAATTTGGGGGTACGTTTATATGGGGGCTATACGTAAAAGTGGACCGATATGGACCAATTTTTGCATGGTTGTTGGAGACCATATACTACCATCATGTAGCAAATTTCAGCTGGATCGGATGAAATTTACTTCTTTTAGGGCAATCGCAAGCCAAATTTGGGGGTCCATTTATATGGGGGCTATACGTAAAAGTGGACCGATATGGCCCATTTGCAATACCATCCGACCTACATCAATAACAACTACTTGTGCCAAGTTTCAAGTCTATAGCTTGTTTCGTTCGGAAGTTAGCGTGATTTCAACGGACGGACGGACGGACATGCTCAGATCGACTCAGAATTTCACCACGACCCAGAATATATATACTTTATGGGGTCTTAGAGCAATATTTCGATGTGTTACAAACGGAATGACAAAGTTAATATACCCTCATCCTATGGTGGAGGGTATAATTAATTGGATCATTTAATTTCGTGATTGAATCAGAAAAAAAATTTTTTGTGTGTACCATAATGTTATATATCCAATATGAGCTAAATATATTTTCTGGTTTGGCTGTGACGACGGATTCTTTTTTGATTTCTGTCAAATATTTGCCCAGTGTGACCATAGCATAAGTTGAAACCTAATATGTTTGAACAATACAAACAATATTTGGTTTGGGAAATCCTCAAAATATATAATTCTTGAAACAGAATGTGTTTGGGAGTATATGTTATAGAAGCGAGGGTGCAGAGAAGGAATATGATCTCCTCAAACATGTTTCAAGGGCAACTTTTTTTTTTTGGATGGGGAACATAAACATGTTTGCCGCAACCATGTTATTTTCCCCGAAATTATTTTTTGATTTCGTTAACCATTTTATGTTTGGCGAGAATATAACAAAAAACTATTACAACGCAAGAAATTATCCGAAAAGTGAAGACCAGACACGTCGCAGTGGTAGACAACTTGCTCGTGCTCTGAACATATCTCGAAAAATGATGCAACACATACTGAAAAATTAAACTTTGACTAAATTCATTGATGTACAAAAAAGTGCAATAGCTTACCGATGCCTGAAAAACTAAGTCAGAAAAAGTTAAGGAAAATGGACGAAATTGGCCAGTAACCGCATTTAGTGTTAATGGATAAGTCGCCGTGGTTTCAATCCCAGTTTCGATCAAACACCAAAAAGTTTTTCAGCGGTGGATTATCCTCTCCACCGTGGTGAAATGGTTAGCATGCCCGCCTTGCATACACATGGTCGTGGGTTCGATTCCTGCCTTGACCGAACACTAAATAGTTTTTCAGCGGTGGATTATCCCACCTCAATAATGCTGGTGACATTTCTGAGTGTTTCAAAGTTTCTCTAAGTGGTTTCACTACAATGTGGAACGCCGTTTGGACTCGGCTATAAAAAGGAGGTCCCTTGTCATTGAGCTCAACATGGAATCGGGCAGCACTCAGTGATAAGAGAGAAGTGGTATCACAATGGACTGAATAGTCTAAGTGAGCCACCTAACCAAACCATCCCCTCCCTATAACCAGGAAAATGTCTTAAAGGTTGCATTGAAGTCCTGGCTAGACAAATATCTCCCGCAGACCATGAACCGGACCTAAAACCTCTCTTCATGTGTACCGCACAACCTATAACCAGGAAAATGTCTTAAAGGTTGTATCGATGTCCTGGCTAGACAAATATCTTCCGCAGACCATGAACCGGACCTAGAACCTCTCTTCAAGTGTACCGATCAATGGCCACCGAAATCTCAGGATCTCAATCTGTTGGACTTTTGTCGCTGGGCCTTTTTGGAGAGTAAGGTTGGCACTATAAAATACCAGAGTGTCGATCATCTCAAGACGACGCTTCGCCGGGAATATGCCAAAATACCGTAAAGCTACTTTCGGGCATCGTGGGATGACTTGTTGGCAATTTGAAGGCCATAATTCATGCTAAAGGTATCCAATTCGAATAAATGCAAACGGATTCTAAAATATTATGTTGTTTCCTAAATTTTTTGTTGTCGAATAAAAGAATTTAAAATAATGAAAAAATATAGCGCTTTACATCAGCCACCCTGTATATGTGGGCTATATATAATTATGGAACAAATGGTTATTAGGGGCCTTATACTGGCATAAGAATCTGAGTCAAATCTGAGAATTGGTAAATGGGGGCTATACATAAAAGTGGTCTGATGTGGCTCATTTGCAACAGTGTTCCCAGTAATGGGATTTTTCCTCCAAATTTGGGATATTTTTTTCGTGGATGGGGATGAAAATTTTTTTGTTGGCAACTTGGGGATGTGGTGGGGAATTTCCATAAATTTGGGGACTTTTTCGAAATCCTTTCGGTATTATAAATCAGTTTTACAATAATGATTTTCATGAAATTCTGTTTATTTTTACATTATTAAAAAGGAAGCCACCGTGGTGCAATGGCTAGCATGGCCGCCTTGCATGCACAAGGTCGTGGGTTCGATTCCTGCTTCGACCGAATACCAAAAAGTTTTTCAGCGGTGGATTATTCCACCTCAGTAATGCTGGTGACATTTCTGAGGGTTTCAAAACTTCTCTAAGTGGTTTCACTGCAATGTGGAACGCCGTTCGGACTCGGCTATAAAAAGGAGGTCCCTTGTCATTGAGCATAACATGGAATCGGGCAGCACTCAGTGATAAGAGAGAAGTTCACCAATGTGGTATCACAATGCACTGAATAGTCTAAGTGAGCCTGATACATCGGGCTGCCACCTAACCTAACCTAGATTATTAAAAAATATACAAAAGGGTGCCAATGAAGCATTTGGATTTTAATTATGGGTCCCAAGCGCTAATTTATAATTTTACTCAGATAAGTTAAGACATTTTTGTACAATTGTGAAATCATTTCGTGAGAACTCGAGCCTAAATGTGGCCCTCTCTTCAGTGTTCATCACTGATTTGGACAATATATCCCATAAATATAGAAATGATGAAGATGGTTCACCGTTAATATCTATCTACCACCCAAAGTTATTACTTGAGTATTAAGAATTGAATTTTCGCCCATAAATACATGGTGAGCGAACTCCAATTTTCATTTTTGGAAGACAATAACCGGACTCCTGGTGTTGCTCGCAAGCTGATATGACAATAAATTTTATATTTTTTAAATTTTTAAACTATTACCGATATTCCAGAGCCTATTTCTGTTTTTTTTTCATAAAAAAATGTACAACATTTATTTGCAATTTTTATGAGGTCTTTTGATTTAAATTGGGGATTTTTGTAGATGAAATTGTCGTAATTTGGGAGAGGAGCCAGAAAAATACTGGGAAAACTGATTTGAAATACAATCCATTAATAACCAGTCGATAGTCTGTTTCGTTCGGACGGACGGACATCGCTGGAATTTCATTCTTTTACCTTAAACCACATATTTAGTGGTTTATGGTCGATCCTTGGTGTCCGTCCATCTGCCAATGTTTTTGTTTTTCGCAGGATTCCTTTCGCAATTATTAATCGATTTTGATTGACTGTAGTATATAGTGGATTTTCGGCACAAGTACGAATGCTATTGACAAAAGGGACTTGGGAGATTTCAATAAATGGGGTCTTACGCTTATTTATTAACCGATCGTCTTCAAATTTCACAAAAAGTAATCTTTTTCTGCATTCCTTAAGTTCCTTAAGTCATCAAAATTGCTTCAGATTGAGATATAGCTTCCATATATATGTAGGTTAGGTGGTAGCCCGATGTATCAGACTCACTTAGACTATTCAGTCCATTGTGATACCACATTGGTGAACTTCTCTCTTATCAGTGAGTGCTGCCCGATTCCATGTTAAGCTCAATCCTAATTATAGCTGAGTCCGAACGGCGTTCCACATTGCAGTGAAACCAGAGAAGCTTTGAAACCCTCAGAAATCTCACCAGCATTACTGAGTTCGGATAACCCACCGCTGAAAAACTTTTTGGTGTTTGGTCGAAGCAGCAATCGAACCCACGACCTTGTGTATACAAAGCGGGCATGCTAACCATTGCACCACGTTGGCTCGATTTTGCCAAATTTAGGCATACTAAATTTATTTTTTAACCGATCATATCCAAAGTTGACACAATGTAATCTTCTATAGTCTGAACTAAACATAAAAGATATCATCCAAATCGAATCAAATATAAGTTAGCTTCCATATGTACTTATGGAGCACCCGATTTCCCGAAAAATTGGCAATAATTCAGTTATTTATTAAACCAACATACCCAAAGTTGGTTCAATGTAATCTTCTATAGTGTCTACTAAACCTGCAATATATTATCCAAATCGGTTCACGAAGCATCAGCCACATCGTATGAGATATAAGTTTATCTCCCAAAATTATTTTAATAATATCGATTTTGGTAATGTTTCACAGTCATTTCACGATTGTGAAATGACTGTCATTGAAGACATTTCAATTAAAAATTAATTGGATCAATCACTATCATAGTGAAAATAAAAAATGGTTTTCGATGGCTATTTTTAGTTACAGAAATATCTGATTGATTTGAATCTTCTTTGATATTGTGATTCAGCTACTATAAGGACCTCCCTCCCTAAAATATCGAACCGAAGCCGTAGATACCGCAGTAGTCCTAGTCTAAAATTGGGAAGGCTAGAGATTTTATGCAATCCTCCTTATACACACCCAGGAACATAATATGAGCATTTTTTTTGCCCTGACATAACTGTAATGAAAATTATCGATAATGTCTAGATTAAGAAAGCTTTCATCTCTTTTCCCACATTACAAACGTGATGACGTTTTACTTTTTTCGCCTTATTTTCCACAATGTTGTGCGGAAAATTAAAAGATATCTAATATCAACATCTTTAAAGTATCTCAACCATGAGGGCTAGCTTTAAAGCACGACAATGACCTAAACAATGAAATAGCTCTTTAAACGGGCACAGCAAGGACTAGGCTAAAAAAAAAAAAAAAAAAAAAAAAAAGATGAGGGGGCAAATTGAAAGACCCATGGAAAGTCATTAGTGTTATGGCTTTTCAAGTTCTTATCGTTTCTAGTTGGTTATAGTTCGGTTTCGTATTCCTTCGAAGAAGAAGAATAAGAAATAAACAAAAAACCCTAGAAAAAAAAGAAACACCAGAGCAAAAAAAAAAAAAATGGAAGCTCCATAGGCAACAGTAGCAACAATCAATGCTCCATACCACGACGGCCGTTAGATATCCTCCTACATAAATAATGATAACAAAAGGGACACTTGAAACTTGACCAACACTTGTGCGGTTTCCTTGTCATGCATGTCGTTTTAAGTGTCCTTTTGCTTATGTGTATGTGGGTGTCTTAGATTACTTACTACTGCCACCCCCACCATCCCTATCCACACACCCCACCTCGCAATCTAAGACTATTAATTTATTTGCTAAATGTGCAAATGTTCTGGCAGCAAACACTTGTTGGGTACTGGAGACACAGGGAGGGACGCTGTATTCTCCCACCCAAATGAGTGGGTGTGGATGACAATGTACTCAGAATAATCGACCGACAGACAGCCGACGACCAAAGCAATTTCGAAATTGATGTTTTGTGTCACTTTTGGAGCTGATGTCCTGGTGTAACATATGCACTTGGTTACAACCCAATATGGACACTTGAGCCATGTGATACGAGGCTCGTGAGTAACTTATTGGTACTTGAAGTGCTTCATTTCAAGTACTGGCCGTTAAAGCAATAATCGTTTGACAAAAATCTTCTGTGGAAGAAATCATCGATAGATGTGGTAGTTTCCATGGAAAGCAATTGGTTTAGAAATTATTCGAAGGACATGCATAAGTTAAGAAAGATATGGTCTTGAAGGATTTTACCAGCATCTTAAGCTAAAGGTATATAACTTTTGAAGCTAAAGGTATATAACTTAACTTCTAACATTGGGTTTTTTTAAAGAATAGATATTTGTTTTTGTTTAATTTGTAATGTAATGGGAAAATATGCCCAAAATGAAAACAATGGCGTTTCCAAATTTTGCTTAACACAGAAGATGCATTTCTTTGATATACATTTTTTTCCTTGTCTAAAGATCGATAAACTGTTTAATGAAGTCGTTTTGTCCTTACTGTTAAGTGATTCGATTAAAAAGAGGATATCTTAAAATAAAAGAAATATTCCTTTGACTAAGATTAATTTGGCTTTAATAATTCTGAAATATTCTTCAAAATTAATGAAATCGTCTTTGTTGATTTTTTGCATCTTGACTACGAAATAAACAAGTATATATTCGGCCAGGCCGAATGTTATGTACCCTCCACCATGGATTGCTTAGAAACTATTGCTAAAGACTGTCATCCACAATCGAATTACTTTGGTTGCGGTAACCTTTGCCGATGGCAAGGTATTGTAAAACTTCTTAACACCGTGTTCTCAATTGTAAGTTAGTCCATACGACAAAAAAGGCCGACTAAATACGTAACTAATTCAGTTTGACAAAATTTTCTATAGAAATAAAACTTTGACAAAATTTTCTATAGCAATAAAATTTGACAAAATGTTCTATAGAAATAAAATTTTGACAAAATTTTCTACAGAAATAAAATCTAGACAAAATTTTCTATAGTAATAAAATTTTGACAAAATTTTCTATAGTAATAAAATTTTGACAAAATTTTCTAAAGTAATAAAATTTTGACAAAATTTTCTATAGTAATAAAATTTTGACAATATTTTTTATAGAAATAAAATTTTGGTAGATTATTTTTGGGGATCGGCTATATTTAACTATAGAAATAAATATTTTTCAGCTATATATTAATATAGAAATAAAATTTTGGTAGATTATTTTTGGGGATCGGCTATAAATAACTATAGACCGATATGGACCCATTTTGGCATGGTTGTTAGCGGCCATATACTAGCGCAACGTACCAAATTTCACCACGTACCAAATTTCAACCTGGTCGGTTGAATTATGCTCCCCAATAGCTCCAGAAGTCAAATCTGGGGGGTCGGTTTAAGTGGGGGTTATATATAATTAAGACCGGTATGGACCACTTTTTGCGTGGTTGTTAGAGACCATATACTAACACCACGTACCAAATTTCAAACGGATCTGGTGAATTTTGCTCTTCCAAGGGGCTCCGGAGGTCAAACCTGGGTATCGGTTTATATGAGGGCTATATATGATTATGGACCGATATGGACCAATTCCTGCATGGTTGTCAGAGACCATATACTAACACCACGTACCAAATTTCAACCGCATCGGATGAATTTTGCTCAACCATGAGGCTTCGAAGGTCAAATCTGGGGATCGGTTTATATGAGGGCTAGATATATATGATTATAGACCGATATGGACCAATTTTTGCATGTTTGTTAAAGACCATATACTAACACCTTGTACCAAATTTCAGCAGGATCGGATGAAATTTGCTTCTCTTTGAGGTTCTGCAAGCCAAATCAAGGGATCGGTTTATATGAGGGCTCTATATGATTATGGACCGATATGGACCAATTCCTGCATGGTTGTTAAAGACAATATACTAACGCCACGTACAAAATTTCGACTGAATCGGATGAATTTTGCTCATCCATGAGGCTCCGGAGGCCAAATAGGGGGAACGGTTTATATGGGGGCTATATATAATTATGGACCAATGTGGACCAATTTTTGCATAGTTGTTAGAAATCATATACTTACACCATGTACCAAATTTCAGCTGGATCGGATGAGTTTTGGTCCTCCAAGAGACTCCGCAAGCCAAATCTGAGCGTCGGTTTATATGGGGGCTATACGTAAAAGTGGTTCGATATGGCCCATTTCCAAAAAGTTAGCGTGATTTCAACAGACGGACGGACATGCTTAGATCGACTCCGAATTTCACCACGACCCAGTATATATATACTTTATGGGGTCTTAGAGCAATATTTCGATGTGTTACAAACGGAATGACAAAGTTAATATACCCCCCATGGGAGTCACCATGGTGCAATGGTTAGCATGTCCGCCTTGCATACACAAGGTCGTGGGTTCGATTCCTGCTTCGACCGAACACCAAAAAGTTTTTCAGCGGTGGATTATCCCACCTCAGTAATGCTGGTGACATTTCTGGGGGTTTCAAAGCTTCTCTAAGTGGTTTCACTGCAATGTGGAACGCCGTTCGGACTCGGCTATAAAAAGGAGGTCCCTTGCCATTGAGCTTAACATGGAATCGGGCAGCACTCAGTGATAAGAGAGAAGTTCACCAATGTGGTATCACAAAGCACTGAATAGTCTAAGTGAGCCTGATACATCGGGCTGCCACCTAACCTAACCAAACCTAACCTAATATACCCCCATCCTATGGTGGAGGGTATAAAAAGCGTTTAAAAATAGAAGATTTGTTACTCCGAGTCGAATGCAACTTTGTCTCATAGAATCAAGTAGGCAAAACTTAAATTTAAGTTGTGTCTTAAATTTGTCATTACATCAAGTCTCCGCTTCATTGACTCGGAATCAATACCGAGTGCATTAGTGCATAGACAAAATCTTTGAAACCGGCCATGCTTTTTTTTGAGCAATATGTTTCACTGAAAATATGAATACATATTCCCTCATGGACACTTTATTTAGTAATATGAAGAGATTCCGCCAGAAGTTCTTTCACAAATCCATGTATACTCCGTAAAAACATTATCGTGGGTACAATGTCCCTAAAACACGAGTGCGAGATTTTCTTAGCATAAAAGACGTATTTTTTAAAACAAAGTTTTTCCTTTCTCCTTGACCAAACGTGGATACGCCTTTCAATTTAGTCAGTTTGTCCATAGAGTAAGGAGATTAGATTTAACAAGTATATACAGCAGTAAGTTCGGCCGGGCCGAATCTTAAATACCCACCACCATGAACCAAATATTAGGGTTTCCTTTGAAATTTCAGGAGGGCTTGAGGACACTTCTGGAATATAAATTTAAAGATTTCACCTATGAGGACTATATCAGATTCTGGATTTATAAGAACCATTTTTGTTTGAGTTTTAGAGGAATTATTAACATCTCTTGTAAGTGTGCAAGAAAATTATAAAATAACGTCTTGATTTGAAATCTATCTGAAGATTTTCACCCGAGAAGTAAAATTTGGAAATTTTACATTGAGTTTCAAGCAATTTTCATGATCAGTTGGCCTTCTACACCCTCAAGAAGTGAAGTCGGTCTATATGGAGGCATTACCAAATGGACCGATAAAAACTTAATCCGATACACGTTTTTGTGAGCCTCAAATACCAGAATATTTAGAATTTCAGGCAAATCAGATAAAAACTACGGTTTCTACACCCTTACCAAAAATCGCTTCTGTAACATATACTCCCAAACATATTTTGCTTCAAGCATATACATTTTTGGGTATTGCCCAAACATTTATATGTTTGATCTCTTCCAATATATAATATGTTTAAAAGCATATTGGTCTAAACAATATATGTTTGGGTAGTCTAAGTTCCAAACATTTTGTATATTTGCATCCAAATTCAATAATGTTGTCTTCCAAAAAACAATATGTTATTATGTGAACATATAATATGTTTGGAAGCATTTTGCACCCAAAAATATTATATGCTTAAAAAAAATTCTCCCAAACAATATTGTGCTCAAAATTTTATTTATTTATTTATATATTTACAATCATAATGAATTATGAAAATAAACAGGTAATATAGGTGCTAACAACATAGGTTTTCGACCTGAATGCTCAAAATTTTGTTTCTGCTTAATTGTATATTCCGCCACATCTTTCTCACTTCCACGAGATTTTTTAGTTCTTAGCACCTTTTTCTGTAATACAAACATTGTAGAAGAAATTATTCAATTGTATGATTTTTTTATTTTAATTTTACCTTTTGCCGGACGGGGATTCGAACAGCGGACTACACAGTTTGTAAGGATCAAAGAAGTAGCAGATCAATTGCCCAAGGAAAAATAAAATGTTAATTTTGTAATAACAAGCAACAACCACCAACTTAATTCAATATCGTTCCCTGTTAAATAGCGCTCCAAGCTACTAAACACATATATGTTTATAGGCTATTTCTAAATTAATATATGTTTGCATCCAAGCATATTATATTTACAAACATTTTATGTCCCAAACATAATATGTTCTAACATATTAACATATATGTCCCAAACATGTTATGCTAGTTTATGAACATTATATGCTTGCAATCAAAAATATTGTGTTTAAAAATTTGTGTTCCAAACATATAATGTTTATAGCCAAACATATGAAAAACAGTCTTTTTCATCCGTGTAGAAACCCAAGGAGTTAAATCTGGAAATCGTTCTAATGGGGGCTATACTAAAATATGGACCGATACTCACCGTTTTCGGCACACCTCTTTATGGCCCGAAAATACCTCTAGATTTCAAATTTCAGGCAAATTGGATAAAAACTTTGGATTCTAGAAGCCCAAGAAGTAAAATCGGGAAATCGGTCTATATGGGGGCTATACCAAAATATGGACCGATACTCATCATTTTCGGCACACCTATTTATGGTCCTAAAATACATCTAGATTTCCAATTTCAGGCAAATTGGATATAAACTACGGTTTCTATAAGCCCAAGACCCCAAATCGGGAGGTCGGTTTATATGGACACCATACCAAAACATGGACCGTTGCTCACCATTTTTGGCACACCTCTTTACGGTTCTAAAGTACCTTTTGATTTCCAAATTCAGATAAATTGGATAAAAACTGCGGTTTCTATAGGCCCAAGAAGTAAAATCGGGAGATCGGTCTATATGGGGGCTATACCAAAATATGGACCGATACTCACCAGTTTTGGCACACCTCTTTATGGTCATAAAATACCTCTAGATTTCTAATTTCAGGCAAATTGGATAAAAACTACGATTTCTATAAGCCCAAGAAGTAAAATCGGGAGATCGGTCTATATGGGGGCTATACCAAAATATGGATCGATACTCACAATTTTTGGCACACGTATTTGTGGTCCTACAATACCTCTAGATTTCCAATTTCAGATAAATTGAATAAAAACTGCGGTTTCTATAAGCCCAAGAAGTAAAATCGGGAGATCGGTCTATATGGGGGCTATACCAAAACATGGACCGATACTCACCATTTGTGGCACACCTATTTATGGTCATAAAATACCTCTAGATTTCAAATTTCAGGCAAATTGGATAAAAACTGCGGTTTCTATAAGCCCAAGAAGTAAAATCGGGAGATCGGTCTATATGGGGGCTATACCAAAACATGGACCGATACTCACAATTTTTGGCACACGTATTTGTGGTCCTACAATACCTCTAGATTTCCAATTTCAGGCAAATTGGATAAAAACTACGATTTCTATAAGCCCAAGACCCCAAATCGGGAGGTCGGTTTATATGGGGACTATATCAAAACCTGGACCGATATAGCCCATCTTCAAACTTGACCTGCCTGCAGACAAAAGACGAGTTTGTGCAAAATTTCAGCACGATTGCTTCGTTATTGAAGACTGTGGCGTGATTACAACAGACAGACAGACAGACGGACATCGTTATATCGTCTTAGAATTTCTCCCTGATCAAGAATATATATACTTTATATAGTCGGAAATCGATATTTCGATGTGTTACAAACGGAATGGCAAACTTATTATACCCCCGTCACCATTCTATGGTGGTGGGTATAAAAATAGGTAGCTTAGGTTAGAGAATTCAGGTTGCCCTATCGCATGTCGTGTAACTATGCCCTGTAACTTTTCATTTCCATCGTACTCTGGTTTTATTCCTCTAACTTTTCTGTGTTCCTAACGAATTCGACAATTTGTTTCCAGCTTCTATTTCCAAGCTGGGCCAGGTCTCAAATCACATCTTCACTGGTATGGTTAAATCTTTCTCTAGTTAAAGCAGGGCAGTGACAAAGGTAGTGTTCCAAGTCTCATTGTTCTCAAAACACGTCCTAAATGCACCATCCTCTACTGCTTCTATTCGGCATAGATGCGCCTTCAATTCTAGATATCCGCTGATTATTCCCACGACCTGACTGTCGTCCTAATCTCCGTGAGTAGTTTTCGAGTCGTTTTCTTATCTTGGTCACGCCATAGTATTTTCGTCATCCTTCCGACCATTGCATTGGTACACAAGTGTTTCCCGTGCTTCCCTATGTACCCTAGCTCTTATCGCCAGTTCAGTTGCATTTTCATTTCCTCTAATTCCGTCATATCCCGGCTTCAATATGATGCGGATTAGATTTGTTCGAAGTTATGGCCAACAAGCGGCCGACAAATTCATCACACCCTGCACGAAAGTGGTTTTGCGGTATTTGGGCGCAGTCCCGTCTTGATATGATTGACAGCATGTTATTTTTTTAGTGTTAACCTTCCTCTCCAAAATGCCCCAGGCACAATTGATTAATGGTTTGAGATCGGGCGATTTTGGTGGCCATTGCGGCGTAGAAATGAAGCAAGGAACTTCCTTTTTAAACCATTATTAGATGGCACGTGCCGAGTGAAATGGTACTGAGTCCTGTTGGGATATCCATGGTCTGCGGCCGTAATAATTTTTTTTGGACCTGGAGTTTCAATACTTCCCTTCCCGATAATATTCGGCATTTTTTTTTGAGGTCGATGAATACGAGCCGGGTGTGACCATCAGATGTTACGGCGACCCACACCATTACCTACGGCGGCTCTTGTGTTCACGTGGTTAATAAAGGGTGATTTGTTAAGAGCTTGATAACTTTTTTTAAAAAAAAAACGCATAAAATTTGCAAAATCTCATCGGTTCTTTATTTGAAACGTTAGATTGGTCCATGACATTTACTTTTTGAAGATAATGTCATTTAAATGTTGACCGCGGCTGCGTCTTAGGTGGTCCATTCGGAAAGTCCAATTTTGGGCAACTTTTTCGAGCATTTCGGCCGGAATAGCCCGAATTTCTTCGGAAATGTTGTCTTCCAAAGCTGGAATAGTTGCTGGCTTATTTCTGTAGACTTTAGACTTGACGTAGCCCCACAAAAAATAGTCTAAAGGCGTCAAATCGCATGATCTTGGTGGCCAACTTACCGGTCCATTTCTTGAGATGAATTGTTCTCCGAAGTTTTCCCTCAAAATGGCCATAGAATCGCGAGCTGTGTGGCATGTAGCGCCATCTTGTTGAAACCACATGTCAACCAAGTTCAGTTCTTCCATTTTTGGCAACAAAAAGTTTGTTAGCATCGAACGATAGCGATCGCCATTCACCGTAACGTTGCGTCCAACAGCATCTTTGAAAAAATACGGTCCAATGATTCCACCAGCGTACAAACCACACCAAACAGTGCATTTTTCGGGATGCATGGGCAGTTCTTGAACGGCTTCTGGTTGCTCTTCACTCCAAATGCGGCAATTTTGCTTATTTACGTAGCCATTCAACCAGAAATGAGCCTCATCGCTGAACAAAATTTGTCGATAAAAAAGCGGATTTTCTGCCAACTTTTCTAGGGCCCATTCACTGAAAATTCGACGTTGTGGCTCGTTAGTAAGTCTATTCATGATGAAATGTCAAAGCATACTGAGCATCTTTCTCTTTGACACCATGTCTGAAATCCCACGTGATCTGTCAAATACTAATGCATGAAAATCCTAACCTCAAAAGAATCACCCTTTAGAAGATGTAAATCATCTGACATCTTTAACAAGTAAATCCAATCAATTTGGCTGTTCACAAAGTGCTCAACTTGGATTGACTTCTCATCAGACAAATCCAAATTCGGTAACTGGCCACTTTCGTGCAAGCGAAGTACAGCATTGACTCTTTTCAGTCTAAGAGCATCGGTGAGCTCTTGAACGTTTTGGAACTTCAATGACACATTTTCCAATATGTGTTTCATCTGTTCTCGCGACATGTTCATCAGCATGTGTTCTACGAGTACGGAGTTGATTTCGATCAAATCTGGCTTTCACTTTTCGGATCATTTCTGGTGTTGTTTGTGGTTTTGTCGAAAACTTTTTGGACGCGATACAGCCAGTATCATGGTTGTGTTATATGTTGGAGTGCTCCAACAGTAGTCACCTGTAGTTTTCCAGCCAAATATACAAACACTTGAATTCCATCTCGAATAACTTTATTTCTAAATGTAATATATCAAAATGTGTTTGTAAGCTTGTAAACAATAATATGAATTGCCACTGGAATAAGTCTGTCAGCTCTCGAACGAGCGAGAATAAGTCTGTCAGCTCTCGAACATATCAGCCACCCGGTCGGAAATTGATATTTCGATGTGCTACAAAAGGAATGGCGAACTTAAACTCCCTTCCGATGTTGGTGAGCATAAAAATATACCAGCATGGATGTGCTAAATTTCGAGTTTAGTTTCCATACATTAAAAACAATTTTAGAAATCAACATTGGATCCACATTGGTATTTTTTCCAAGACATCTGCAAATTGTAAAATCTTTATGTTAGCCCGTATATGACCTACTATATCATAATTGAAAATTTGCATATTGATATTTTCCTTAACTTCAATAGTTGTGTTTAACTCTTCACTATCCACACAAGAGGAAAAGGTGATATAGTCAGTGAATTTCAATTGGTACCATTATTCTGGATTACCACTTGTCTTATTAATGGGATTCTTTCAATTCTTGTCAATTATCGATGAAATGTCTCAAATAACAGACTTGAACTCAAATGAATACAAGAGCATGGACATCCCTCAGACTGACACATTATGTCCATTATGCCAATCTTCATGACTTAAGTAAATGGACATTTGTTCACAAAGGGTTGCTAAATAAACTGCACAGAATTTTATGGATTGTAAAGGCGATATAAGGTAAACGTTAAGATTTTTTACTACGAACGCTTTTATTATTGTAATATTGCATCGTAATTTGTTTTTAGAATTTATTAGAAAACGGTTCACTCTTTTGATTTATGAATTATATCTGAAGTCGAATATTAATGCAATATTATATAAATAACATCTGATCTGGTGTAACATTGACTATTATACAGTGTTACCGTTGTGTTACTTTAGTGGTAAATTTGCCACTTTTTTCGAACAAATCTGACGCTTTTGTGCCATTTCGTTTTATAATAATTTTTACATTTTTGTACCACCCGTTTGTCGGACTGTACCACTTTTTATTCACAATCATTTATTTTTTTATAAATTGTGATCCCAAATACCTTAAGATAACGGATATGATCGGTGTCTTAACAAATAATCAACTTTACCAGCCGAGTATTTGTGAAAATTGTTCCTTTTTTTTAATCATAAGGTTTTCAGTCAGCAAATATTCCGCCTAAAAGTATGCAGATAATTTTTTTTTCTATAATAAATTTGCCTGGTCATTCTTCCGAATATTAAAATCCCAAGGATGGTTTTCTATGAAATAGAGATGATTGTTTGGTTACTGAGGATCTAAATTGAAAAAGCGTATTTCACAATTCAATGTAAAGCACTGATAGAGGTGGACTTAATTGACATTTTCGTTATGAAAATTGTGCCAGTTAAGTTAATATACCACCATAGGATGGTGGTATATTAAATTTGTCATTCCGGTTGTAACACATCCAAATATTGTTCTAAGACCCCATAAAGTATATATTCTGGGTCGTGGTGAAATTCTGAGTCGATCTGAGCATGTCCGTCCGTCCGTCTGCCGAAATCACGCTAACTTCCGAACGAAACAAGCTATCGACTAGAAACTTGGCACAAGTAGTTGTTATTGATGTAGGTCGGACGGTATTGCAAATGGGCCATATCGGTCCACTTTTACGTATAGCCCCCATATAAACGGACCCCAAAATTTGGCTTGCAGACCCTCTAAGAAAAGAAAATTTCATCCGATCCGGCTGAAATTTGGTACATGGTGTTAGTATATGGTCTCTAACAACCATGCAAAAATTGGTCCACATCGGTCCATAATTATATATAGCCCCCATATAAACCGATCCCCCGATTTGGCTTGCGGAGCCTCTAAGAGAAGCAAATTTCATCCCATCCACCTGAAATTTTGTACATGGTGTAAGTATATGGTCTCTAATAACTATGTAAAAATTGTTCCACATCGGTCAATAATTATATATAACCCCCATATAAACCAATCCCCCGATTTGGCTTGGGGAGCCTCTAAGAGAAGCAAATTTCATCCGATCCGGCTGAAATTTGGTACATGGTGTAAATATATGGTCTCTAACAACTATGCAAAAATTTGTCCACATCGGTCCATAATTATATATAGCCCCCATATAAACCGATCACCAGATTTGGCTTTCGGAGCCTCTAAGAGAAGCAAATTTCATCCGATCCGGCTGAAATTTGGTACATGGTGTTAGTATATGGTCTTTAACAACTATGCAAAAATTGGTCCACATCGGTCAATAATTATATATAGCCCCCGATTTGGCTTGCGAAGCCTCTAAGAGAAGCAAATTTCATCCGATCCTCCTGAAATTTGGTACATGGTGTAAGTATATGATCTCTAATAACTATGTACAAATTGGTCGAAATCGGTCCATAATTATATAAGCCCCCATATAAACCGATCCCCAGATTTGACCTCCGGAGTCCCTTGGAAGAGCAAAATTCATCTGATTCGGTTGAAATTTGGTACGTGATGTTAGTATATGGTATCCAACAACCATGCAGGAATTGGTTCATATCAGTCCATAATTATATATAACCGATCCCCAGATTTGACTTCCGGTGCCTTTTGGAGAAGCAAAATTCATCCTATGCGATATTTAACAACCATGCCAAAAGTGGTCCATATCAATCCATAATCATATATAGCCCCCATATAAACCGATCCCGAGATTTGGTTTTGGAGCCTCTTGGAGGAGCAAATTTCATCCGAGTCAGTTGAAATTCGATACATTGTGCTAGTATATGGCCGTTAACAACCATGCCTAACTAGGTCCATATCGGTCTATAGTTATACATAGCCCTCAGATAAATCGATCCCCAATCACACAAAAATTGGTCCATATCAAGTTCATAATTGTATATAGCCCCCATATAGGCGACCCCCATATTTCAATTCTGGCTCCCTACGTGAAAAAGTCCATATCGATTCGTAATTATTTGTAGACTTACCTACACATACCTCACAATTTAGAAAACGATTTAAGATACCCCAACCCAAGTAATTCGATTCTGGATGACAGTCTTTCGAAGAAGTTTCTACGCAATCCATGGTGGAGGGTACATAAGATTCGGCCTGGCCGAACTTATGGCCATATATACTTGTTTTAAATTGACAACGGTAACGCCATATATGATGATATTGTATTGCGCTTGGGCTGGTTTATCTCCTTATTCCAGGGCTACGATCTTTAAATCGCTTTGTCTTGTCTGCTCATTTCAAGCATCTCTCTATGCTACAAAGTTGTACTTCTTTCACACCTCTAGTGATGACACTTTTTAATGACATGCACTTGTGCATGTGAACAACGAGTAATGTAAACATTCGAGAAGACCATCGAAAGCGCATTGAGTATCCATACAGCCACCACACCCAGAGAAAGGTCAATGTGTCGAAGTGCGAAAGGACATCACCACTATAATGCGTTGTCACATCAGACCAAGGCAAACATTCTGTATTCGCTGGTGAGACAAGAGTCGGAGAATGCTTATAGCTGCATGAATAAAGAATACAATGACGCCAATATACTAAAGAAATTGTCTATGGGTGGAGAGAAAGATAGTGAGAGAGAGCGGGAGTAAGAGAAAAGATGGATAACAAATAATGGACACCACACAGAGCCACTCGAAGTTTGTGTAAATAACCCATGGGGTAGACAGTAATCAAACGAACACACACACACACACACATATTTATATCAAATATGCATATGTATGTATATATTAGATGGGGTATTTGCTATCGAATATGACTTTAATAGGAAAACAGTCTGGAAATTAAAGTTATAGCAAAAATAATCTCTAAATAATACTAATGCCAAATATTGAATTTCAGGCGGATTGAATGAAATAATAGTCCCCATGAGGCTTTCACAAAAAAATGCTTGTTCTGTTCGAAAGATTCTGTCTTTGCACCAAAAATTTTGGTATTGATTCCGAGCCAAAGAAGCGGATAATTGAAGTGATGAAAAATTGAAGTGATGAAAAAATTCAACTCAATTCTCTTTTAAATTTGATTTTTGAATACTTGCCGAAATTTCATAGAAAGAACGAAATTGTTTCATAAAAACTATGAAACTTTTTCTTTAAAAGTACGAAGTTGTTTCCTACAAAGTACGAAAAATTTGGAAGAACTTTTCTTCGTAAAAGGAACGAAATATTTCGTACTTTTAATGAAAAGTTTCTTTGGTAGTAGAACAATGACAAATCTCCTACTTTCGGTGTAGTAGACAAATTTGTTGTTCTTCCTTGCCTTCGTATGTTATGAGAGTCCTTTTTGGAAATCGTGTTAACGCCAACTTAAAATTTCCATATTCAGACTCTAAGTAAAATCTATGGTATGTTTCAAGATAAAAACGTCTTTAAAATAAAATGTTGAAAATTATTTCCGATTATTGAACGCTATTTGGTTTGTTCTCAATATAGAAAATGTAAACAATTGTTGCAACACACATTCCACAAGAAATTTTAAACATTAATATCTAATTAGAGATTAACTCCAAAAGAGATCCACCCTAATATTTTTGCGTGGTTGTATGCTTGTGCAGATTGCAGTGTTCCGGTTTCTATACATTCTTTTGACCGTAAGCCATTGTCTCTATTGTCCATTGGTTTTGTTTTTTTTTTCTTTGTATTGTGATGTCATCGTTGAATAAACGATGAATTTCTTCAATGAGAAATCCGATATCAATTCAGTAATTTAAGACTTTTATCAAAAGGATCCACAGGAAAATAGAAACAAAAAGACGTCAGTCAACACAAAAGGCCAGCAACAAACCGAGGGTATTTCAAATTGATTTTACTTTATTGATGTGGCCACATTTTATGTTCTGGGAGTTTTCGAAGTGATTTCTTCTTAATTGGGCATAGAAAAATCATTACAAGTAGGAAAATATACGAGAGTTCTGGAGGGGTTTTCATATGCAATGTGAAATTTTTTGTTAATCGAGCCATGTCTGTTTGTATATTCCCTTTCTGAAATAACACCAACTAACTAACGAAAAGATATATCGACTTGAATTTTTATTTTGTTCTTTGGCCAAAGGTAACATTTTAGAAACCCGCTTTCTAAAGAGGATAAATATTGATTTCTGTATATATGTTATGTGTTTCGAATTCTTTATTTTATTTCACATATTTTCTAAAAAATCCATACATTTTGCAACGGTTAACTTTTTTGAAACATAGATAACTAAATAATAATCCATTTTAATCAATATTTTTTAATAAATCAATTAATTACTGCAGTTAAAAAAGATATTTTCATCTGTGCATGAAAAACTTCCTGATAGTTTTCTGATGGACTTCCCTCAACTCATAGGCCTCATCATTCATAAATTCATGGTGTATGACAGTATACTCAAAAAGAATGTCTACTTGAATTTAAAAAATTTTGACCTTCCCCTTAGGATTTTAGTATTGATTCTGAGCCAATGATGCTGCTTTATCATTATCATTAAATTTAAAATTAGACTACATATCTTTTTGTCGAATTTTTGTTCTCTTCTTTCAATATATCAACAAAGCTATTCAAGTACATTTTAATAGGTTGGCTGATAAGTCCCCGGTATAACAAAGAAAAACACATTCAAAATTCGTTTTTATTATTCAACATAGTTCCCTTCAAGAGCGATACAACGATTATAACGACCTTCCAATTTTTTGATACCATGATGGTAGTACTCCTTCGGTTTTGCCTAAAAATAGGCCTCAGTTTCGGCGATCACCTCTTCATTGCAGCCAAATTTTTTCCCTGCGAGCACCCTTTTGAGGTCTGAGAACAAGAAAAAGTCGCTGGGGGCCAGATCTGGAGAATACGGTGGGTGGGGAAGCAATTCGAAGCCTAATTCATGAATTTTTGCTATCGTTCTCAATGACTTGTGGCACGGTGCGTTGTCTTGGTGGAACAACACTTTTTTCTTCTTCATATGGGGCCGTTTTGCAGCGATTTCGACCTTCAAACGCCCCAATAACGCCATATAATAGTCACTGTTGATGGTTTTCCCCTTCTCAAGATAATCGATAAAAATTATTCTATGCGCATCCCAAAAAACAGAGGCTATTACTTTGCCAGCGGACTTTTTCACGCTTCGGAGACGGTTCACCGGTCGCTGTCCACTCAGCCGACTGTCGATTGGACTCAGGAGTGTAGTGATGGAGCCAGGTTTCATCCATTCTCACATATCGATGGAAAAACTCGGGTGTATTACGAGTTAACAGCTGCAAACACAGCTCAGAATCATCAACACGTTGTTGTTTTTGGTCAAAGGTGAGCTCGCGCGGCACTCAGTTTGCGCAGAGCTTCCGCATATCCAAATATTGATGAAAGATATGACCAACACGTTCCTTTGATATCTTTAAGGCCTCTGCTATCTCGATCAACTTCATTTTATGGTCATTCAAAATCATTTTGTGGATATTTTTGATGTTTTCGTCGGTAACCACCTTTTTCGGGCGTCCACTGCGTTCACCGTCCTCCGTGCTCATTTCACCACGCTTGAATTTTGCATACCAATCAATTATTGTTGATTTCCCTGGGGCAGAGTCCGGAAACTCATTATCAAGGCAAGTTTTTGCTTCCACCGTATTTTTTCCCTTCAGAAAACAGTATTTTATCAACACACGAAATTCCTTTTTTCCATTTTTTTCACAATAACAAAAGTTGCTTCGCAAAAGACGCTCTATCTCACAAACTAATTGACTTACAGACGTCAAATTTTGACACGAATCATTTGAAGGTTGGTACTATATAAAAATAATATGCATTTAATACTAGCGACGCCATCTATGTGTCAGACCGGGGACTTATCAGCCAACCTGTTAATGTCAGTTTAAAAATCTCAATTATAACATATACTTCAAAGCAACAATGAAAACTAATATTCTTGGAAAAGGGCTTAGGGTGTGAATTTTGTGGGACCAGCAGGGTGTGGTGAACCATGAGCTGTTACAACCGAGTGAAACGATCACAGGAACTCGGTATGGAATTTAATTGATAGGTTTCAGACGAGCATATCGTGATAAACGACCATAATATTTGGAAAGCCACGACATGGTGATTTTTTTCTTGGAAAAACTCTAATGGGAAGCCATACCTCATTTGCAACATAGACCAGACTTTGCTCCTTCCGATTACCTCTAGTTTCGATCAAAACGATCTGGATGTTCAGCAATTAGTTTCTTATGAGGAAGCCCAAAAGTGGGTCGATTTGCGGACTGAGTCAAAAGATCACGGTATCAGTATGGTGCCACAAAGATGGAAAATAGTAGTGGTTAGCAATGGACAATACTTAGATTCATTAAACTGTTACAATTTTTTTCGGAATAAATTTCTAAATATTTGAAAAACTCCGCATATTTAGTTTGCGCTCCCCCAATACTAAGGTGTTGTTTTAACAAATTTGGTTTGGCTGGATTAGCATATCCAGTCTGTTTTTGTGCTAGTAAATAAGAAATCATTAAATTATTATTTTGATTAGAACCTGACCACCATATTGTCTCCAATAGTTTCTATAGGACACTAATACATAATTCCATTACAAAAACATATGTCAGATATTGATTGTGGTTTATGCACACAGAAGGGTCCTCTCTTGTTTATATTCACGAAGTAAACATTACCACATATTTCCACCCCTTTCTCACTCATTGTAGGCAGATTACCAACTTAACATTGCAACATATTTTGTTGCAACGTTACTACAAACGGATCAACATCATTATAATGAGATATTCTTTGTGTGTGAGTTTGGTTGTGTGGTTTCCAAGTCCATGTTCATGGTAATCCACTCACCCATCATTATTGCGTTATATCAGCAGACTGATCTGTTTTTGTTGTATTCGTGTGTATGTGGGGTTGCAGTATCGTGGTGTCCTTGTTATTGTTATTGTTATTATTGTAGTTCAATGAATGTTTTTGGTTTGGTTAAGTATAGGCAAGCCATAGTCAAAACAGTAATAGGGAAAATTCTGATCCACATATGATAGAGTCAGGGCAAGAGAGGGTTTTTGTTGCGGTGACATTTGCAAATCGTCATGAGGCTATCGGATTATGTATACAAGTTATTGCATATGAGTGTTGGGGTTTATGTAAATGCATATGGGTGCGTGTGTGTTTGTGTTTTTGTAGTGTGACCAATAATGATAACAATAACATTGTAGTAAAAACAGCCAAATGTGGATATTCTTTTAGCCATAGTTTTGCTCTCGCTCTCTCCCTCACTCTGAATCAGGGCTGCCAATTTTACCGATTTATAGGCATTTTGACGATTTTTGAGTCACTCAAAAAATAGCGGTTTCCGATTTTTGCCTCGAAAATGACGATTTTTACTCTGTTCAAAATTTTGGTGAATTCGAAATATGAACCGATTTCGATTAAATTTTGTTTAATTTAAGGGTGTTTAATTACCTTGTATTAAATTTGAAGACGACCAGTTAGTAAATAGGCTCAATACGACCACATTTTTTGAAATCGGGCGATACATTTATATGGGGGCTATATCTAAATTTAATCAGATTTTTTCCAAATTCAATAGCGTTCGTCCTTGTGCCGAAAAAGTTATTATACCCTAACCACTATGTGGGTTAGGATATAAAATCTGGATGTATTTATTGTTTTTAATGTTTAGAAGCTAAAATTTAGAAAATGCAAATAGTTACTGGATGGTGTTCGCATATTTTTCGGCTATGACTTACTCAGAGTGTGTAATACAAACATGTACTAATTATAATAGAATTGTGTGTTTTTATATGAAATGAATACCATAGCTTTGCTTTTAACCATTAAAATTTAAATTACCGATTTTTTGACGATTTTTAAAATGCAAATGCCGATTATGACGATTTTTTCGGGAAAAAGTGACGATTTTTCTTAAAATTTTATTGGCAGCCCTGCTCTGAATATCTCCATAAGCATGCACATACATTTGTAATCTCTTGATTCCTCATAATCGAAACTCATTGTTACAGAGTAATACAAATAAAACAGACATTCATTTTATTGGTACAATTTTCATTGGTGTGTGTGCGTGTAGAGACTTGATTGCATTTTGTATTTATCATCAGAATGCAACATCATTTTAACAGATAATAACTGCAGTTATCCTTCCAATCAGCAAGCAGTATTTAATAGAATTAAATTTCAAATCAATACACCTATGCCATTATATGGAATTCTTTCTAATATTTGCCTTTGAATTAATACAACAGCCTTTTGGTATTTACAGATGTGATGTGTAATTTGAAATCGGGTCATGGAATGTGCAACATTATAGTATCACCATTTATTGGAGGAAATTGAAAATAAATAAATAAATAAGGAGAAGAAGAGTATATAGAACTTGTAAAAGTTGACTTTTGCAGGCAATTATTTCACCGAACTGAAAATTATTTCGCCGAACATTTTCGAAACGAAAGGGAGTGAAATTGTGCACACATTATGTTAAATAAAACATGAGATTGGTTTAAAATTAAATTTAGTTATATTCAAATTATGAAATGTTTACAAATACATTAAAATATAATATAAATTTATTATCCATTATGTTCGTTATCCTGAGTTCTTCATTTGACAGCTAATTTTCTTGATATAAAATAGAATTAATTTGGCTATCGAAATTATCATTGACTTTTTAGGTTCGAAATTGTACAAACTCTAAATGTTTGTCTACATATTCAAATATTTGAAACCATACGAGTGCATGGTTTTTGAGTTAGATCCATAAATGATACCTCCTTTCGTCACATAACAAAAAAAAAATTAATTTTATCCAAAGATTTTGACACTGATTAAGAGAGAAAGGTGTGTGTTTTGTTTTGACTTCAAAATGTCAAAAAATATTTTTGACATTTTTATACCCTGCGCCACACTGTGGAACAGGGTATTATAAGTTAGTGCATATGTTTGCAACACCCAAAAGGAGACGAGATAGACACATGGTGTCTTTGGCAAAAATGCTGAGGGTGGGCTCCTGAGTCGATATAGCCATGTCCTTCTGTCCGTGAACACATTTTTGTAATCAAAGTATAGGTCGCATTTTTAGTCCAATCGACTTCAAATTTGGCACAAGTATGTGTTTTGGCTTAGAATAGAACTCTTGGAAGAAATCGGTTCAGAGATTTAGATATAGCTCCCATATATATATATATATATATATATATATATATATATATATATATATATATATATATATATATATATATATATATATATATATATATATATATATATATATATATATATATATATATATATATATATATATATATATATATATATATATATATATATATATATATATATATATATATATATATATATATATATATATATATATATATATATATATATATATATATATATATATATATATATATATATATATATATATATATATATATATATATATATATATATATATATATATATATTTCGCCCGATATGGACTTATATGGCCACAGAAGCCAGAGTTTTAGTCTAATTTGCTTAAAATTTTGCACAAGAAGAACAATTAGTACTATAGTCAGTGTGCCAAATTTTATTGAAATCGGTTCAGATTTAGATATAGCTCCCATATATATCTTTTGTCCGATATGGACTAATACGGTCCCAGAAGCCAGAGTTTTACCCCAATTTGGTTGAAATATTGCACTAGGAGTACAATTAGTAGTGTAGTCAAGTGTGCCAAATTTTCCGATTTAATTGAAATTTTGCACAGGGAGAATTAGCATTGTAGCTATGCGTGCCAAATTTGGTTGAAATCGGTTCAGATTTAGATATAGCTCCCATATATAGCTTTCGCCCGATTTACACTCATATGACCACAGAGACCAATTTTGTGCTCCGATTTAGTTGAAATTTTGCACAGGGAGTAGAATTAGCATTGTCATCGTCTTCAGATTGCAAAACCAATTTATCAAAGTTATCGTCTGTCAATTCAATGACGTCATCTTTGCCACCAGAGGAGATACCACTGCTACCACCTCCCAAAGCAGCTTGAGCTTTTTTCTTAACTTCGGCCAAAGCCGGTTCCGCATTAGTTTTTTGCCGTACGTTGTCCATTGTTGTCCGTGGACGAGCGTTTATTACCACCAAATATCTTGATTATAAGGAAACCACGTACACCATATGGACCACCCAAATATTTGTGCTCATCAGCATCCACAGCTCCTACTTTGATGACACCCTTCAAAGCTTTGACCATTTTTTTTTGTATTTTGAGGCTAGACTCTGAATACAAAAACAACCCAAATGGCATCATCTTGAACCACAAGCCGATCAAAATTGGAGGGAGTTAGTTCAACAACAGCGTCACTGGGCGAATACATGCCCCAAACAGTGGGCATCACTGGATACAGAAATTCCAACAATATTGCACGCAGTTGAATATTTTCACTCACTAATGCATTTCCATACCAATAAGAAACATTTCTCATGAGTAACATAAAATCAAAACAAACATTTTTGTATTTGTTTTTGTGTTATTTTTTACTGACATTTAGTTTGACGTTATGATGAGCTACTTTTATGTTTTTGTTGATATTTATACCCTTCACCACTACTGTGGTACAGGGTATAATAAGTTTGTGCATTTGTATGTAACGCCAAGAAATAGTGGTCATAGACCTATCTTTTAGTATACCGATCGACTTAGAATTAAATTCTGAGTCGATTTAGCGATGTCCGTCTGTCTGTCTGTCTGTCTGTCCGTCCGTCCGTCTGTCTGTATATGTAATTTTGTGCACAAAGTACAGCTCGTAATTTAAGTCCGATCGTCCTCAAATTTGGCATAGGACCGTTTCTTGGGACAGAGACAATCGCTATTGGTTTTGGAAAAAATCGGTTCAGATTTAGATATAGCTGCCATATATATTTATCCCCGATTTGGTCATAGTTAGCGTGTTTATCAACCGATTTTCTTGAAATACCGTAAATCCAAATATTTTATGAATCTCGAAAATCTTGCAAAATATCAGCCAAATCGATTCAGATTTAGATATAGCTCCCATATATATCTTTCGTCCGATTTAGACTCATATGACCACAGAGGCCAAAGTTTACTACCGATCTTCGTGAAATTTTGCACAGATGGTAGAATTGACATTCTACCAATGCTTGGCAAAGTTGATTGAAATCGGTTCAGATTTAGATATAGCTCACATATATATCTTTCGCCCGATTTGGACTTATATGGTCTCAAAAGCCAGAGCTTTGCCCTGACTTACTTCAAACGTTGCACCAGCGGTACTTTTAACGATACAATTTTATGTGCACACAAAAATTTTTTTTTTCAATCACGAAATTAATTGATCCAATTAATTTTTTAATTGAAATGTCTTCAATCACGAAAATGATTGTATCAATCACAGCTTTATTTAGGCATAGAAAAAATTCTTGATTAAAAAATTAATTGATTTCATTAGCAAATGTCAACTAAATTTTTAATTCATTCAATTAAAAATTTAATTGATGTTGATTGCAAAACTCAATTAATTTATTAATTAAAAAAGGTAACTATTTTCAATTAATTTCTGAATTGATTTAGAGTTCTTATTTAGATTAACAATTGATTGTTTGAAATACATTTTTAATTAAAAATTTAAAAAAGTTTCATCACTTTTTTTTAACTGAATTAGTTTTCCGAATTTGATTAAAAAGTTAATTGTATCAATTAATTTTTTAATTAAAAATTTTAAAATTTTCTATCATTGATTTAATTAACTTAATGTTTCTATCATGATTAAAAAGTTAATTGCATCAATTAATTTATTAATTGAAAAAAATTTCAATTTCAATTAACTTTTTATTGGAAATATTTTGGTGACATTTTTTTCTGTGTGCCAAATATGGTCAAAATCGATTCAGATTTAGATATAGCTCCCATATATATCTTTCGTCCGATTTGAACTTATATGGCCTCAAAATCCAGGGTTTTTCCGTGATTTGCTTCACATTTCGCACAAGGAGTACGTTTAGTAGTATCGGTAATTGTGCCAAATTTGGTTGAAATCGGTTCAGATTTAGATATGGCCTCCATATATATCTTCCGTCCGATTTGCACTCATATGACCAGGGGGGGGCCAAAGTTATACTCCCATTTACGTGAAATTTCGCATAGATAGCAGAATTATTATTCTAACTATACATGTCAAATTTAGTCAAAATCGGTTCAGATTATACATAGCTCCCATATATACGTACACCAGAGTTGGGGAAATATGGTATACTGTTACACATTTTAGACCCATTTTCAATGGAAGTTTCCTCCAATTAACTGGATAGCATTAGCCGATTTAAATTTTAATTCTAGAGATTTTTTAGGAATAAAGATTGTAGAAATTGAGATGGTAACACAAATTATGGCCTACATAGGGGTGAAGGATATAATATAGTCGGCCCGCCCCACTTTAGACTTTACTTACTTGTTTTTTACTAACATTGTGTTCCACCTCAGCGCATTAGCCGACTTAAATGTAAAATCTATAAGTATTGCAGAACTCTGTACAGATCTGCTCAGATATACAGAATATATGTGTATGGATTCATATAGCATCCAACACATTGGACGGATTTGATATGGTATCGAAAATGTGGACTTACAAAGTGGTGAAAGGTATAAAATAGTCGGCCCCGCCCGACTTTAGACTTTCCTTACTTGTTTTTTACTAAAATTGTGTTCCACCCTAGTGAATTAGCCAACTTAAATTTTGAGTCTATAGATTTTATAAAAGTATATCAAATTCTGTCCAAATCGAGTGATATTTAAATGTATGTATTTGGGAAAACCTTTATATATAGCACCCAACACATTTGACGGATGTGATATGGTATCGAAAATTTAGATCTACAAAGTGGTGCAGGGTACAATATAGTCGGCCACGCCCGACTTTAGACTTTCCTTACTTGTTTTTTATTAACATTGTGTTCCATCTTTCACTTATTTTCACTTTATTTTCCAATTAAAGTTGTTCTGTTTTTTTCGAGCTAGAGAATTTCACTGAAAAAAAAAATATTTACGTGATATTAAAGATTAGGCAACCTAAATTTTAGGATGCGAAATTTACAAAATATTAAGGACAAATTTCTTTAAAATAATGAAATTTTCATTTAAAATAAAGTTTATAATCTTTGCTTCAATTTTTTTTCAATAAATTTAGGACACAAATTTTATAAATTTGCGTCCCTCCGTTACGGCCGCATCTCTTTGAACTAAGGCTAATTTTCCTTAAAGTAAAGAACTAAGGCTAGTTTTCCTTAAAGTAAAAAAACACATTTAAAGAAATTGTCCTCAAAATAACTGAAATATTGAATCTTTAGATTTTTTTGTGAACCTAAAATAACTGGCTGCCACTAATCATAACCTAACCAAATGCGATTTGCGGTAGTCGGCTTTGAAATCAAACATCATTGTGGGTTCGAGAAACATTTCCAGCAATGGGAATTAGTGTCAGTTAGACGACGTGTGTCCGATTTGCAACGAAGGGCCACATGACACACGTCATCTTTTCTCTTGCCCAGCTAAACCTACCCGACTCACCACCAGATCACTGTGGACACATCCCACCTTAGTCGTAGAGTTCCTAGATCTGGATACAAGCTGTAACATAAAAATGGATGAAATAACAATAACTGTTGCAATAACAACAACAGAAGCCAGTTATTGCATTGGTCCTAATTTCTTGAAGCATTTCGGTGTATATTAAATTGGTTTTTTGGGGGATTACCACTTTAATTTTTTTTTAAGGACAATTATTGCCTATAGGTAAAAAATGCATAAGAGTATTTTTTTGTCTTACATGTGATATGCTTTTATCCGTTGCCTACTGTATCTAATTACTGATTGTCTCTAATTGTTGTGATTCTTTACATTTAGACGATATCGCTGCTATTGTATTGAGGTGTATTACTGGAAAATTCATAAACTGATTTACAGTACTTTATTTTAAGTCCATATAATTGGAAACGTAGGCGTATTCATGTATGCATAAATTTATATTGAAATTTATATTCAATGTACGTGATTATGCGATGACATTTACAAATGTATGTATTATGTAGTTGTGTATGTTGGAAATTTCCAACACTTCTATGAGCTGGAATTATATCAGGTATTTTGAGAACAATGCAATATCCTTTCCGATCTAATTAATTGTGCAGGATTAAGGGAAATCTTTGATTTTAATTACATTAATGATATCGGTAATGCTGATTGTGCCTTTGATTATGTGTAGATGGTTTGTAGTAAACACATATTAATTTAGTCATGCTTCACTTGTACACATTTTACAGATAATTTTATTATGTGAAATTTATTGTTAGATTTCGTATTAAAATTTTCCCATTATAATAATTTGCTTAATATTGAGTATTTAAAATGCAAAGAACACAAGTTCTTACAACCTGCTAAAATTAATTAAAAGTAGCCAGTATTTAATAAATATATGATATGAATGTTTATATTTGTGTTATAATTTAAATATTTGCTACATACCATTAATGGGCGTTTGTCAATATAGAAATTGAAATTGTATTTGTTCAATTATTGTGGCTTACCTGTAATGAAAAAGAAATACGTATTTATTTATTAGTAAACAAATGGCCCAAAGAAATTCAATTAAATTTTAAAATTTTAATAATAAAGATGATGGATATTAATAATCCATTTTAATTAATTTCAATTGTCCGTTATGACACCTTGACGTATGAGTGTTAAAAATATTCATAATGGGGGGTGGCGTATACATACTGTGGGTTAAAGGCCCACTGTGGCGTATGATTTTTGTAATTAATTTTAATTTAGACATTGTAAGTAAATTTAATGTAATATAATATGGTTATTAAATACATATCGTGTTAGAAAATGCCACACGTCAGAAATACTATCGGTTGCTAATCATAAAAATTACATTTCTCCAAAAAATAATATATCCTTAAAACAATGAGACCAGAGTATAATCACTTTTATTAACATGAAAATTTGTCCATCAGAAATATATTTTGGGTCTAGACCCAACTAAATATATAGTGAGTATAGTGAATTTATGTCCATCTAGTCTAGTGGATCCGTCTGTTCAACCACTTGTTGTTCGCAAGATACTAATCGACATTTCGACTAATTGACCGCTACAGATTTATATAAAGTTTATACTCAATATAGAAAGAGTTGTTATTAACACGGTTTCCACTAGTGCCAAAAGTAATCTACCAAAATTTGAAGAAAATTTAACCAAATTTAAAAAGAAAATCTTGATCGAATTTTTGTGGTTAGTATGAACAACAATTTTTTTTGAATACATGTTTCGAATGAATGAATGATCCCTCCTATTAGCGACAAATTTGAATTGTAAATGTATCGCATTTTAAATGTAACAATTTTAGCTTGCACCAACAAGTGAAAATTACCACTTCCAAGGAAGGAAGAACTTACTCACAATGAACTTTGAATTGTGAAATAACATGAAAATTAAAACTTTAAAGTAATTAAATTTATGCAACATTTTCTCACAATTTTATTTCTATAGAACATTTTTTTTTTTAACTTTATTTCTATAGAAAATTGTCTCAAAATTTTAGTCTTATAGAAAATTTTGTCAAAAATTTTATTTCTATGGAACATGCTTTTAAATTTGATTTCTATAGAAAGTTGTTTCAAAATTTTATTTCTATAGAATGTTATGTCAAAAATTTTATTTCTCTAGATCATTTCTTTTAATTTTATTTCTATAGAAGGTTTTCTCAAAATTTTATTTCTATAACAAATTTATTAGAAAAAATAAGATTTTATTTTTATATAAATTTTGTCAAAAATTTGTTGCTATAGATACTTTCATAAAAAATTTCATTTCTGTAAAAAATTTTTCGAAAATTTGTGTCTAAACAAATTTTTTTTCAAAATTTTTTCAAATATATAGAAAATTTGGTAAAATATTTATATAGAAAATTTGGTAAAATTTTTTTCTATAGAAACTTGAAGTACCTCTTAGTTGGAGGCAAATGTTTTGCAAACCCTAGCAAATCATCAAGAATTCAACCAATCTACCAAACAGTAAAAAATCTACCAATTGCTGTAGAATTCCACCAACTGTGGCAACCGTGGTTATGCAGAGTTAAAATGTGGGGATAGGTGTATATGGAGGCTGTATATAATTATGGATCGATATATACCAATTTTTCAGAGTTGGAAGAGGACATATAAGCGTACCAAATTTCAACCGAATCGGATGAATTTTACTCCTCCAAAAGACCCGGGAGATTAGATTTGGGGATCGATTTATATGGACGCAATACCTCAAAGGGGTCAGATATGGCACATTTACAATACCATCAGGCCTACATCAATAGCAACTCCTTGTGCAAAGTCGATAGCTTGTTTTCAGTTCGGAAGTTAGGCGGACATCACTAGATCGACTTAGAATTTTACCACAACCCATATGTACACTTTATGGGGTCTGAAACCAGTAGTTCGATGTGTGTTCAAACGGAACGGACAAAGTTAGTATACCCCCAACCTGTAGTGAAAGGTATAATAAATATTGATTAAATTTTGTATTGAAATTCATTTTAACTACATACTATGGAAATTAATTTTTTTAAAAATTTGACATAGTTTCTAATAGTAATAAATTTTTTAAAAACTGAAAATTTCCTGTAGAAAAAGTGGAAATTTTGCTATATTATAAGATTCAAAGTAACCTCTCGAGGGTGGACACCTTCAAAATGTGGTCCGTGTGTGTCCATTTCTGAGAGGTTTTAATAAGTCGATTTCAGCTAGCAGTAAAATTCGATTAGTCTATCTCAAATCATACACAGAAAAAAATTTCCGTAGTTCAACTAACGCTAAATTTAACTTATTTTTATTGGAAAAAAAATATTTGCTTGTAGTTAAATTTTATTATTTTTATCGAAATTTTCCACAGTTTAATGAAATTTTTGTTTTTTTTTAAGTATGTCTCAAATATTTTATGAACTAAACGTGAGTATAAAGTTCGATGACCGTACACATAAGTTCAATATGAACTAAAGCAACAGAAAATTTTCGTACGATTCCCAAAAATAGTAAGAATGAACTACTGTATGGTTAAAATGGTCATGATTTGGCTCCAATGATTTTCTTCTTTACTTTTAGTTAATTTTTTCATCTATGAGATGATATAATTTCGTGAATTGCAGTTAAAAAGTACAACAGGGCATTAAATTTTCATGGTTTTAACAACGCTTTGGGGAAATCTCAAATTGTGTAGCAAAATTTAGTTAAATTTTCGTACGAGTTATTTTATTCTTCCTATAAAACAGTTTACTTTTTTTTTTTGGTGTAGTAATAAATTTTTGAAAAACTCACATTTTTAGAAAATTTCCTGTAAGAAAAGTGGAAAATTTGCTATATTATACGATTCAAAGTAACCTCTCAGGGGTGGACACCTCCCAAATGATCCGTGTGTGTCCATTTCTGAGGCGGTTTCAATGAGTTGGATTTCAGCTAAAATTAAGATTTTATTTTTTATAGAAAATATTGTCAAAAATTTGTTTCTATAGAAAATTTTGTAAAAAAGTTTATTTCTGTAAACAATGTTTCCAAAATTTGTTTCTAACCAACATTTTTTTAAAATTTTATTTCTATAGACTATTTTCTCAAAATTTTATTTCCATAGTAAATTTTCTCAATATTTTATTTCTATAGAAAACTTTCTTAAAATTTTACTTTTATAAAGAATTTTCTCAAAATTTTTTTTATATGTGAAATTTGGTAAAAATTTATTTCTATAGAAAATTGAAGTATCTCTTAGTTGGAGGCAAATATTTTGCAAACTCTAGTAAAACATCAAGAATTCTACCAAAGTTAGAGTGGTTTAGCTCTAACTTCCGAACTGAAAACAAGCTATAGACTTGAAACTTTGAAACTTTTTCGGAAGTTAGAGTGATTTTAACTGACAAGACGGGCGGACATAGAAAAAGTGCAAAATTTGCTATATTATAAGATTCAAAGTAATCTCTTAGGGGTGGACACCTCCCAATTGGTCCGTGTGTGTCCAGCTAGCAGTAAAATTCGATTAGTCTACCTCAAATCATATTAAAAAAGTCGATTTACGACGAGTTTTTACATTTGTGTTCCTTCTTTATAACATGGTGTTTTTTTAACCATACTGTATAAATCTTATATTAACGAAATTTTGGTTTGACAATATTCACATTTTTTTATCGTCATTTAGAAATTTTCCCTATTAAACGATTTCCATCAAGTTTATTTACCTACACAGTCCTAGACCATTATGGTATTTTTATTATCCAAAAAAATTGTATCTACATTCTCCAATGTCAACAAGCACCCTTAAGGCAGATCATAATAGAAATTGCAATTTGTTGCTTTTATAGAATTTGCATAGAGCAGCTATCTTTTATGAATTCAGTATGAGAAGTGCGGTAGATAAATACACTCATGCACATTACCCACTAACCATATGAGAATGTCAAAATTTGGCTAAAAGGACATGCGAACACACACACTCTTTACATTCATTTAATGATTTTCCCAAGCCTATTTGAAGCTAGTGGAGGACTAAAGGCAATTTTTCGTAGCAAGAATTAAGTAGAAAAATGCATATGAGCTCATGAGATTGTATAACTATGCCCATGAGATACTTTCATGAGTTTGTGTGCATACAATGGCCATTATTAAAGTGGGTATGTATGTGTGTGTGTGCATTTCAATGCATATTCGTATGCATGGGCATGGGCATAAAATATTTTTGCCAAAATTGTGGCTGTGTTAAAATTACACATAAAAATTCAATTGTAACGAACCATTAACTTGTGGCAAATATGATACGAGAACACATTGACATGCCTACGAATAGGCAGCAACAGCTGGAGTTCGGTGTTTGCATAATGGCAACTCTTATGCAAACACACACACACACAAATTAATGCCATCGAATTCACTTACACAGGCATACACTCGTATGCACTCATGTGGCATAAGCAAATTTATTCCCAAAGATTTTATTGGAACATAAAAACGATCCACATAGTTACTCAACCATTAGACCATGTCTATGGGAGCGTGTGTGAATGAATATTTTTGTGTATGGACAATACTGATATTAAAATTTCAAAATTACAAATCTTCACGATGCAATCTCGAAATTAGTATAATGGAGATGCTGGACAAAATATCGAAAAGAGAATTTTGCAACTAAAATGAATAATTTTTATTATTTTTCAAATAAAACTAGCAATAATAAATATAGGATTTTCTTTATACATATACAGGCAAAAAATCACGCTTAGTTTTGATATACACTAATAGAAACAAGTATATATGGTCGTAAGTTCGGCCAGGCCGAATCTTATGTACCCTCCACCATGGATTGCGTAGAAACTTCTACGAAAGACTGTCATCCACAATCGAATTACTTGGGTCGTGGTAATACTTACCGATGGTAAGGTATCTTAAAACTTCTTAACATTGTAAATTGTAAGTTAGTCCATACCAGGTATATTTTAGGTATATTTTAGGTAAGTCTACAAATAATTACGAATCGATATAGACTTTTGCACGGTACTTAGAGAGCCAGAATTGAAATATGGGGGTCGCTTATATGGGGGATATATACAATTATGAACTTGATATGGACCAATTTTTGTGTGATTGGGGATCGATTTATCTGAGGGCTATATATAACTATAGACCGATATGTACCTGGTTATTAACGGTCATATAGTACCATAATGTACCAAATTTCAACTGACTCGGGTGAAATTTGCTCCTCCAAGAGGCTCCAAACCCAAATCTCGGGATCGGTTTATATGGGGGCTATATACAGTTTGTCAAGAAAGTGTTGTGACAATGGGATAAAAATTATGTTTTGTTCCAAAATTAAATATAATGAAATTTAAAAAAAATATTTTATTATGTATGTATACGTACACAGATTTAAAAATTTAATAAAATATTTAATATTTCAATTATTTCTAGAATTTGAAATATTTGGCAATGTCAAAAGACTTTCTTGACATACTGTATGTTTATGGACCGATATGGACCACTTTTGCCATGGTTGTTAAATATCATATACTTACACCACGTACTAAATTTCAACCAGATCGGATGAATTTTGCTCTT
Organism: Haematobia irritans; assembly: GCF_050003625.1. Classification (NCBI taxonomy): domain Eukaryota; kingdom Metazoa; phylum Arthropoda; class Insecta; order Diptera; family Muscidae; genus Haematobia; species Haematobia irritans. The sequence goes on from NC_134401.1 coordinate 55,126,005, forward strand.
CCAAGAGGCTCCGGAGGACAAATCTGGGGATCGGTTTATATGGGGGCTCTATATAATAATGGACTGATATGAACCAATTCCTGCATGGTTGTTGGATACCATATACTAACATCACGTACCAAATTTCAACCGAATGGGAAGAATTTTGCTCTTTTATATGGGGCCTATATAAAGGGTGATTTTTTAAGAGCTTGATAACTTTTTTTTAAAAAAAAACGCCTAAAATTTGCAAAATCTCATCGGTTCTTTATTTGAAACGTTAGATTGGTCCATGACATTTACTTTTTGAAGATAATTTCATTTAAATGGTGACCGCGGCTGCGTCTTAGGTGGTCCATTCGGAAAGTCCAATTTTGGGCAACTTTTTCGAGCATTTCGGCCGGAATAGCCCGAATTTCTTCGGAAATGTTGTCTTCCAAAGCTGGAATAGTTGCTGGCTTATTTCTGTAGACTTTAGACTTGACGTAGCCCCACAAAAAATAGTCTAAAGGCGTCAAATCGCATGATCTTGGTGGCCAACTTACCGGTCCATTTCTTGAGATGAATTGTTCTCCGAAGTTTTCCCTCAAAATGGCCATAGAATCGCGAGCTGTGTGGCATGTAGCGCCATCTTGTTGAAACCACATGTCAACCAAGTTCAGTTCTTCCATTTTTGGCAACAAAAAGTTTGTTAGCATCGAACGATAGCGATCGCCATTCACCGTAACGTTGCGTCCAACAGCATCTTTGAAAAAATACGGTCCAATGATTCCACCAGCGTACAAACCACACCAAACAGTGCATTTTTCGGGATGCATGGGCAGTTCTTGAACGGCTTCTGGTTGCTCTTCACTCCAAATGCGGCAATTTTGCTTATTTACGTAGCCATTCAATCAGAAATGAGCCTCATCGCTGAACAAAATTTGTCGATAAAAAAGCGGATTTTCTGCCAACTTTTCTAGGGCCCATTCACTGAAAATTCGACGTTGTGGCTCGTTAGTAAGTCTATTCATGATGAAATGTCAAAGCATACTGAGCATCTTTCTCTTTGACACCATGTCTGAAATCCCACGTGATCTGTCAAATACTAATGCATGAAAATCCTAACCTCAAAAGAATCACCCTTTACAATCATGGACCGATACCGACCAACTTTTGCATGGGAGTTTGAGGCCATATATTATGGATCGATATGGACTAATTCTTGCATGGTTGTTAGAGACCATATGCTAACACCACGTACCAAATTTCAACCGAATCAGATGAATTTTTCTCTTCCACGAGGCTCCGAAGATTAAATCTGGGGATCGGTTTATATGGGGGCTATATATATTTTTGGACCGATGTGGGCCAATTTTTTGCATGGTTGATAGAGACCATATTCGAACACCATGTACCAAATTTCAACCGGAGCGGATGAATTTTGCTCCTCCAAGAGGCTCCGCAAGCCAAATCTGAGCGTCGGTTTATATGGGGGCTATAAGTGGTCCGATATGGCCCATTTGCAATACCATTCGAACTACATCAATAACACCCACTTGTGCCAAGTTTCAAGTCGATAGCTTGTTTCGCTCGGAAGTTAACGTGATTTCATGCTTAGATCGACTCAGAATTTCACCACGACCCAGAATATATATACTTTATGGGGTCTTAGAGCAATATTTCGATGTGTTACAATCGGAATGACAAAGTTAATATACCCCCATCCCATGGTGGAGGGTATAAAAATTACGTTCCACAATAGTGAACAGACGGTGACAAAATGAAAAGGAAACGTTCACAAAAAATCAAAACGGAATGTTCACGATATCGTCCACGGACATTCACGATTTCATGAACGAGTCACGGTAGCGGAAATCTTTTGTTTTAATTATGTTTATAATTTCGTGAACATTACGTTCTGAGATCATGAACGCTGGTTGTTGTTTTGACAACGCATGGTGTCATTTTATCGTTGTCAGATTAACACCGCTTATTCTCAGTTCGAAACCACATGTATTTTGATTCACTTTCATGAACGATTCGTGTTGAAATGAGCTATGAGTGTAGTTGCCTTGTGTGTCATTAATTTAAAAAAATAAAATTTGGGAAAATTTCCTATAAAAACAAGATTTTGATAAAATTTCCCAAAGAAATTAAACTGACAATATTTCCTTGAGAAATAAAATTTTGGCAAAATTTCATTTTTATTTCTGTATAAATTAATTTTTGCTACATTTTCCTATAGCAATGAAATTTTAGGGTAATTTTTTTGAAGAAACTAATTTTTTATAGAAATTAAATTTTGATGAATTTTATATAGAAATGAAATTTTCAGAAAATTAAAAAAGGACATTTTGACAAAACTTTCCAGAGAAATGAAACTTTAACAAAATTTCCTAGAAAAATGAAATTTTGAGAAAAGAGTCTGTAGCAATAAAATTTCGCTAAAATTCTCTATAAAAATGATATTTTGGGAAAATTTTCCATAGAAATTAATTTTTATATTTCATGTTAGCCTGATACCGAAACAGGCAATTAACGTCCAAATGCATTATATCTAATTTTACAATTATTAATCGAGCTTTATGGACAGATTTAGATTAAGGAACATGATTAATAGATACATGTATCTGGGGTTTTCTTGTCAATGACGCTATTAATCATGTTCCTTAATCTAAGTCTGTCCATAAAGCTCGATTAATAATTGTAAAATTAAATGAATTTTTTATAAGATTTCCAGAAATAGCATTTTACAAAATTTCCTTTAAAAATTAAGCTTCCTAATATATAGAAAATCTAATTTTGCCAAAATTTCCTATAGAAATGACATTTTCACAAAATTAAATGTTTACAACATTTTTTTATAGAAATGCAATTTTGAAAAGATTTGCTATAGAAATAAACGTTTGAGAAAATTTTCTGAAATTTCCTACTGAAATAAAATTTTGTGACAAATTTTGATGAAATTTCCTATAGAAATAAAATGTTGAAAAATTTTCCTACAGAAATAAAATTTTGAGGATAAATCAAGCAGAACAGTTCAGCCAGTAAACTTCCCGAAAATAAATTTAAAGATTTTACCTATGAAGACTATCAGATTCTGGATTTGTAAGACCCATTTTTGTTTGAGTTTTAGGGGAATCATTAACATCTCTTGTAAGTGTGCAAGAAAATTATAAAATAACGTCTTGATTTGAAATCTTAAAGAATTAAATTTTGACAAAATTTCAGAAAGAAATGAAATTTTGACAATTTTTTTTTTCAATAGAAATGATTTATGGAATCCATGCATGGTAGTGAAATGTTGACAATTTTTCCTATAGAAATGAAATTTGGAAAAAAATTTCCTAAAGAAATAAAATTTTGAGAGAATTTCCTACAGAAATGAAATGTTCACAAAGTTTCTTTTATGAATTAAATTTCGACAAAATTTCAGAAAGGAATGAAATTTTGAATGTGAAATTTCGATTAAAGAAGAAATTTTGAAAATTTTTTTCTATAGAAATGATTCATGGAATCCATCCATAGTAGAAAAAAAATTCCTGAGAAAAATTCATAAATTTACTTAGATATCAATTTTGCTAAAATTTAGTTAGAAGTGAAATTTTTAGTAAATTTCTTATAGAAATGAAATTTGCACAAAATTTCTTTCTTGTAGAAATTAAATTTCGACAAAATTTCGGAAAGAAATGAAATTTTGAATTTGAAATTTCGAATAGAAAAAAAATTTTGACAATTTTTTCTATAGAAATAATCCATGGCACCCAACTTATCTGCAGGATACAAGCCATCTTTGGAAAAGTCTAGTTTCGCGAAATATTGCTTGCTCGACTTATTCACGTTTCTCCATCATAAATCATAAATTTTTCGAATAGAATTGCATGTATAAAGCTTTTTGCCGAATATTGCTTTTACATCTCTCTTACCTTCCTTTAAAATTCATTAAGAAATCGAAAATTAGCTAACACAACCAGCATTTAAAAGCCCCTATCTAAATTTAAATCCATCGGCCTTAAAAAGCATTTAAAAGCCCCTATCTACATTTAAATCCATCGGCCTCCATATTCATATAGCTGTGATTTCAATGTCAATTTCGACATTCATCTTTGAACTTTATCCTCTACGATTCAATATTCAATGGCCGTAAAATACATGGAGTGAAAAGGTGTTTATTACACGTTCCATTCGCCTCTGCTGAATATTCAAATGAATTTTCAAAAGTTTAGCAGCTTTCTGTTTACACTCCCCAAATCCTAGAATATGAAATTTACTCATGGTAGAACATCCGTTTAGCTGCTAAGCCAAAAGGATTGCATAACGGTATTGTATTGAAGCCATGTGTTTAATTTAAATTTTAAATTGATTCTCAACTCAAACAATATTTAGAAATAAATTTTGTAATTCCAAGAGGCAGGTGATTCTCATTTTGTGCAAAATGAAAAATCTCATTTTAATGATTTTGTCAAATTACTTTTGAGAGCATGTTAAGGGGGGGGGTTTGAAAAGGGTAATGTATTTCGTTGTTTAATTTTATGGGAATAGAGACTCCATTTTCGGATGCATATTTTACCAGAATGTCTCCTTCCAAATATTTAGTCGATATATAATTTTAAGAAATTCAGAAAAATGCAAAATTTAGGCTAATTGAAATTGCTTCAACAACCGCAGTCAATTTACTTCCATTTTAGAAATAATTTGATATAAATATAGGCAAAACCGAAAGTTCAAAATCCCCAACCTTTTACGTCACACTTCCCTTGACCTGAGCCACTAATGAAATTTTAATCAAAAGAATGATCATTAAATTAAGGACATCAATTCACAATGGACTGTCTAAGTGAGTCTGAATATAAATCGGGCTGCCTCTCCAATAATTCGTTATGTGACAGCTCTCAGATTTCTACATGCTTTTCTTCAGATCGTCTTTGCCAATATCGCGAATATCAAGAAGAGATTTTTTAACCTAATAATATTTCTGTGATTTTCACAAATTGATTAGCTTTGTAGCAAAATTTAGAATTTTATTTATATAAAAATTTTCAAAATTTATTTTTCTGGCCTAATAACCCTCTGTTTTGGGGCCGTTGTCTAATTCATGTTATTCCTTTAACTCATGATTCCTTATTCTATTCACATAATCCAAATTTCTTTAAATATGTGTACCCCCTTAAAGTGTTTCGATAAGTGAAAGGAGTATGGGAAATGCTGGTAAGGCAATGCCTTGTAATAAAAAGGGGGAAATTCTGGAACACGATAAAGACTAAAAGCGCAAAGCAACACAATATAGCTGACTGGTTGGCTAAGAAAAGCATGAAGATGAAGATTTAATGTAATTTATTTTATCTTAACGTCTCATAGGCAATTATCATGTGTCTTACCAACCAGGCAGCCAACAACATTAGAAGCAGCCAGCCAACAGTTCAAAAACAACAGCAACAATTTTCCGGAAGGGCAGAAATTTTTGTGGCAGAGATGCCAAATTTTTGTAATATTTGTGGTAATTTTTTAATATGGATGATCGCACAAACCTTGGCGACGCAGCAAAAAAATCATCGCCACAAAAGTAGTGAAAATGTTCTTTTTGGATCCGGAAGTGGTGCTCCGGAAGTGGTGCAGAAGCGATGAATTCAACATGGACTTGTCATAGTACGGATGCCCACCATTTCAACAACCGTTGCACTGAATTTGCATCACTTCTTAAGGCGTAATGCGAATTCAGTGTTTTGGATCTGAATTAAGAAATGTTGTGATAGTTTGACAAATAAATAATTTTTACAATTTTTTATGATTTTTAATGCATTCTTACGCTTGTCTGGTACGTTTGACATCAAGTATTTTCAAAAACTCGCAATATTCCAGAATGGATTTTTAATCTGTTTTTAACCCATTTGAAACAAAAAAAGTTAAAACTTCCCATTAAAAATACGAAAAAAGTGAGTTATAAAAAATTCACTCAAATATTCTTCCTGTGAAGTTAAAATAAAAAACGTTTTCGGAGGACATTTTTGGAAGTGCTTTTAAAGTTATGCCTTTAGAAGAACTTCCAAATTTTTTGCTGGGTAATACTCGTAATGAAAACTGATTTTTGCTTTATGCGAATCTTAACATGACAGAAATTTTTTTTTTGAAAAATTCTTCAAAATTAATGAAATCGTCTTGTTGACTATTGGAATCTTCACTACAACGCAAAAATTCATTCAAAATCAGGACGTGTTTTTCAAAACCTTATTTTTAAGACTTTTTTACTTGAAACATAGCATAATTTATACATGAGGTCGAGTCTGAATTTAAAAACTTAAGTCGTCATTAACACGTTTTTAAAGGACTTTGATAGCACATGAAGAAAACGGTTGAAAAAATGGATAAATTAAAATTTGTTCCCTAGAATCAAGTACACAAAACTTAAATCTAAAAGAAAATTGTGTCCTAAATGTATCCTTACTTCAATTCTCCGCTTCTTTGGCTCGGAATCAATACCAAAATCATTAATGTAAAGACAAAATTTTTGGAAACGGGCATGCTTTTTTTCAGTGCGGATCTCACGATTCCAATAGGAATGAAACAAGTGATGAAATATATGATAAAGGACGATATTTATTGTTTTGGGTAAACTATATTCCTTAATAGCAGCTACCCGTTCTGAATTCGGAGAAAGACCATTTTGTGTGACAAAATATCCTAAGAATTTAAGTGCAGGTCTACCAAACTCGCATTTGTCACTATTAATAGTCACTCCATACTCGCGAAGACGACTAAATACTTGTCGTAAGTGACTTTCGTGTTCTTCGTCGTTCTTAGACGCTACTAGTATGTCGTCGATGTAAGCAAAACAAAAATCTAACCCTCGCAAAACTTCGTTTATGAACCCCTGAAATGTTTGTGCTGCATTGCAGAGACCGAAAGTCATGCGGGTAAACTCAAACAAACCAAAGGGCGTAATTATAGCGGTCTTCTGGACGTCTTCTTCAGCTACAGGTATTTGAAAAGATGCCTTAACCAAGTCAATCTTTGAAAATACCTTTTTCCCAGCTAGCATATACCCAAAATCATGGATGTGTGGGACAGGATAGCGATCGGGTACTGTTACTTTATTTAAAGATCGATAATCACCACAGGGACGCCACATATTATTTTCCTTGGGTACCATATGACTCTTAGTTCGAAATCTTGAATGAACAGGCGACTTATTTGATGACCACCCTCACCCGCCACCTTAGATGAGGGGTCTAATGGTTTCCCGAACGGTTGAAGTCGCAAGGAGATCGACATCTTGTTGCTTGTGCGCCGAATTTCTTATGATACCAACAAAGAGCCGATGATGTAAAGGATTTGTTGCGGTTTCGTGAGGATCTGCGGGAATATCTTTGAGTTCGGCGCTGGCGGTCAGTTGAAAGGACATCAATTTTGGAGACAATTTCTTGTATTTGTTTTTCAAGACAAGGCAAACGGTCTGCCTCCGTACTAACGCTAACTGAGGCAACAGAATCTGACTGGTCGTAAATTTTATCCGCCATCAAAGCAAGTTTCTCAATTCTGTCTACACTTACCGAAAGTATGGCTTTTGCAGTTGAGCCAAGACGTTGAATCCATAATGTTCTTAGCAATTCTTCAGATATTTTAGCGCAAGACAATTCACGCATTTCTCTTAGTAATGCCGAAGGTTTTTTGTCACCAATACTTACATTTTCCAAAAGTTGTAGTAAACGCTTTTCTTCAGATTCCACAAATTCATTCAATAATGCATCCTTAAGCGTCCTGTACTTATTTTCCTCTGGGGGATTTTCTACAATATGGCTTACGTGGTTTAGAATGTTGCTCTCGATTGAACCTACTAATGTGTGGAACTTGGTATCATCAGCAGTAATTCCAGATGTAATAAATTGTGACTCTAATTGCCGGAACCATAATCGACGATTTTGTCGCCAGAATGGTGGAACCTTTACCGCAACACGAGATATTTCTAAATGGTTGTTGTCGCCAGGCATTTTGCAAATTTAAATTGATATAACAACAGCTTTCGTCGGGGTCACCAATGTAGAAATCAATGCGTCGTGATGATTAAAATCGTACATAAGTCTAAGGCTACTTAGTTAATCCTAAATTAAATAAAGAACAAACATATATCACTTGAAATGAAAAATAATCTATGACTACTAGATAATTTAAAACAAAAAACAAAAGTAGGATTTGAAATAGTGTCGCCACAATGCTATTAAAATTCAGTAAAATTACAATTATATCTATAAAAATAGTTCAATAAAATTTCAACCTATAACTATGTGAGATAATTTCACATTTTGAACCATCAATATGGCATCTCTGGCTTATATTTGTCTGCTTCCTAGTTTATTTATTTGTTAGTCCGTCTTTCTCTCAATAACTCTCCTTGGTATGCGGCACATCTTAGGCTGGATATCATTCTATTGGCATTGGGCTAATTCGTGTATATATGTGGGATTAGTTACGCTTGTGTGTGGGGTCGGTTGGTGCGCAAGCATGAATGAGATCTCCCTAAAAGGCTGTGCGTATTTGTGAGACAAATTTATTCCCCGATGTTATCATCTATCCATCTATCTATGAAGCACTATCTGTTGTGTTTTGTGCCATTAAGTTTACCTCTCCTTTGTGTATAGTGGGTGGTGGTCGTTGTCACACTATTTCATATGTAAACACTCTATTCTCCTCCTTTCCTTTTTCTCTACCCATGCATAGACCACAGCAGCAAGTACTCAATCTCTCTATCTCTCACACTGGCAATTTTGCTTTACCACAAATGAATCACACCACCGCATTATTAGGCGTTTGTGATTGTAGTTTGAAATTTCTGTGAACCCCATCAGTTTCCCCTCATATCCCCCCTCACACACAGTGTTTATTTCACAACCCCATCAACCGTTAATCTTGTGATATTTTGACAGTTTTATGTTTGCTTATTTGTGTGTTTGTGTGTATTTATTGTCATTTTTGCACAACGATGACTTAAAGTGTGCGTAATCTTTAAACAAAGTGTTGCTAATTTCGTAGACTTCACTCCTGTCTATAAAACACAAACATAGACTAGCATAGGAACTTCATGGGTTTTCATTAGCCCGCCCTCCCGCTCCATCACTTCTTCAATCATTTATTAAACGAGAATTCATGCTATCGCTCTCTGAGAATCTCTCTATTGAATTCTTGTATTCAGTTAAAGAATAAATTTATCGTTATTTTCCCTATAGTAAAGACATTCGAATATTTGTTTTTGTTTCCTTCATCATAGGATGGGGTTATATTAACTTTGTCATTTCATAGAGCACGGATCGAAATATTGGTCTGAGACCTCATATATGTATATATTATTGGTCATGACATTCGTCCGTCTGTCTATTGATATCATAATTACTTCGGAACGAAAAGACATTTTGCACAAACTAGTTTTTATTGCAGTCGATATTGATTTTTGACCAAAATCGAATAATAAAGAAAAAAATTAGAAAGTCCATCATATATTGAAAGGAGAACATGATGAAGACTTGTTTGTTGAAAACTCGTCAATAATTCGAAAGTAAAAAGTCGCCTTTTCAATAATCGCAAAAGATCAAAAGAAAATTTTTCAAAAATCGAAAAAATCAAAAAAAAAAATAATAATACTACTTTTCAATAACCGCAAAAGATAAATTGTGACTTTTTCGAAATTGTAAAAATAATGAAAAACGGAAATGTCGACTCCATACAAATATTGAAGAACTTTCGGGCAATCGGAAATCTCACTACAATGCACAGGTACGACTTTTTGAGATTTCAGATGCTTATAACAACACAACACACAAAATAGTATACGGGTGGCTTATATGTAAAACAATAAAGTAAAGCGCTACACATATTATTATTTTTTGTAAATTTTATTGTTTAAAAGCAAATAATATCGGAAATAACATGAAATTTTAGAATTAGTTTAGACTTGTTCGAATTGGCTACTTTTGGTACGAATTATGGCCTTCAAACGACCAACCTTATTCTTCAAAATGTCCCAGGCGGAAAAGTTTAACGGAATGAGATCCGGAGATGGAGGCTATGTGTGGTAGAAAAATAAAACGGTAGAAACGAGGTACCATGAATCGTGCTGAGTGCGGTGGTGATGAGACTCGTTTGAATGTCAATAGACTACGGCAGTAACGTTTGTCTACCCAGAGTTTCAACACTATCTTTGGGACATTTTTCAGATAATATTCGGCACTAATTTTGACCCCAGGGTCGATGAATACGAGCGAAGAGTGACCACTGGCCCTTACGGCGGCTCTTGAGTGCTACACCCTCAAAAAAAATTGCCTCTTTAACATATTTTCCAAACATATTTTGCAGGAAGCACATATATTATTGGATACTGCCGAAACATTAACATATTTGTTTTATGTGAACATATTATATGTTTGGAAGCATTTTGAGCCCAAAAATATTATATGCTTGGAAGAATTTTTCCCAAAGACGATTGTGCTCATTCCCTAACATACTCGTAATTCTCACTTCCACGAAATATTTTAGTTCTTGGCACCTTTTTCTGTAATACAAATAATGTTGAAGAAATTATTCACTTTTATAAATTATTTAAATTTTACCTTTCGCCTGCACGGAGAATCGAACCGAGGACCATACAGTTTGTAAGCCAACACACTATCCACTGGGCTACGTAGCTGTCATGGTCACCAGCAGATAATTATCGTTATAAGTTACATTTATATAGCATAGTTTGCAGCGCCCACGAGCCCATGCAAACATAATATTATTTAACAGAAACATACATTTGTTTGCCACGTGGAGCAGTGGTTAGCATGTCTGCCTTGCATGCAAAGGGTCGTGGGTTCAATCCCTGCTCCGACCGAACACCATTGTTTTTTTTTTTTTAATTTACGCATTTATATTTATACTATATTAAATTTTTATAATGAAACTTCGAAATGTGGGTTATTAAAGATTTATAGTCAGTAACAGTGCTTGATATAAACGAAATTGACTGATTTTTGGATAACATATTATTTTTTTTTATTGCAAAATAACAATTTTGTAACAAAAACCTGTTTTTGGTACAAAACTTTAAAATTTGGAAGGAATTTAAAAACTCTAACAAAAGAAGAATGTGGAGTCGAGTATAAACATACATATATAATTTTATAATATAAACATAAATTTATTTAGGCGTGAACAGTTTTTTTACTAGCATATAACACCATCGCTCTAAAATGCCTTTTATTTTCCTTTAATAATTCATTTTAAAGAAAATAAACTTTTTAAATTGTTTTAGCTGCAAAACTCGAACTTAATGCTCGCTTTTATATTTGAAGGTGTCCGTCAACTCCTCGTGGACTACTTCTTAATAAAGAGGAACTAAACTTTGTTTTTATACATTTTACAGTGTAATTTTTCACTATTTCGTCCTTATTTCATTTTACTGTTCCAACTGTAAAAAGAGTATAGTGCCCTTTCGTTATTTTTATGAAGACCCCTGATTCCTTTTAACGTACCAAGAAAAAAATTGTGCCCATAATGCCAAAATGATAAACAAAACACATGTCCACACATACATAAAATGCTGCTCTCACGGCGAAAACACATGCTGTTTTTTTAATGTCTATTCTCTTGGTTCAGAATGTCTATTCTCTTTATTCAAATTAAATAATATTTAGACTTAAGCATATCAAATTTTTGGCGTTATCATAAACCAGTTTTCCGAAACAACATACAAGCGGTTTCATAGAAATTGTTCTCTTTTGATTCTTTCGCTGTGTTATGTTGATATCTTTTGTCAACTCTCCCGGTTTCCATCTCTATTTCTTTCTCTATACTCTCTCTGTCGCTTTGAATAAAATATCACAACTTATGTATGTTTAGTCGAAATTTGTAAATTTATACATGTTTGCATTCACACATATGATTTTTATGAAACATTCATGCCCCAAACATAATATATTCTAACATATTAACATAGATGTCCCAAACATTTAGTGTTAGTTTAGGAACATTACATGTTTGCACTTAAATATATTGTGTTTTAAAATTGTGCCCGAAACACATTTTGTTTATATCGGAACATATGAAAAACATATTTTTCTAAGAGTGTAGTGGCTAATAGAAGGTGTACATTTTCAACTTAACGCGATCATTTTGTTTGTTCACAAGCTGCTACATTTTTTTCGTACCTTTTTGAACTTCACTGGCTTTAGGTATAGTGGCTACCTGATGTTTGGACGCGATGAAACACTGCTAGTATCACAATGGAATGAATAGTCTAAGGGCGTTTCCGTTTCGCAAAAAATATATTGTTTTGGTGTTACACTACATTTTCTCTCATTGCATTTTCGCCCAAATTATAGTGTCATTCCAAAGTTATTGTTAATTCATAATAATGTGAGGGATACCGGATCCAAAATCTATGATAGTATCATTCATATTTAGCAATCAATTTTGAGAATGTTGCACCTTTTTCCCCAATCGAAATCGCCATAAGTGATTCAAAAATATCGGACTGTCATAACATCTAACCTTGCACTGCTAGTGTCACGGCAATGAACAATCGTACAAAAAAAAATTACGGCTATATAAACCGATGCACAACTGAAATGGCCTAGTAGGTCCTAAATCACTGGGACTTCTATTTTATTTGTTGCGAATTTCAAAGGTCCAAGATTAATTTATAACATATTTTAAAAACGGGGTTTTATCATTAATGTAGTCCTTATGAAGGCTAGGTACTCATCACCAACGAAGGAAAATTTTGTTTAATTTTAGAAAAAATTAACTAAACTCTATTACAAACGTAGATCAGGGTTGGTCTGTCACAAACTGTGACTTTTGCGACGGTATAATACGTATGTCGCAAAAGTCGTAAACCTACTGTAAAAAACCTATTTTTGAATAGAAGAAATCCTGAACGTTTTTTAATTTAGTTTGACAGCATTCGCTGTGAGTTTCTGCAGAAATTTGTGAAAGTTTTCCCACGGTCAAGCCTATTTTCTTAGGTGGTATTGAAATTCCCGTTGGTGAGTGTGCAAAATACCTTGGGGTTATATTGGACAGGAGACTGAACTTAAAGCTAAGTAAGGACGAGAAAATCCACGGTTACCCTGTACTCGTGCAAAAGCCAATAGGGAAAATGTGGGGACTGAAACCGAAAATTGTGAACATTCATAAGAATTGAAACTTCTTCGCACATACAATCGTCTTGCATATCATCGAATTCGCTGCCTAGCTGACGCGACTAAAGTATTTTGAGTTAGCGACTTTTGTTACTTTTTCTACATTTACGATGTGTATGTGACGTTTACAACTTTGTGACAGTCGCAAACCTAAAAAAGTTTGATACAGACCATCTCTGACGTAGATATAAATTCGCTAAAATATTTTTCGAGAAATTCAAGAAGATAATTATGTTTTTTTCACTTGTTAAAGAAAATTTCGAAGGAAAAAATTTGAATTAAAACATTAAAATGTTAAAAATGTCTTTAATACCATACAAAGTTCATGATGGCATCATTATTTGTAACGCTTACAAATTAAAAGGTGATACGGTCAAAATTTGGTCAAGGGAAAACGCGTGTAAATCGGTGAAATCGTTTATTTAAAAAATCAAATTAAATTTATTTTTCAAGTTCAGTTAGTATAAAATTCAGGAAAAATATTCAGTTAGACTTTCGCTTTTCCAAATCCGAATTGCCGGGCCTCACGCTTGACACCTGCCATCAGATTTTGTACAGCCACCTTGTCCACCTTCTTCGCCGCAGAAAGCCAGTTTGCCTTGAACTGCTGCTCGTCCTTATCAGTTTTTGTGGTCTTCTTTAGGTTCCGCTTGACAATAGCCCAGTATTTCTCAATTGGGCGGAGCTCTGGCATGTTGGGAGGGTTCTTGTCCTTGGGAACCACCTGCACGTTGTTGGCGGCGTACCACTCCATGGCCTTTTTACCGTGATGGCAAGATGCCAAATCCGGCCAAAACAGTACGGAACAACCGTGTTTTTTGAGGAAAGGCAGCAGACGTTTATTCAAACACTCTTTCACGTAAATTTCTTAGTTGACAGTCCCGGAAGCTATGAAAATGCTGCTTTTCAAGCCACAGGTACACAGGTACTTGCCAAACCAGATATTTCTTTGCGAACTTTGAATGTTTTATGTGCTTGAAAACCTACCTTTCCCCTTCCTTTTGCCGTATAAAACTCCTGTCCCGGAAGCTGCACGCACAGAAAAACATGTTTGGACATGGTTGCCGCATCCATTTAATGCTTATTTAGAGTATGTAATGGTCGCGAAAACCATGTATTTTGTCTTTGTAAAAATAATTTTCGAGCGGAGAAAAATATATGTTGGCAATAAGCATTTAAATGGTTCTCAAATGCCGCAAACATGTTCTATTATTTAAATGACAGAATTTGAGACCATTATATGGTCAGGAAAATCATGTACCTGACCATTCAATTTTTTTTTACTTTTTTGCAGAGAAAAAAGTATTTTTATAGTTTACGTATAGACATATCTACAACCATTACATGACCATAAAGACCATGTACATTGTTTTCGTAACCATTTAATTTTTTAATTTTTTTGCAGCGAAAAGAATTTTATAAAAACATTGAGCAGGTACATACGATTTTCATTTTGCGCGTCAGTCGTGTGTTGATGTTTCTTGGAATGGACGGAGAATACGGATTTACTGTGTTTTGTGTTAATTTATTTATTCAGAAGTGGCACGTGGTTTTATGTGAATACAAAAAAGGAAAGTGTAATTGAAAAATGTACCTGTTTTTTGTTCTACATTTTGCTATATGGATCATTTATTTTTATTTGCAGTTACATGATGCCTGCGTTTGTACATTTGATGGGCACGATGTAAATATGGAATAATTACTTATTGTTGAAATTGAAATAAAATAGAGTGTGTAAAAATATATGATGTTTGCTTGAACGGCATTATAAATACAAATAAACAATGAATTAGTTTATAAATAAATAAAAACAAATAAATAAAGTTAATTTTGTGTTTTCTTTTCTCAAACACTTTAATTACATTTGTAACGGTTGATTTGGCAACTTTTAGCGATTTTGCCAGCTTTGCGTGCGAGTAGCTCGGATTTTTCGCGTTGTGCGAGAAAAATTTTGATACGCTGCTCTTCTTGCTTGGACGGCATTTTGACAACTGAAGAGTGAATTCCAAAATCAAAATAGGAGCAACATTCTACACACACACCTTCAAAATGAGGGGTGTTCAGGTTTTTTAAATGCAAAATTGAAAGAAATACGTCAAGTTTATATTGACCAAATTGACCGTATCACCCTTTATAAGAAATTTTTAACTATTTTAAGGGTGACACGAATTTAATAAACCTTTATGCTTAATTTGTGTCGAGCTTGAATCGTGAACGTGAATTTGTTCGTGAGTGTGATGTTTCTCTGTCTCTGTCTTAACGTGAATGTGAATTTTAATCGTGAGCGTGATTTCGGAGAAATTTTACTCACGCAAATCACGAAAACCATTTTATTTTTGCTCATGCACGACAAATTTTTGTTCAGTCCAGTTCACGAACATTCACGAGATTTAGTTTAAATTTCATTCACGGCTTCGCGTGAATCATGCGTGATTCACGAAAATGTTTTGTTTTTGTTTTTTGTTCTAAACCCATGCCTGGTTAACTGGTGGTCTAAAAAACCAAAGTATAGTTAATCGCCAATATTCGTGCTATCCACCAGTATGTTGCCAAGAAGGCTGATATCTATGGCTTCTTCCCTTTTTACGATTCCTTTCAAATTCCTCCTCAGCACTGCAGATATGTCTTCCACATCATTGACACATTCCTCGTCACTGGGACATCCCCGTCCAACCTTTTTTCTCTCGATCCCATGTCCAAAAATATGTAATTTTACTACCACAATTCCCCAAAGTTGCCCACAGGCAATTTTTCAATTTTAAAAATTTCTCACTTGTTGTTTTTTGCAATTCTAAGATTTGACTTCCACAAATATTTTATTTGATATGTACTACAACATATTTAATTTTCAATATTTTTGTTGTAATTTTTGAAAACAAAATCTCATTTATAAAGACCGTTTTCGAAATTCGCAAATATTTTTTTTTCTTGAGGCACGTGCGTCTTAATGAAAATAAACTTGCTAAATGACAACCAAATTAACTGTTTTTTTATTAAACTTTAAGAGAACACTTGTAGCTTTCTATACCGTTACAGTTTTATGAACAAAAACAACGCTGACAGTTAGTCTAAAAATACAAAAAGTTGCCCACAGGCAACTTTAGGGTCGAAAGGGTTAATTAATTTAATTAACGCACATAAAAAATTATTAAAGTTACGAAAACTTTTTCAAAACATAATAATTTAATACATTAAATTTAAATTTAATTAAATTGGTTCACTTTTTTTGTGCAGTGTTCTTATTTAACATTGATAAAATGAATTTTTAATTGAACTCCGCTCTAATATTTGGCAGCGTTTTTTTTTTTTTCAATTTAATCCTATAATTTTTAATTTATTTTGCCAATTCGTTTATTTACTGCGGCCCACTGTATGGTTTTAATAAATTTTTAGAAGAGCATAGTTGTTAAAGTTGTCATTCCAAAATTAAGAGCATATACCACCTATCCATAGATATATCTATGTGCTTATATACTTACACTCAATTAAATAATGATGCTTCTGGAGATAGGCCCAAGATGTCAAAAGAGATAACTAAACCAACGGTATTTTGTTTAAGTCCTTATTGAGAATCTACCTCGGCAATACCCAAACATACCTACACACACATATGCGTTGTATGTACAATCAGATTTACTGAGAATATTCAATTGAGTGAGAAAAATGCGTTGGAGCAACAAATAACGATTTGAAGTTAACTTAGATAAAATGGAAAATAAATTGAAATTAACACTTAATTCCATTCATACACACCCTCAAAAAAAATCGCCTCTCTAACATATGTTCCAAACATATTTTGCAGGAAGCACATATATTATTGGATACTGCCGAAACATTAATATGTTTGTTTTATGTGAACATATTCTATTTTTGGAAGCATTTTGAGCCAAAAATATTATATGCTTGGAAGAATTTTCCCCAAAGAAGATTGTGCTCATTCCCTAATATAATTTTCACTTCCACGAAGTTTTTTAGTTCTTGGCACCTTTTTCTGTAATACAAATAATGTTGAAGAAATTATTCAATTTTATAATTTTTTTAAATTTTACCTTTCGCCTGGACGGAGAATCGAACCGAGGACCATACAGTTTGTAAGCCAACACACTACCACTGAGCTACGTAGCTGTTATAGTCACCAGAAGACAATTATCGTTATAAGTTACATTTATATAGCATAGTTTGCAGCGCCCACGAGCCCATGCAAACATAACATTATTTAACAGAAACATACATGTGTTGGCAACGTGGAGCAGTGGTTAGCATGTCTGCCGTACATGCAAAGGGTCGTGGGTTCAATCCCTGCTCCGACCAAACACCAATTGTTTTTTTTTTTTAATTTACGCTTTTATATTTATACTATATTAAATTTTTATAATGAAACTTCGAAATGTGGGTTATTAAAGATTTACAGTCAGAAACAGTGCTTGATATAAACGAAATGGACTGAGCTTTTGGATAAAATATTATTTTTTTATTGCAAAAATAACAATTTTGTAATAAAAAACTGGTTTTGGTATAAAAGTTGGATATTTTGGAAGGAATTCAAAAACTCTAACAAAGGAAGAACGTGGGGTCGAGTATAAACATACATAAATAATTTTATAATATACACAAATTAAATAATATTTAGACTTAAATTAAATAATATTTAGACTTAAGCGTATAAAATTTTTGGCCTTATCATAAAGCAGTTTCCGAAACAACATATAAGCGGTTTCACAGAAATTGCTCTCTTTCGATTCTCTCGCTGTGTTAATTTGATATCTTTCGTCAACCCTCCCGGTTTTTATCTCTATTTCTTTCTGTATACTCTCTCTCTCTTTTTCGCTCTCTGAATAAAATATCACAACATATATATGTTTACTCGAAATTTGTAAATTTATATATGTTTACATTCACACATATAATTTTTATGAAACATGCATGCCCCAAACATAATATATTCTAACATATTAACATATGTGTTCCAAACATTTAGTGTTAGTTTGAGAACATTACATGTTTGCACTTAAATATATTGTGTTTAAAAATTGTGCCCGAAACACATTTTGTTTATATCGAAACATATGAAAAACATATTTTTCTAACAGTGCACGCACTCACACACATTTAAAACCAATATATGTATACGAATCCATGCTCCGTACTTTTCGGATACAATGAACTAAAATTTATTTCGAATATCATGCAAAGCATTTAAAATAGATTTCATTAAATTGTTTCGGGGAAATTAAATTATCATTGCAAACAGAGTAAAAAATTAAATTCCTTATTAGAAAATAGAATAATTAAGATTTTCATTATGTGAGAAGTGATTAGCATTCCCAAAATGTTTATTAAGAGAATTTTAATTAACTTTGAGACGCATGAAAGATAAGCTTAAGCGTGTAAATGAGATATTGATTCCCTAGAACGAAATCAAAGATGTCTAGGAGATTTTATATACAAAAACAAAAACTTATTTAATAAGCATAACATAAATGTAATCTCCTTTTAATTTTATCATAATCAATTCAACAAATTCGTTTAACTGGAACAGATTGATAAAGATTTTAAACACTCTCTTGTTTCACTTTTCATGGGAAAAAATATTTGAAAATTCCGTGAAGCGATTAAAAATTAAATACACTTTCTAAATGCTTAGAATAATTTTTGGCTAGAAATAAAGACTATGGTTTGATAATAAGGATAAGTATTAGAATTAATTATAATAACAGAAAGCTTATGTACTTTATTTTAAAGACCTTTAAAAAATTTAATTAAGGTTACAAGTAATTAAAAATTTTCAGTCCTTTAGCTAATTTGTTGCCACTAAACTGTTTTTTTTTTGAGTAAGTCACGATTAGGAATCGATTTATATATATATCGTCTCGGAATTTCACCACGACCCATAAAATATATGTGCTTTATGGGGTCTGAGACTAAAATTTTGATGTGTGATATGGTGAAACGAAATATAGTTTTTTTCTATCCAACTCCAACCACGAGAGAATTTTATTATTAAATAAACTCACAAAATTGTAAAGTGTGTTCCTACAGGTTCAAACGCATGCAATTAATAATATTTTTTCTAATATCGAAATATAAAATGCAACCCTCTTATATTGTCCGCATTTCAAAATTATGGTTTGTTGTCCCTACTCTCTCATAGAAGGAATGTGATCACCTCAAACATGTTTCAAGAGCAAAATGTTATTTTTTGACGGAACAATATGGGTATATAGTATAGTATATTTATAGTATCATAGTATATTTATGATCCGATATGGACCAATTATACTAACACCATATACCAAATTTCAGCCGGATCGGATGAAATTTGCTTCTCTTAGAGGGTCTGCAAGCCAAATTTGGGGGTCCGTTTATATGGGAGCTATACGTAAAAGTGGTCCGATATGGCCCATTTGCAATACCATCTGACCTACATCAATAACAACTACTTGTGCCAAGTTTCAAGTTTCGTTCGGAAGTTAGCGTGATTTCAACAGACGGACGGACGGACAGACGGACATGCTTAGATCGACTCAGAATTTCACCACGACTCAGAATATATACACTTATTTCGATTTATGCCCTCCTATGGCGGAGGGCATAAAAAGCCAGGTCTAGAAATCTTTGAATTTATAACGATTTTAGCTAGCACCAACAAGGGAAAGTTACTGCTTCTACAAAAAGAGAGAACTTACTCATAATGGATTTTGAAAGTAAAATCTAACACGAATATTAAAATTTTTAAAGATATTGAATTTACAGAAATTTGTATCAAAATTTTACTTGTACAGAAATTTTTGTCAACATTTTTTACTTCTAAATGTTGTCAATTCTTTTTCTGTAGAAAATTTTGTCACATTTTTATTTCTATAGAAAAATTTCGCAAAATTTTATGTCTATAGAAAATTTCCTCAAAATTATGTTTCTATGGAATATTTTGTCAAAATTTTTACTTTAATAGTAATTTTTTTTACCATTTTTACTTCTATAGAAATGTTTGCCCAAATTTTACTTCTGTATAAAATTTTGGCAAAATTTTATTTCTGTAGAAAATTGTCTCAAAATAGTATTTCTATAGAAAATTTTCTCAATGTTTTATTGCAATGGAAAATTTTGCAAAAATTTTATTTCTGTAGAAAATTAGAATAACTCTTAGTTGGAGAAGAATATTTTGCAAAATCTAGTAAAACTTAGAGAATTGTACCAAACACTAAAAAATCTAAAATTTTTGCTAGAATTCACTAACTGTGGTAACCGTGGTTTGATGGGCAGCCTGAATTTTACGCCTTTCGATCATGCTTTATATTCAGTATATTTAGTTTATTCTAAAGTAAATATTTGGTTATCTAACATTATATTTACAACAAAATTGTACATATATGTAAATATAGACTTTTGGTTTCTTTTCTGATATTTGCATGTTCACTGATGTGAATCTGTTGTGTACAAACACTCAATAAGGCTCTCGTCATATATTTCATATTTATAAAGTTGTAACATTACATTTATGTACTACAAGTGAATATGAATACATTGGAGTGTAACGAAAGTGTGAATATAAAAAAAATTATTTCAAACTATCGAAGTTCCATGTTACCCCCACCCACCTCCCCACCACTGAAAAGGTAACATTATGCTCTTAAAACATGTTTGGAGAGATCATATCCCTTCTATGGCTTTGGCAATGAGTACCATGAATAAAGTTTTATTCGTCTAAAATTTCCTTTCAATACCTCATAAAAGTAGACCCCATAAAAGTGGGTATACCTCTAAAGGTAAAGATGAATAACCGATTTAGAAACCATAGATGGTCTTGGAGTTTTTCGTTAATATCGCCGGTTTCCCAATAATGCCTCTAAATTATAATTCCAGAATTTTATTCGTTCGTCCCCAATGAACATGAATAAAGGAAAAGTGTAAGTGTTGAATATGTAACTGAGTATGTGTGTGCGTTTGTAAATATATTTATTATGAAAAATGAAAACCCATCATATAGATGTTTGAAAATATTGATTGTAAACATTTTACAAGTGAGCGAATAAAGTGAAGTACCTAACGCCAACAATTTAATTGATGTTACAATGCTAACTTTGATGTGAACAATTCTGTGGAAATCACTTTCACAAAAAAAAAAAAAAAAAAACGTTTTTTTTTTTAAACTCAATAATGCAAATTGAAATCAATTTAAATAAATGAAATTGATAAAAGTGTGAGATATGTGTATATACAGGGTGGCGGATATTTATTGCAATCACACATCAGGTTTTTATCATTTCCAAACAGCACGAATTCCAGTGATAGTTCAAAGTATCATAATATCATTTTCAAACTGACAGACGTCCAATAATAGTTCATTTTATATTGATCCATACACAGAATAAAATTTCACAAAAAATTTTCCAATTAAAGTTATAATTAAAAATTAATTATATCAATTAATTTCTTGATTGAAGACAAAAAATATTTTTTTATTGAAGACAAAAAATATTTTTTATATTTTTATATTTTTATATTTTTTATATTTTTATATTTTTTATATTTTTATATTTTTTATATTTTTATACTTTTATATTTTTTATATACAAATATTCGAGATGGAATTCAAGCATGACAGGGTGATTGCTTTATATTTGGCCGGAAACCCACAAGTGACTATCGCTAGAGCCCTCCAGCATTTAAATGTTAATAAATCGTTTGTTTTTTGACACCAAAAACTGGATGAAAAAACGTTCACATCCGGAGGTTGCTTCGCTCGTGCGAAAATGCCCTGTTACCTCCAAGAACTCAAGCTCCGCCGATGGTAATTGTGTTTGCCGCCGTAATTGGAACGTGGGGTGAAAGCAAATATTATCGAAAAAAATGTTCTAAAGAAAGACTTGAAGCCTTGGGCAGAAAAACATTTCAACCGAAGGCCAGCGCCAACGTATATAGCTTCATATCTATCGCACAATGACCACCAATAATCTTCGAATATCAATATCTTGGACTTTTGTAGGCTTTGCACTAAAAAATATCAAAGTGTTGATCATATCAAGAGGATGCTGTGCCAAGAATGGTCCATATACCGCAGATCCACTTTCATGGCTTTGGCGGCCGTTTGAAAGCGTGTCAAAAGTAGCCGATACATAGAAATCTAAACTGACAGACATTAGATGTTGGTCAAATCCGACTAATCGATCTCTAATATCGCTACTTTTCTTTTTCTTGAATAAAAGCATAAAAAGGGCCACATAACATTCTTCTTTTAATTCAAATTATACTCAATTTATAGTGGTCAATATAAATTGTTGGATTTTGAAGATTACCAAAAGTCGACCACGACTTTTCGAATATTTTTGGCAAAGTTATGTTTAATCGCAAATTTCTGTTTCCGAATTTGGATACCTATATCAGAGTTATCATAAAAAAAATATGTGAGATTCTCTTTTTAATACAAGGACGACTTTCCGAATTTTACGTTAAAAGTCGAATTTAACCAACATCCAAAGTCAAAGTTTGGTGAACTTGTCAATTCTAAACAATTCAAAAAATGATCGTCTAAAATCCAAACTGATTTAGTCGCTTTCTATCAATATCAAAAGTCCACAAGTCGATTATTCGATTTTGACACAAATGTCGTTTTTGGCTATCATCGAAAGGTTAGTCCAAAGTCTAGTCGAGGTGATGTTTAAAAGTATCAAAAGTCAATTAATCGAAGTTAATGATTACGAATCGTCGACTTTGCTGGCTTTCCAAAGTAGTTTAGCCGGTTTTTAGCCCAAATCGAAATTCGAATTTGCTCAAAGATGGAAGGTCGACTTTGGATTTTGGCAAACATCGTAGGTCGATTTCTCAACTTTAGACTAATAACACTATGATTTGCCTACCTTGGCTGAAATCCAAAGTCGTTAGGCCCTTTCGATCACATTTCCTAAAGAAATAAAATTTTGACCAAATTTTCTATAGAAATTAAATTTTTACAAATTGTTTTATAGGAATAAAATTTTGACAAAATTTCTATAGGAATAAAATTTGACAAAATTTTCTATAGAAATAAAATTTTGACAAAATTTTCTTTGCAAATAAAATTTTGAAAAAAATTCTATAGGAATATAATTTTGACAAAATTTTCTATAGAAATAAAATTTTGACAATATTTTCTATAGAAATAAAATTTTGACAAAATTTTCTGTAGAAATAAAATTTTGACAATATTTTCTATAGAAATAAAATTTTGACAAAATCTTCTACGAGTATAGAAATACAATTTTGACAAAAATTTGATTAAAACCTTCAAAATAAGATTTTTTAAATTTGTTAGATTTTTGGTAAAATTTTTCTCAAACTTTCATTCAAAGTATAACCGATATAAAAACAAGTATATACGGCCGTAAGTTCGGCCAGGCCGAAGCTTATGTACCCTCCATCATGGATTGCGTAGAAACTTCTTCTAAGCACTGCCATCCACAATCGAATTACTTAAGTTGCGGTAACGCTTGCCGATGGCAAGGTATCTTAAAACCTCCCAACACCATCTTCTAAATTGTATGTAAGTCCATACGTGGTATATATTGTTACGTTTTTATATTTAGGCGTTTTTAATTACCCGACAATTAAAACACAGTTCTTTTGAATAACGACAATCTACAATTTATTTACTTTGACTTCACACTTTACAATTCGTTCACACTGAAGTTATTCGTTTGACGCTTTAATTAAGACTGACTCGTTAGCAGCATGCGAGCGCTTTTATATATGACGGTGTGGCAATACGAGAACATTCTGGTAGCACTACAATATTCTGGCAACGCCAGAACATTCTTAGACAATGCTAGAAGGATCTACGACCATTAAGATGTTCATCTGGTGGCTGCCAAACACATACACACTCACATAGATATATGCTCGCATTACTACAACAACAACAATAATGACAATAGACAATGAGATGAAATGAGAATGCAGAATAACAAAGCAAAGGGGTTGCTATTCTATGAGAGAGTAAGAACTAACATTTTGGTAAGCAAACAAAAGAACATAAACGAAATTCAGGAAAATACTAGAAATGAATAGATGATTCCAACAAGTGATAGCGAAATTTTATCGCCACAATTTGAAATGTTAAATTAACGGAAACTAATTTAAATAAACTTATATCTATAATTATTAAATTCGTAACACTGCCTCCCGCTTAAGCCTGTTCGTCCCGAACAGGCACAGAACCTGTTCCGTAAGGAGCCAATCGTTCCAGATGTACAACTTTCATCTTTGATCTAGGGCTGTCGTCCTTCTGAATCCGGTATACAACATCATTGATCTTCTTGATGACTTTGTATGGGCCTTCCCACTGTGTTTGCAGTTTAGGACACAATCCTTTCTTTCGTTGCGGGTTAAATAGCAGAACCAATTCTTCTTCTTGGAAGCCCTCTGTATTTACAGCACGATCGTATCTCGCCTTCATTCTGTTGCTGACCATTTTTATTTTGTTGCGCACTGATTCGTGAACTTCACCGAAAGTGTTTGGGATGTCGTTTCTGTTTTCTTCCATGGCGAGCTCATTAGGTTTAGCGCCGAATATCAGATCGCCAGGCAACTTCAACTCAGTTCCGAATAGAACATTGGCCGGTGTTCGAGAGGTGGAATCATGAATGGCAGATCTATACGACAGCAAAAACTTTGGTATATGCTCGTCCCAGTCCCTCTGGCCGTTGTCCACTACTTTTCGAAGATGTTCCTCCAGAGTGCGATTAAACCTTTCTACCATGCCATCGGATTGTGGATGTAATGGCGTAGTCCTCGTTTTCTTGATACCAAGGGATTCACACATCTCTTTGAATATGGCCGATTCAAAATTTCTTCCCTGGTCTGAGTGAATCTCGGACGGCACACCGTAGCAACATATCCAGTTTTTGTTGACCACATCCACAATCGTTTTTGCCTCTTGGTTTGGAATTGCATACACCTCCGGCCATTTGCTGAAGTAATCCATGACCACAAGGATCACTTACTGGGAAAGGGCCTGCCACGTCCATTGCTATTCTTTCAAACGGGGCTCCTGGTCTATATTCTTGCATAGGACCTCGACTTTTCCTTGTTGGACCTTTCGCCTTCATGCACTTCTCGCAATTGGCTACCCATTCAGCAATTGATTTCTGGCATCCAACCCAGTAGAATCGTTGCTTCACTTTCTCGGCGGTTTTGGTTATTCCCAGATGACCTCCACTGGGACCATTATGGAACTCCGCCAAAACGTCTCTTATTTTGGAATCCGGTACGATGATCAAATTTCGGCTGCTCTTGCCATCTTCGCTTTCCCATTTACGTTGCAGGGATCCATTGACTAGAACTAAACTATCCCATTGAGCCCAGTATGATTTCATAAGTGGACTTTCGGCTGCGATGTCTTTCTTACTGGGCTTCTTGTTCTCTTCCTTTGCCGAAATAATTTTGTTCAAAATGGGATCTTTACGCTGTTCTGTTGGCCAGTCCACCCCAGATTCGATGTGTAACAGCCGAATATCAACAATCTCCTCCTTATGTTCAGCTTTCGAGCAGTGCTTGCATTCTATACTGCAAGGTCGACGTGACAAAGCGTCAGCGTTACCGTGTTTTCCACCTTTTCTATGCTCGATACTGAAATCATAGCTTTGGAGCCTCTCGATCCAACGTGCCAGTTGAGCTTCCGGATTCTTGAATTGGAGCAACCATCGTAGAGCTGAGTGATCAGTCCTGAGCAAGAAGTGTTGTCCATACAAATATTTATGATAATGTTTTACACCCTCTATGACGGCTAGCAGCTCTCGTCGCGTTACACAGTAGTTCTTTTCGGGCTTGGACAACGTTCGGCTAAAATATCCGATGACCTTCTCCTTGCCGTCTATCTGTTGGGATAGCACACCTCCAATACCATGCGCGCTAGCATCTGTATCCAAAACAAATTTTTCGCCCGGAATAGGATACGCTAGAACAGGAGCTGAACATAAAAGTTCTTTTAAATGTTGGAATGAATCCTCCTGTTCGTCGCTCCACTGGAACTTCTGACCTTTTTGCGTCAATTTATGGAGACTAGCGGCGATGCTGGCGAATTTTGGGACGAATCGTCGGTAATATGTACATAACCCAAGGAAACTTCTTAATTCGTGGAGATTTCGGGGTCGTGGCCAATCTCTGACAGCTTGGATTTTGTCTTCATCGGTGGATATGCCCTCTGCAGTCACATGATGACCCAGGTATTTAACTTCCCGCTGGAAAAGGGAGCATTTCTTTGCGTTAAGGCGTAGATCAGCGGCTGACAATTGCTGGATAACGTCTTTCAAGTTCTTAAGGTGCTCGTCAAATGTTTTGCCCATCACTATGATGTCGTCCAAGTATATCAAGCACGACTTCCAGTGCAACCCCTTCAGTACCCGCTCCATCAATCTTTCGAAGGTAGCCGGAGCGTTGCAGAGCCCGAACGGCATTACATTGAATTGCCAGAGACCACCATTAACGCCAAAAGCCGTCTTTTCCTTGTCTTTCTCGGCGATCTCTACTTGCCAATATCCACTCTGCAAATCAAGCGTAGAAAACCATGTTGTTCCGGCTAGTGTGTCCAACGTGTCATCAATGCGTGGAAGCGGATAACTGTCCTTTTTGGTGACATCATTCAGTTTTCTGTAATCCACGCAGAATCGGGTACTTCCATCTTTCTTTTTGACCAGCACAACTGGGGAACACCAAGGACTTGATGATGGCTCGATCACTCCACTCTCCGCCATTTCCTTTATGAGCTTTTGAACTTCGTCTCTTTTTGCCAGGGGAACACTTCGTGGTGCCTGTTTTATGGGCCTTTCTTCTGCGGTTTTAATTTCATGTTTCACTACAGATGTTCTTCCTTGATTTCCCTTTTCAGAAGCAAAAGCAGAGGCGTTTTTCCACAACAATTGCTTGGCTTTATTTCTCTCTGACGGCGATAGATGACGTGTCCAAGCCTCGAAATACCCTTCTAGATGTTTTCTCACTGCTCCATGTGTCTTTGATGAGGTGCCTTCCAAATTGACTATTGCCTCGGCTGGTGTACATTTTCCAATATCAGAAAATTTTACGATTTGCTCATGATTGTCAGACAAGTTCAAGACACGAACTGGTATTAGTCTCTCTTCGTTCGTTGTTACCAGGGCACTTGCTATCAAGATGTTGTTGCTTTTGTTTTCTGCTGGTTCAACAACCCACAATTGGCCGACTTCACAATCTCCATTCATAGAAACCCATATAATTGCTTCGGCATTCGGTGGTATAGACTCCGACTGGCTCGTTGTCAAACGTCTGACAGGTGTATTCCCGTCGTATCCCACGTTTACCGTTATTTCGACATCGCACCATGTCATTACACGACGCTTCATATCCAAATTGAGACCAAAAGCAATCATGAAATCCGCTCCAATTATAACTTCGTCTACTATATCTGCCACAATGAAATCATAAGTAACGGATTTGTTAGCAATAGTTAATTTTACGGTGACCTTTCCATATACGGTTGCGGGTTCCCCTGTAGCCGTGCGTAGCTTGACTCCAATCAGTGGTGTAACTTTTCCTTTTACTAAATCAGATCTAATGATAGACTTTGATGCACCAGTATCCAACGTCAAAGTACGCTTGTCGCCATTAATAACACCCGCAATAGTTAAATTGTTATTTTTCTGTTGAACTATTGCTATGGAGATGGTGGGGCCATCGACTGTGGGAGCCAGCTCTTGCCCCGCTGAACTAGCTCGATTTAGTTTAAAGGTGACTCACTTGACTGTGGGGTCACCTTCTTATGGCTATTGTTTAATGGAGATGGTGATGTGGACCTTGACCGTTTGCGTCGTGCTTTGCATTCTCGAGCTAGATGTCCCGGCTTATCACAGTTATAGCATTTGATCCGGGATTTATTTGCCTCTTGCTTCATTTCTTGCATTGCCTGCTTAACGGCTTCTTTCACTGAATCAATCACGGAATTTGATTCGTCATTCTCGGTCTCCACCTTACGTACTTTGTGAATTTGAGGACGTGCTAGTACCCTCGCTGTCTCTTGTGTAAGGGCAAATGTTACAGTTTCCACAAATGTAGCTTTTTGTGACGCATATGTTGCACATTTTATGTCTGGGTCTCGAATGCCATTCACAAAGGTCTCAATTTTGATGCGGTCCACAAGTGGGTGACTCTCTCCTGGGTATGCCAACAGCACCAACCGCTCAACTTCTGTTGCAAAATCTTGTAGAGTCTCATTTGATTTCTGGACCCTTCCTCTTAATTCCATTCTGAAGATGTCTTGCTTATGTTCTCCACCGTACTTGCGTTGTAGCGCAGCTATTACTTCCTTATAGTTATTTCTGGAAGAAGTTGGGATACTTTGTATTACATCGGCAGCATTACCCTTCAATGCCAACAGAAGTTCAATTGCTCTGTCGTTGTCATTCCACATGTTTCTGGATGCCACCGTCTCAAATTGGAATTTGAAAACATCAAATGAAGATGAACCATCAAAAACAGGAGTTTTGATTTTTGGGCCCTCGATTACGCGCAGTGGACCACCTTTCATTTCTAGTTCTGACATTTTTTTCTCAAGGTGTAGAAATTTTTCATCGTGAACCACAAATTTCTTATCCAATTCCACAATTTGACTTTCAATGTGGTCTACGCGTTTCTCCATACCTTCCGAAAGTTGTTGTAACTTTTCATTAAGAATTCTAGAATTTTCGTCAAATTTCTCCACCAAAAGAAGAGAATTTTCTTCCATCATTTTTCTAGAATTTTCTTGCATTTTTAGAGCGTTTTCTTCCAGCAATTTTCTAGAATTTTCTTCCATTTTTAGAGAATTTGCTTCCAGTTTTCTAGAATTCTCTTCCATCATTTTGCTCAAAACATTGAGCATTGGAGCCACAGATGGAGTTTCTACACTGCTTGTATTGACGAGTATTGATTCATCAATGTCTTCCTTATAATCAAACTCATGCGTCGCAATGTCCATATTACGCCGTTCAAACTCTTCCAGTAGACGCTTTTGAAGCTGGGCCTTATTGCCTGTTGTCGGCAGCTCCAGTTTGCTCAATTCCTTTTTTAAGTCTTCCACACGAAGCTCATTAAACTTCATTGTAGATTTTTTTTCGTTATTTCACTTCCGACACCAATTGTTACGTTTTTATATTTAGGCGTTTTTAATTACCCGACAATTAAAACACAGTTCTTTTGAATAACGACAATCTACAATTCATTTACTTTGACTTCACACTTTACAATTCGTTCACACTGAAGTTATTCGTTTGACGCTTTAATTAAGACTGACTCGTTAGCAGCATGCGAGCGCTTTTATATATGACGGTGTGGCAATACGAGAACATTCTGGTAGCACTACAATATTCTGGCAACGCCAGAACATTCTTAGACAATGCTAGAAGGATCTACGACCATTAAGATGTTCATCTGGTGGCTGCCAAACACATACACACTCACATAGATATATGCTCGCATTACTACAACAACAACAATAATGACAATAGACAATGAGATGAAATGAGAATGCAGAATAACAAAGCAAAGGGGTTGCTATTCTATGAGAGAGTAAGAACTAACATTTTGGTAAGCAAACAAAAGAACATAAACGAAATTCAGGAAAATACTAGAAATGAATAGATGATTCCAACAAGTGATAGCGAAATTTTATCGCCACAATTTGAAATGTTAAATTAACGGAAACTAATTTAAATAAACTTATATCTATAATTATTAAATTCGTAACAATATTAAATCAAAAAAGATCGATCCAAAGTAGACATAAAATTTTGACAAAATTTTCTACAGAAATAAAATTTTAACAAAATTTTCCATAGAAATAAAATTTTCACAAAATTTTCTATAGAAATAAAAATTTTGACAAAATTTTCTATAGAAAGGAAATTTTGACAAAAAATTCTACAGAAATAAAATTTTAACAAAATTTTCTATAGAAATAAAATTTTGACAAAATATTCTATAGAAATAAAATCTTGGTAGATTATTTTTGGCTCGAGTGGCAACCATGATTATGAACCGAATAAAATCTGAACAAAATTTTCTATAGAAATAAAATTTTGACAAAATTTTCTATAGAAATAAAATTTTGACAAAATTTTCTATAGAAATAAAATTTTTACAATTATGAAAATTTTATTATGAACCGAATAAAATTTTAACAAAATTTTCTCTAGAAATAAAATTTTGGTAGATTATTTTTGGCTCTAGTGGCAACCATGATTATGAACCGATATGGACCAATTTTTGTGTGATTAGACCAATTTTGGTATGGTTATTAGCGACCATATACTAACACCACGTTCCTAATTTGAACCGGATCGGATGAATTTTGCTCCTCCAAGAGGCTCCGGAGGTCAAATCTGGAGAACGTTTTATATGGGGGCTATATATAATTATGGACCGATATGGACCAATTCTGGCACGGTTGTTAAAGATCATATACTAACACCATGTTCAAAATTACAACCGGATTGGATGAAATTTGCTTCTCTTGGAGACTTCGCAAGCCAAATCTGGGGATCGGCTTATATTGGGGCTATATACAATTATGAACCGATGTGGACCAATTTTTGCATGGTTGTTAGAGACCATATAACAATATCATGTACCAAATTTCAGGCGAATCGGATGAAATTTGCTTCTCTTTGAGGCTCCGCAACCCAAATCTGGGGATCGGTTTATATGGGCGCTATATATAATTATGGACCGATGTGGACCAATTTTTGCATGGTTGTTAAAGACCATATACCAACATCATGTACCAAATTTCAGCCGGATCGGATGAAATTTGCTTCTCTTTGAGGCTCCGCAAGCCAAATCTGGGGATCGGTTTATATGGGGGCTATATATAATTATGGACCGATGTGGACCAATTTTTGCATGATTGTTAGAGACCATATACCAACACCATGTACCAAATTTTAGCCGGATCGGATGAAATATGCTTCTCTTAGAGGTTCCACAAGCCAAATCTGGGGATCGGTTTATATGGGGGCTATATATAATTAAGGACCGATATGGACCAATTTTTGCATGGTTGTTAGAGACCATATACCAACATCATGTACCAAATTTCAGCCGGATCGGATGAAATTTGCTTCTCTTTGAGGCTCCGCAAGCCAAATCTGGGGATCGGTTTATATGGGGGGTATATATAATTATGGACCGATGTGGACCAATTTGTGCATGGTTATTAAAGACCACATACCAACACCATGTACCAAATTTCAGGCGGATCGGATGAAATTTGCTTCTCTTTGAGGCTCCGCAACCCAAATCTGGGGATCGGTTTATATGGGGGCTATATATAATTATGGACCGATGTGGACCAATTTTTGCACGGTTGTTAGAGACCATATACCAACACTATATACTAAATTTCAGCCGGATCGGATGAAATATGGTTCAGTTAGAGGCTCCACAAGCGAAATCTGAGGGTCCCTTTATATGGGGGCTATACGTAAAAGTGGACCGATATGGCTCATTTTCAATACCATCCGACCTACATCGATAACAACTACTTGTGCCAAGTTTCAAGTCGATAGCTTGTTTCGTTCGGAAGTTATCGTGATTTCAACAGACGGACGGACGGACGGACATGCTTAGATCGACTCAGAATTTCACCACGACCCAGAATATATATACTTTATGGGGTCTTAGAGCAATATTTCGATGTGTTACAAACGGAATGACAAAGTTAATATACCCCCATCCTATGATGGAGGGTATAAAAATGTTTTTAAATTAAAACCATGAATAAAATATTATAGTTTCCTTTGAAATTTCAGAGGGTCATGATGACAGAGCAGTTCAATCAGTACACTCCCCGAAAATAAAATTAAATATTTTACTTATGAAGACTATATAAGATTCTGGATTTATAAGAACCATTTTTTGTTTGAGTTGTAGAGGAATCATGAACATCTCTTGTAAGTTTGCAAGGAAATTATGAAATAACGCCTTGATTTGAAATCTAATATCTCTACACACAAAAAAATATTTTTCTGATTCAATCACGAAATTAATTGATCCAATTAATTTTTTAATTGAAATGTCTTCAATCACAGAAATGATAGTATCAATTAAAAAATTAATTGACAGTCATTTAAAAAATTAATTGATCCAATTAAAAACTTAATTGATACTATTAATTTGTGTGATTGATTTTTATTTCAATTAAAAAATTTGTTGAATCAATTAAATTTTTAATTGAATATTTTTTAAAACTCAATTAAGATTTTAATTGGAAAAAATTTCGTAAATTTTTTCTCTGTGTTTTTTTTCACCCCCATTACTTAAAGAATTACGAGAAATAAAATCTGCAAAGTTTACATTCATTTTCAAGCAATTTTCATGATCAGTGCGCCTTCTATGTAGGCCTTACCAAAATGGACTGATAAAAACTAATTCCAATACATGTTTTTTGAGTCTAAAATTCCAGTATATTTACAATTTCATGCAAATCAGATAAAAACTACGATTCTACAAGCCCAAAAAGTAAAATCGGTATATCGGACTATACTAAAACATTGACCGATACTCACCATTTCGGCATACCTTTTTATGGTCCTAAAATATCTCTCTATTTCCAATTTCAGGCAAATTGGATAAATGCTACGGTTTCTATAAGCCCAAGAAGTAAAATCGGGAGATCGGTCTATATGGGGGCTATATCAAAATATGGGCCGATACTCACAATTTTCGACATACCTTTTTATGGTCCTAAAATACTTCTATATTTTTAATTCGAGGCAAAATGGATAAAAACTATGATTTCTATAAGCCCAAGAAGTAAAATCGGGAGATCGGTCTATATGGGGGCTATACCAAAACATGGACCGATACTCACCATTTTTGGCACACCTTTTTATGGACTTAAAGTAGATTTCCAATTTCAGGCAAATTGGATAAAAACTACGGTCTTCTTTAAGCCTAAGACCCCAAATCGGAACGGTTTTATATGTTTATATGCACACAAAAAAATTTCACGAAAATTTTTTCCAATTAAAATTTCAATTGAGTTTTAAAAAATATTCAATTACAAATTTAATTGATTCAACAAATTTTTTAATTGAAACAAAAATCAATCACAAAAATAATAGTATCAATTAATTTTTAATTGGATCAATTAACTTTTTAATTGAGCTTCAATTAATTTTTTAATTGATACTATCATTTCTGTGATTGAAGACATTTCAATTAAAAATTAATTGGATCAATTAATTTCGTGATTGAATCAGAAAAAAATTTGTTGTGTGTTGGGACTATATCAAAACCTGGACCGATATAGCCCATCTTCGAATTTGACCTATTTGTGCAAAATTTCAGCACAATTGCTTTGTTATTGAAGACTGTAGCGTGATTACAACAGACAGACACACAGACGGTTACAAACGGAATGACGAACTTATTATACCCCCGTCACCATTCTGTTGTGGTGGGTATACAAATTAAACCAACTATGAAATCTTCAAAATAAGTTTTAGTCTATATTTTAAGATGTTTTATCGGCAAACTTTGGATTCAGTTAATTTAAAGAATAGTTCTTTAAATCAAAAAGTTTTTCATTAAGAAAATTTTGCCTAACGTCAATGAAATACGGCATTAAAGGAGGGAATTTTACTGGTATTCATAAGTTTCTAAAATGAGTAAATTTTGCTTGAATTGTGTCTGTCTTGAATTTTGTAACTACGTAATACGAAATTTTCTTAAATAACGAAAAAAAAAAAACACTTCGAAAACCTTGCAACACTCAGAAATGTCACCAGCATTATCTTTGTATAATATTGCAAAAAGTAAAATATTGTAGATAATTTTTTTATGAAATAAACCTACATTTTTTTTCTTCTTTTTGGCTATGGCATGTTTTCAAAAATTCCCTAACTTTATTACGCTTTTCATGCAATTGAAAACTGTTAAAGATTTTCAACGAACACCAATCCTCCTAAAAATCAATACACAAGTCAAGAAAATGTCATTGAATTTTCATGAAATATACAGTTTGTCAATAAAATATTTGCAAAATATAAAAATTTAAGGAACTAACATAATTACATAAACTTCTTTTTTCCACAATTTAATATAAATTTTGTTTGTAATTTGCAAAATAACTAGCAGCAATGTTCGCCTTAAAATTAATATCATAAATCGGGCAGAAAACGAAGGGCGACTAGAATTAAAAGCTTCAAACTCGTGACAAAGGAAACACAAACGGGGGGTTGAAAACAAAATTATTAAATCTGTCTAAAATAATCCCCAATGCAGCAAATTTCATTAAATTTTCATGAAATATATCTGCCTTTAAATAATTATTCAACCAATGATGACATATTTTAATGGTTCTTTATTCGTTTGGCCTCTCAATTCTCTCTCTCTCTCTCTCTGTCTGTCACCTCAGTACTCTTTTTGTCCTCTCTCACTCTCTTGTTACCATATATGTACAGATGACAATAGCAATAACAACGAAATTGATGAATGTATTCCATACTGGTTTCACATTCATAAACAATGGCCAAAACATCAATCATTCATGCGACTATCGATGGTATGACCCAGAATATGGCATAAATCGAACAGCCTGGACTGGATTTCTGGGGTATTAAAGGCCATTTGTGCAAATGCCAGTTGACACAAGTTTAATGTTTTCCAATGCCTGCCACTAGCATTTTTTTCCAGTCCTCATCATGACTTGAGCTATGCAACATTTAAAAAGTTCATAATCAAATGTATGTGTGTGTGTGTGTAAATCACGTTTGTGTATTTGTTAACTCGTATAGCTTTGAAGGAATGATTACGGCCGGCTCAAAGATCATGCTAAGTCCATGTCGACTCTTGCCAACATATGGCCTGATAACAACTGTCAATTAACTTTAGTCTCTTTGACTCTTAGGCAGACACGAACTTCGGCAGTAGGACGTGCAGACTGATACAAGGACAAAGTGTGTGGAGGGAAGGGGGACTGGAGATATGCAGAACTTGAGGAATGGGCTAACATTAGTGCAAAGAAGCCTCTAACAGTCAATCAGTGGGATTTAGTAATTTGAAAAGCTCCATGAACTTCCCCGAATGGAATGCGATACAAGCATGGGACTCAAATTTCTCCAATTGGGGAATAAATTGTGATGTTATTCCATTATCCATCCCAGTGCCATCAACCACCGAGTCATCCATCCAACACCAATCCTATTTGAAGGTTTGGTGTTTACACCAAATTTCAGTTATTTCAACAGTCCATTTGCCATTTGTTATGGTGTTGTTGTTGTTGTTGTTGGTAGCTCTTTGCTGGAATGGAGGAGACTTTGTGTAACAGGACTACATTCACAGCAGGAACAAAGGAAACGAAATTCGCCTCCACCCCCCCTCAAAAAAGGGCAGTTGAGAGTTTCACACATACACCCACATATTTCAAGCTCTTTTACTAATGAATTTTCGCCATATCAATGGTATACGGCGAGAAGAGAAGACATCAAGAATGGTTTGCTAAATTCCGGGATAGGAAACCGTAAGTTCCACATAGATATGAGGAACTTTCGGGGATCACACATAGGATAAATATTTAACTGTCTTTAAAGAGTCAACTTTAACAATAGAAAAGATCTTCGTTGGTCTAATATTTCCTTTCGCCCGAAAGAATATTTTTTTTTTGTGTATTATAAGTGTCATTTGTTCGGAATGTAAATAACATAGTTTGGTTTTCGAACTTTAATAAGTCAAGTTTCTTGCCACCATTAGCGTAGCTAGACAATTTTTCTAGGGGGGGCTATAGCCCCCCTAGCTAAAAATGTATAGACTGAACTTATAGGTTCAATTATTGTTTTATTTCCTAAAAAAGAATACAAAAATAGACATCGAAATAATATATGATAAAGCACTTTTCCCAGCAAAAAAATTGGGATTTGTTTTAAAGGCACAACTTTAAAAGCACTTCCAAAAATGTCCTCCTTAATTATATTAACTACACAGGAAGTTTTTTACTTCAGTTTTTTCATATTTTAATACGTAATTTTTGTTTTCTTTTTTCAAATAGTTTAAAAAAAGAGTAAGAATAAATAAATTGGTAAAAATTATTCAAATTTTGCCACAAAAATGCTAAATCCATTATAGAAAAATCGATAATTTTTTCAAACAAGCGTTAGAATGCATTAAAAATCATAAAAAAATATAAAAATTATTATAAATTAATGTTTCTTGAAGCTCGAGGTCTTTATAAATATTTATATAATTCTAACAAAAGGTCGACCAAAAATCAAATAGAAAACGAATAAATAAAAATTATTTATTTGGGAAAATATCACACAATTTTTTAATTCACATTCAAAACTCTGAATTCGGATCACACCGTAAGAAGTGATGCAAATTTATTGCAACGGCTGTTGAAACGATGGACATTCGTTCAATGACGAGTTCCTATTACATTCATCGCTTCTCCGCCAATTTTGCATCACTTCCGGACCCAAAAAGAACATTTTCACTTCTTTTTTGGCGACGCTTTTTTGCAGCATTATTAAGATATTAATTTATGAAAGAATAGTTTTAATACCAATTACTATTTTTTAATTAAGATGACTAAACCAGACAAAACAATATAATAAAGGAGCTTTACAGCCTGTTTCTGTATGTCGACTGAGCTCTGTGGATCGACTAAAATGGAAACAAACAGCTGAATTTGTAACCAAAAAACAGCTGTTTCTATGCATTTCAGTCGATCGATTGAACTCGTTCGACATACAGAAACAGGCTGTTAGTTATTCAACTAAACCATTTCATAAATATCAGACTTCAGACATTGCCATCAGCAACTGCTACCACAACCCAAGTAATTCGATTGTGCATGAAAGTCTTTAGCGGAACTTTGTGCGGTTGTATATACTTGTT
The DNA here is from genome assembly GCF_050003625.1 of Haematobia irritans. Lineage (NCBI taxonomy): Eukaryota > Metazoa > Arthropoda > Insecta > Diptera > Muscidae > Haematobia > Haematobia irritans. The sequence goes on from NC_134401.1 coordinate 55,163,012, forward strand.
TAATTTTTATAAAAATGTAAAATCGTAAATAGGTTTTCAAATTCTGGGGGGGGGGGGGCTAAATTTTTTCTGGGGGGTCTAAGCCCCCTCCCCAGAGGCCTTCCTACGCTTATGCTTGCCACACAGAACAATATATACGGGAAATTTCGGAAGATACAATCCGAAATGTTCAAAGTGCCAGATAACAGGTTGGCTGATAAGTCCCCGGTCACCAATGTGGTGTCACAATGGACTGAATAGTCTAAGTGCGCCTGATACATCGGGCTGCCACCTAACCTAACCTAACCTACGTCCCCGGTCTAACAAAGAAAAACACATTTTTTTTTTGTCAAAATTCGTTTTTATTATCCAACATAGTTCCCTTTAAGAGCGATACAACGATTATAACGACCTTCCAATTTTTTGATACCATTTTGGCAGTACTCCTTCGGTTTTGCCTCAAAATAGGCCTCATTTTCGGCGATCACCTCTTCATTGCAGCCAAATTGTTTCCCTGCGAGCATCCTTTTGAGGTCTGAGAACAAGAAAAAGTCGCTGGGGACCAGATATGGAGAATACGGTGGGTGGGGAAGCAATTCGAAGCCCAATTCATGAATTTTTGCCATCGTTCTCAATGACTTGTGGCACGGTGCGTTGTCTTGGTGGAACAACACTTTTTTCTTCTTCATATGGGGCCGTTTTGCCGCGATTTCACTGTTGATGGTATTTCCCTTCTCAAGATAATCGATAAAAATTATTCCATGCGCATCCCACAAAACAGAGGCCATTACATTGCCAGCGGACTTTTGAGTCTTTCCACGCTTCGGAGACGGTTCATCGGTAGCTGTCCCCTCAGCCGACTGTCGATTGGACTCAGGAGTGTAGTGATGGAGCCATGTTTCATCCATTGTCACATATCGACGGAAAAACTCGGGTGTATTACGAGTTAACAGCTGCAAACACCGCTCAGAATCATCAACACGTTGTTGTTTTTGTGAGCTCAAGCGGCACCCATTTTGCACAGAGCTTCCGCATATCCAAATATTGATAAATTATATGACCAACACGTTTCTTTGATATCTTTAAGGCCTCTGCTATCTCGATCAACTTCATTTTACGGTCATTCAAAATCATTTTGTGGATTTTTTTGATGTTTTCGTCGGTAACCACCTCTTTCGGGCGTCCACTGCGTGCTCATTTCACCACGCTTGAATTTTGCATACCAATCAATTATTGTTGATTTCTGGGACAGAGTCCGGAAACTCATTATCAAACTCATTATCTTTGCTTCCACCATATTTTTCCCCTTCAGAAAACAGTATTTTATCAAAACACGAAATTCCTTTTTTCCATTTTTTTCACAATAACAAAAGTTGCTTCACAAAAGACGGTCTATCTCACAAACTAATTGACTTACAGACGTAAAATTTTGTCATGAATCATTTGAAGGTTGGTACTATATAAAAATAATATACTAGCAACGCCATCTATGTGTCAGACCGGGGACTTATCAGCCAACCTGTTATAGTTTGTGTGTTTCCGAAGTGGGGATTTCGATCTTGAAGACAATGAACTTCCAGGACAGTCGAAGAATTTTGAAATTGCTGCATTGAAGGCATTTCTCGATGAGAATTTGGTTTTGCAGTTGTATCACTAGCGCTTCCGACAATGGGACTTCTGCTCGTAGTTTAATCAGTGAGATCTTTCGATTTGCAGTTCAATAATTTGCAGTGAAGGTTTGCTGTTTTGGTTGTTTAATCGCTAAAACCCTTGGGTCTGCATTTTAAATGCTGAAGCTTTTAGACCTGCAGTTTAATTACTAGTATTTCGGGCCGCAGTTCAATCTATCTGACTCTTTTGACCTACTTCGCAATCGAAGCTCAAATACCGACACTCTTGGAACTGGAGTTCAATCTTCGAGTCGTTGACTTCGCTGAACCACTGGGACTTCTGGGTCTCCAATGCTATCGCTAGTATTTTGGCTCGCGGTTCAATCAATTGGACGGTTTTGTCAGCAGTTTAATTAGTGAGGATTAGCCCTGAAATATTGAGACTATGGACTGGAGCTAAATCGTCGAGGCTTTGACTAGAAATTCAATCAATGAAATTTCTGTCCACAATTAAATTCCTGAAACACTTGGGTCCACAATTCCATCCAAACCTTAAATCGTCGAGACTCTTGGGTATTCAACGATAGCACTGATAATTCGAGCTTTCTCATATCGAAATATTCGGAAATGATAGGATGTATGGATCCATTTGATATCTTAAAGAGTGCTTGTTATTTCATCACTAGGACAAGAGCTTTATAATTGGGATGACGCCACGAAGTTTAATCTTCTTGAGTCTGCAGTTAGGTTAGGTTAGGTTATGTGGCAGCCCGATGTATCAGACTCACTTAGACTATTCCGTTCATTGTGATACCACAGTGGTGAACTTCTCTCTTACCACTGAGTGCTGCCCGATTCCATGGTAAGCTCAATGACAAGGGACCTACTTTTTATAGCCGAGTCCGAACGGCGTTCCACATTCCAGTGAAACCACTTACAGAAGCTTTGAAACCCTCAGAAATGTCACCAGCAATACTGAGGTGGGATAATCCACCGCTGAAAAACTTTTTGGTGTTCAGTCGTTGCAGGAATCGAACCAACGACCTTGTGTATGCAAGGCGGGCATGCTAACCAATGCACCACGGTGGCTCCCGTGGTGCAATGGCTGCAGTTAACACTGAAGCTTCAAACAATGGGACTTTGGCATACAGTTCAATCACTCAGATATTTGGGTTTGCAATTCAATAACTGAGGCCAAGACCTGCTGTTTTGGCTCGAAGTTACTGAGTTTACTGAGGATTAGCCCCGGTTTCCAATCGTAGCTCAAATACTGACACTTTTGGATCTTTGGAACAATCACCGAAGGTTTGACTTCACGTTCAATCAGTGAGATTTCTGTTCGCAATTAAATCTCTGAGATCAGTAGGTCAGTTTGTTATTTGTAAGAGTGCTTGCTAGTTCATTACAAAGATTTCAGCCACGCAGTTTGTTTTATTAAACTATTGGGTCTGCATTTCTATCACTGATGCTTCAAACAATGGGACTTCGGCACGCTGTTAAATCATAGAGATCTTTGGAATCGAAGCCAGGGCTTGCTATTTCATTATTAGGATTTCAGCTCAATGAGAAGGATATTTCCACGCAATTTGATTTCTTAGACTCTTGGCTCTGCATTTCTAATACGGATGCTTCCAACAATGGGATTGATTCCAAAGATTTCAATGGTTGAACTGTACCAATGAGATCTTTGGATTTGTAGCTCAAGAACGTAGAACAAAGGTTGATTTTTTGGCTGTGTAATCACTAAGATCCTTGCATCTGTATTCGAAAGCTGAGGCGTAGACTTGCAGTTTAATCACTGATATTTCGGCTCGTGGTTCAATCAATCAGACCCCTTTGTCAGCATTGTACCAAGTTCGATCTCCTGGGTTCAATCCCAGCTTCGACCGGACACATAAGACCCACACTTAAAGCCAGTACCATATACGAAATAAATCTTGAAGATGCACCTGAGATGCCTATCCGAATCTCGAAATTGCTACTTAACCTTAACTTAAGCCGTATACCATAGCATTTCCCGATCATTTAAACATCATCGAATTCTCCTGTCTCCTGTCAACTCTCTGAATAAATGCTGCACCTCCAATGATATTTTTCTTGGTATTTTATTCCCTCTCAGTAATGCTGGTGACATTTCTGAGTGATTCAAAGCTACTCTAAGTGGTTACACCGTAGTGTGAAACGCCATTCGGACTCGACTACAAATCGGGTACCCCTTGTCATTGAGCTAAACATAGAATCGGGCAGATCTCTTTGATAAGAGAGAGAATGTCACCTACGTATGGTGAATTTTACCAGTCCCCCATCATCAATATATGAACCAATTATTCATCCTCTTATTTTATCATCTACAAAGCGAAAGCGAATATCAATCATAATTTGCGGGTGAATCGAGCACCAAACATCAATGCACCCTCAAAAAAAAAATGCTTCTGTAACATATACCCCAAACACATTTTGCTTCAAGCATATATATTTTCAGGATTGGTCAAACAAAATATTATTTGTATTGTTGAAGCATATTATGTTTCACCTTAGGGCATAAAATTTAATGAAATTTTCTTTGTGTGGATATATTTCTAAGGCGCCAATTGGTTACTTCCATTATTTTACTTGCAGCATAACATACTCTCGAGGTCTCTCGTTCTAAGCACATATATGTTTATAGGCTATTTCTAAATTAACATATGTTTGCATCTAAACATATTATATTTACAAACATTCAATGTCCCAACGATAATAAGTTCTAACATATTAACATATATGTCCCAAACATATTATGCTAGTTTATGAACATTATATGCTTGCACTTAAAAATATTGTGTTAAAAAAATTTGAGTCGCCAACATAAATTTTTACACCCAAACATATGAAAACCAGTCGTTTTCGTACGTGTGGATACACCAGTTTCCGATCATTCACAAACTGGGATATCGTTCAGTTTTCGGTCAAGTGAATGAAGAAGTTCTCATCCACACATAGAAGAATTAAACAGATCTCAGTTCTCACACATAACACTAATATATTCTGAAATAGTTTCTTCCCTATTATGTTATCCTTGAATTGGCAGGGAAGTAAAGTTTTTGAGGTAGGTCATCCCTATCATCATCATCATTTGCTGAATGGATGTTCCCAATTTTTTTGTTTTGCTCCTGTCAATAAATCACTGTTTGCATTTGTAATGTGATATAATTTTGAACAACAATTGCCCATCCCCATCGTAAAACAGTTTCCCCCCATCCCCATTTATTGAGGCTAGCTAGGACATTGGGTGTTGGGAGGGGGTGTGTTTTTTTCGACTTCGATAAATTTTAAACTACATAAACGTTTTATATTGGGCGAAAAGTTTCATTCATTGTATTTAGTATTTCATTTCGTGGCCATGAGGGGAGTATGAGACGAAATGAAATGAAAAGGTTTTCAATACTGCTACTGCTGCTGATGATGATGATGTTTTCGCTAGAGGGCTGTTTGGTGTTCAAATGGTTGGCAAAAATTTAAATTCCCTCAAAATATTTTTTGCGGTTTGATTTGATTTGTGCATTGCCACGAAATAGAATTTCTAGGAAATAATTTAATATTGATTGGTATTATTCTCGGGGGTCATTACATATAGATGTTTTGTAAAGTAGCGACAAAGTGTGCTACGGCATTTGATTAAGGTCAGAAAAAACGAGTGTTCGATGAAATTCTTTTTTGAGAAATTCATTTATGCATAAAAGGTAGTGCTTTACACAAGATCGCCACAACCAGTTAATACTCTTGAGAAATTCTCATTAATAGAAAATAAAGTGCATGGGGGTATCGAGTAAGTGAATATGGTCGTTAAAAGCCATCTGTTTAGATCTCTAAGAAGTTCCGGAAATAAAATTCGGGGATCGGGTTATATGGGGACTATATATAAATGGGAACCGATATGGACCAATTTTCGCATGGTTGGTAGATTAACACCACGTACCAAATTTTCTCCTCCTCCAAAAACTCCGCAAGCCAAAAAGTAGTCCGATATTGCCCAATTTGCAATACCATCCGACCTACATCAATAGCACCTCCTTGTGGCTGAGACCAATATTTCAATGTGTTACAAGCGGAATGACAAAGTTAATATAGCCCATATCCTATGGTGGAATGTATTAAAATTATAAACTTGAACTAGAACTAAACTAGACTGAGGCCAATGAAATTTGAGATGAAAACTAAGGCCACTTAAAATAAGTATAGATTTCAAATTTAACAAGTATATACGGCCGTAAGTTCGGCCAGGCCGAAGCTTATGTACCCTCCATCATGGATTGCGTAGAAACTTCTTCTAAACACTGCCATCCACAATCGAATTACTTAAGTTGCGGTAACGATTGCCGATGGCAAGGTATCTTAAAACCTCCTAACACCATCTTCTAAATTGTATGTAAGTCCATACGTGGTATATATTAAATCAAAAAAGATCGATCCAATACGTATATAATTCAGTTTGACAAAGTAGACATAAAATTTCGACAAAGTTTTCTACAGAAATAAAATTTTAACAAAATTTTCTATAGAAATAAAAATTTCACAAAATTTTCTATAGAAATAAAAATTTTGACAAAATTTTCTATAGAAAGAAAATTTTGACAAAAATTTCTACAGAAATAAAATTTTAACAAAATTTTCTATAGAAATAAACTTTTGACAAAATTTTCTATAGAAATAAAATCTTGGTAGGTTATTTTTGGCTCGAGTGGCAACCATGATTATGAACCGAATAAAATTTGAACAAAATTTTCTATAGAAATAAAATTTTGACTATGACGAAAATTTTATTATGAACCGAATAAAATTTTAACAAAATTTTCCCTAGAAATAAAATTTTGACAAAACTTTCTATAGAAATAAAATTTTGACAAAATTTTCTATAGAAATAAAATTTGGTAGATTATTTTTGGCTCTAGTGGCAACCATGATTATGAACCAATATGGACCAATTTTGGTATGGTTGTTAGCGACCATATACTAACACCACGTTCCTAATTTGAACCGGATCGGATGAATTTTGCTCCTCCAAGAGGCTCCGGAGGTCAAATCTGGAGAACGTTTTATATGGGGGCTGTATATAATTATGGACCGATATGGACCAATTCTGGCACGGTTGTTAAAGATCATATACTAACACCATGTTCCAAATTACAACCGGATTGGATGAAATTTGCTTCTCTTGGAGACTTCGCAAGCCAAATCTGGGGATCGGTTTATATGGGGGCTATATATAATTATGAACCGATGTGGACCAATTTTTGCATGGTTGTTAGAGACCATATACAAACATCATGTACCAAATTTCAGGCGGATCGGATGAAATTTGTTTCTCTTTGAGGCTCCGCAACCCAAATCTGGGGATCGGTTTATATGGGCGCTATATATAATTATGGACCGATGTGGACAAATTTTTGCATGGTTGTTAGAGACCATATACCAATACCATGTACCAAATTTCAGCCGGATCGGATGCAATTTGCTTCTCTTTGAGGCTTCGCAAGCCAAATCTGGAGATCGGTTTATATGGGGTCTATATATATTTATGGACCGATGTGGACCACTTTTTGCATGGTTGTTAGAGACCATATACCAACATCATGTACAAAATTTCAGATGGATCGGATGAAATTTTCTTCTCTTTGAGGCTCCGCAAGCCAAATCTGGGGATCGGTTTATATGGGGGCTATATATAATTATGGACCGATGTGGACCAATTTTTGCATGATTGTTAGAGACCATATACCAACACCATGTACCAAATTTCAGCCGGATCGGATGAAATATGCTTCTCTTAGAGGCTCCACAAGCCAAATCTGGGGATCGGTTTATATGGGGGCTATATATAATTATGGTCCGATATGGACCAATTTTTGCATGGTTGTTAGAGACCATATACCAACATCATGTACCAAATTTCAGCCAGATCGGATGAAATTTTCTTCTCTTTGAGGCTCCGCAAGCCAAATCTGGGGATCGGTTTATATGGGGGCTATATATAATTATGGACCGATGTGGACCAATTTTTGCATGGTTGTTAGAGACCATATACCAACACCATGTACCAAATTTCAGCCGGATCGGATGAAATATGCTTCCGTTAGAGGCTCCACAAGCCAAATCTGAGGGTCCCTTTATATGGGGGCTATACGTAAAAGTGGACCGATATGGCCCATTTTCAATACCATCCGACCTACATCGATAACAACTACTTGTGCCGAGTTTCAAGTCGATAGCTTGTTTCGTTCGGAAGTTAGCGTGATTTCAACAGACGGACGGACGGACGGACGGACGGACATGCTTAGATCGACTCAGAATTTCACCACGACCCAGAATATATATACTTTATGGGGTCTTGGAGCAATATTTCGATGTGTTACAAACGGAATGACAAAGTTAATATACCCCCATCCTATGATGGAGGGTATAAAAATCAGATAAAATTCGCGGCTTCTTTTACCTCAAAAAGTCGAATGGAGCGATATAAAAAATAATTCGGCCTAGTTCCCTATGGATTTTTAGACACAAATCGATTTAAAATTTTACATAAGTCGTAAAAAAATTACAGCTTCTATACTCTCACGAAATCAAAACGAGTGATTAGGTTAAATATATCGAAACATGGACCCATATAGCTAATCTTCGAACTTGAGCTGCTGGCAAACAAAGAGCATCTAAGCAAAATTTAAGGGCGATAGCTTCATTAGCGTGATTATAACAGACAGTCGGACGGGCGGACATCGTAAAATCGTTTTAGAATTTCGTACTGATCTGTGAGTGGGAGTACAAAGTGGCTGATAAATAATGCAGCAAAGTAAAGCGCTATGTTTTTGTATTTTTTTTTAAATTTTATTGTGCAAAAGCAAAAATGTTTGCTAAATATTTCTGTCCACTTAAGAGGTACTTCACAAATTTTCTATACAAAATAAAAATTTGACAAAATTTTTTATACAAAATTTTGACCAAATTTTCTACAGAAATAAAATTTTGACAAAATTTTCCATTCAAAATAAAATTTTAACAAAATTTTTTTTTTATAAAAATAAAATTTTGACAAAAATTTCTACTCAAAATAACATTTTGACAAAATTTTCTATACAAACTAAAATTTACCATAGAAAGAAGATTTTTGACAAATTTTCTATCGAAATAAAATTTTGACAAAATTTTTTATAAAAAATTAAATTTTAACAAAATTTTCTTTCGAAATAAAATTTTAACAAAATTTTCCATTGAAATAAAAAGATGACTAAATTTTCTAAAAAAAGAAAGTTTTTGACAAATTTTCTATCGAAATAAAATTGTGACAAAATTTTCTATAAAAAATAAAATTTCAACAAAATTTTCTATCGAAATAAAATTTTAACAAAATTTTCCATTGAAATAAAAATTTGACTAAATTTTCTATAGAAAGAAAATTTTTGACAAATATTCTATCGAAATAAAATTGTTGTTGTTTTTGATCTCAGCTTAAAGCCATGCATTGACTAAACTACAAGTGTAGCTTAACCAACAGAGGAAAAGTATGCTTGTCAAATTTATTTGGGCAAAGCCCTATAGACTGCAAGATGGTTGGATGTACAGCTGTTTCGGAATTACCACATTCCTCATCAGCATCCTCTACTTGCAGCAAAACTATCAACCAATTATCAGAATAAATTCGGGTAATTCACTCAACCCAAAGTGAACTACACTTGAACCTCCCGAAAAAGGGTTTGATAGTCGGCTACTGCCTAAACAAATTTGCCAGCATATCTCTTTTCCTTTGCCAAACTCAAATCATCGATTTGAATGTATTTGGCTGGGTTTGTTTTTGAGCGTGCTTTCTCTATCTTCATTCGTTTTGATTTTTATTGTTGGCTTCTCTTCAATCGTTATTGTTGTTTTTGATCTCAGCTTAAAGCCATGCATTGACTAAACTACAAGTGTAGCTTAACCAACAGAGGAAAAGTATGCTTGTCAAAATTGTGACAAAATTTTCCATAAAAAATAAAATTTCAACAAAATTTTCTATCGAAATAAAATTTTAACAAAATTTTCCATTAAAATAACATTTTGAAAAAATTTTCTATAGAAAAAAATTTTTGACAAATTTTCTATCGAAATAAAATTGTGAGAAAATTTTCCATAAGAAATAAAATTTCAACAAAATTTTCTATCGAAATAAAATTTTAACGAAATTTTCCATTGAAATAAAAATTTGACTAAATTTTCTGTAGAAATAAAATTGTGACAAAATTGTTTTATAAAAATAAAATTTTGACAAAAATTTCTATAGAAATGAAATTTTGACAAAATTTTCTATAGAAATAAAATTTTGACAAAATTTTCCTTAAGAAATAAAATTTCAACAAAATTTTCTATCGAAATAAAATTTTAACAAAATTTTCCATTGAAATAAAAATTTGACTAAATTTTCTATAGAAAGAAAATTTTTGACAAATATTCTATCGAAATAAAATTGTGACAAAATTTTCCATAAAAAATAAAATTTCAACAAAATTTTCTATCGAAATAAAATTTTAAAAAAATTTTCCATTAAAATAATATTTTGAAAAAATTTTCTATAGAAAAAAAATTTTGAAAAAATTTTCTATAGAAAAAAATTTTTGACAAATTTTCTATTGAAATAAAATTGTGAGAAAATTTTCCATAAGAAATAAAATTTCAACAAAATTTTCTATCGAAATAAAATTTTAACGAAATTTTCCATTGAAATAAAAATTTGACTAAATTTTCTGTAGAAATAAAATTGTGACAAAATTGTTTTATAAAAATAAAATTTTGACAAAAATTTCTATAGAAATGAAATTTTGACAAAATTTTCTATAGAAATAAAATTTTGACAAAATTTTCCATAAGAAATAAAATTTCAACAAAATTTTCTATCGAAATAAAATTTTAACGAAATTTTCCATTGAAATAAAAATTTGACTAAATTTTCGATAGAAATAAAATTGTGACAAAATTGTTTTATAAAAATAAAATTTTGACAAAAATTTCTATAGAAATAAAATTTTGACAAAATTTTCTATATAAAAAAATTTGACAAAATTTTATATACAAAATAAAAATTTGACAAAATTTTATGTACAAAATAAAATTTGGACAAAATTTTCTATAGAAATAATATTCTAACAAAATTTTCTATAGAAATTAACTTTTGACAAAATTTTCTGTAGGTATAAAATGTTGACAAATTTTCTATCGAAATAAAATTTTGAAAAAATTGTTTTATGAAAATAAAATTTTGACAAAAATTTCTATAGAAATGAAATCTTGACAAAAATTTCTATAGAAATGAAATTTTGACAAAATTTTCTATATAAATAAAATTTTGACAAAATTTTCTATATAAAACAATTTTGTGATAAAATTTTGTATATAAAATAAAATTTTGACAAAATTTTCTATAGAAATAAAATTTTTACAAAGTTTTCTATATAAAAAAAATTTTTGACAATATTTTATATACAAAATAAAATTTTGACAAAATTTTCTATAGAAATAAAATTTTCACAAAATTTTCTAAAGAAATAAAATTCTGACAAAATTTTATAAAGAAATAAAATGTTGACAAAATTTTTTTATAGAAATAAAATTTTGACAATATTTTCTATAGGAAGAGAATTTTGAAAGTTAAATTTTTTTTTTTGCAGATTTCTAGTAAAATTTTCTCCAAATTGTGGTAGATTTTTTTTTGACTCGAATGACAACCGTGATTGAGATTTGGAAAATAAACCCGATCGTTTAGTTTGTTCACACTGTGCTTTATTTGGAATGGCTTCTCATTGGAGAAAGCCAAATTCGCTAAGTGGTCACTTTTGTGCAATGGAAACAACTTTTTGGCTCTTTCTTGTCTAACTTTTGTTGTGTATCTGAGAGCTTTTGCAGTGTTTGGAACTTCAATGGCCTTAGTACAAGCTAATATTTATAAAAAATGTATCTGTATGAATTAATTAACAATATTTTCGCACACAAATTAAAATAAAGTCCATTGAATCAGTAACGCTTCTTAAGTGAGTGGATTTGTGTATAAATTCATTCAATTCACTTATAAATAAAAAATATATTAAATTATTTATGTCAACTAGACAAATACTGAAGCTCTAACAATTTAATTTTGGGAAATAAATACAGGTCTATATTAAAGCTGACACCATTTATAACAGTTGTCGCAAAATACGTGTGTATTTTATTGGAAATTCTCTTGGATTTCACGAATGAAACATCTTCAAATATAATCTGTTTTAATACTCCAGAGCTTTCGTTTGATAGAAAAATTAAATTAATTTTCGAAAGAGAATTGCCAGTTTTTGGCTTTTCTAGGCAATAGCATGTCAACTGTTGTCGATGGCATCTACTACGTTACACATGTACATACTCTCTCTCTCTCATAAACACACACAACAAATGTCACAAACACTCACATGTAGTGATTGTATGGAGTTTGAAGTACAACCCATAAATCACTTGAAAATTTAAGATACTGCAGTGAAATAATTTTTTCATTGAATTCCCCGGACAAAAGATTCTTTTTTGCTATGCTTCAAAGAGCTTCTCAATCAATGAATGATTGCATACTCATTGGGATTTTTTATTTAGGGGTAGACTCTCTTTACTTTCTCTATCGTCGTTGTTGTTGTCGTTGCTATTATGCTATTGGGGATATTCTTGGGGATACTCTTATTGTGGCTTCACGTTTCAATATTATCACACAGTTGTTGTTGTATTTGCTTGTTAGAGATGAGATTAGTGTTGCCATTGTTGTTCTATTGCGAACGAAAGCGTACATATACAGGTCAAGGGGCACAGTGGGTATAGAATCTTAGGGTGAATATGTAAATTTGGTCCTTTGCGAATACTGTTAAATTTAATTTTTGTTAGGATGAACGTACTCAATTTTAAAATTAAAGAGGTTTCTTTTTAGAAAATTTAATATGTTCATATGGCATACCTGTATTTGGTAAAGATGTTATATTGATCGCCCAGAAAAGAATGTTAAAGCATTAATTGGTATAGCTGAAAGATCGATTTCTATGAGGAATCAGTGTTGCTGTTGTGGCAAATTTACACATTTTTCAAATAAAACACTTAAAAAAAGTGAACCCTATATTTCACTAAAGCCAATTTAACTTTATTTCAGTCCATGGAATTATTATGTTTGGACAAAGTTTCCTTTACTCTAATAATTTTTTGCGTACATTACTTAAATGAACTAAAAAACGAAAAAAAAAATTATACACAAATGAAGCATAAATAGTTACTAAATTCGTAGTTCTCACAAAATAGTGCATTATTTCTTTAAATTTGTAAATTTTACTTCAAATGCGTCCATCATGAATTTCCTATGTCACTAAAGACATTCTTGCGATTTTGAACTCGAATTTTTTCCTTCAACATACAAAATTTTCTTTAACAGGTGAAGATATTAATTATGTCTAATAAATATTCCTGAACTTGTCGAAAAATGTTTACGTATTTTTGTGATATCGGCGTGATGTCGGCGTTTATAATACTGTTTAGTTAAAATTTTCTAAAACTAAATTTTCTAAAATTAACCAAAAAAATTCTTCCTGGTTCACTGTTTTTTCAACTTTACAACATCCAAAAATGTCCTTCCAAAGATGTTCTTTATTTTAACTACTCAGGAAACCCCCGTGGTGCAATGGTTAGCATGCCCGCCTTGCATACACAGGGTCGTGGGTTCGAACCCAGTTTCGACCAGACACCACCTCAGTAATGCTGGTGATATTTCTGAGTGTATTAAAGCTTCTCTAAGTGGTTTCACTGCAATGTGGAACGCCGTTCGGACTCAGCTATAAAAAGGAGGTCCCTTGTCATTGAGCTTAACATAGAAACGGGCAGCACTCAGAAAAATTGCGAAATTTTGAAAATATTTGAGGTCAAGCATTTCAGGCAAGCGTTAGAATGGATTAAAAATCATAAAAAAATAAAAATTATTTTTTTTTTTTATCAAAATATCACAATTTTTTTAATTCACATCCAAAACACTGAATAAGGATCCCACCTAAAGGAGTGATGCATATTCAATGCAACGGTTGTTGAAATGGTGGACATGCTTCCTATGACAATCCCTTGTTAAATTCATCTGCACCAATTTTGCACCACTTGCGGATACACCAGCATTACTGAGGTGGGATAATCCACCGCTTGAAAAATTTTTGGTGTTTGGTCGAAGCAGGAATCGAACGCACGACCTTGTGTATGCAAGGCGGGCATGCTGACCATTGCACCACGGTGGCTCCCATACCGGTCTTAATTATATATAACCCCCATTTAAACCGATCCCCAGATTTGACCTCAAGAGCTATGGGAGGAGCAAAATTCATCCGAACCGGTTGAAATTTGATACGTGGTGAAATTTGGTACGTTGCGCTAGTGCGATATATGGCCGCTAACAACCATGCCAAAATTGGTCCATATCGGTCTATAGTTATATATAGCCGATCCCCAAAAAGAATCCACCAAAATTTTATTTCTATACAAAGTTTTGTCAAAATTTTATTACCATAGAAAATTTTGTCAAAATTTTATTACTACAGAAAATTTTGTCAAAATTTTATTACTATACAAAATTTTATTAAGATTTTATTTCTATAGAAAATTTTTATTACTATACAAAATTTTGTCAAGATTTTATTTCTATAGAAAATTTTGTCAAATTTTTATTTCTATAGAAAATTTTGTCAAATGTTATTGCTATAGAAAATTTTGTCAAAATTTTATTTCTATAGAAAATTTTGTCAAACTGAATTATTTACGTATTTAATCGGCCTTTTTTTGTTTAATATATACCCCGTATGGACAAACTTACAATTGAGAACACGGTGTTAAAAAGTTTTAAGATACCTTGCCATCGGCAAGTGTTACCGCAAGTAATTCGATCGTGGATGACAGTCTTTAGTACAAGTTCCTATGCTATCCATGGTGTAGACTACATAAGATTCGGCCAGGCCGAACTTACGACCGTATATACTTGTTTCAATCCACAAACTTGAAATGCGTGTTATAAAATATTAAAATATTTACCCAGCAAAAACTCCTATTGCCAGGTATGAGTACAAGTATGTCTGTGACAAATTAGGTAAAAACTTCTTCGGACATATATCAGCAGTAATACTTTTACACGGGCATGACATTGGAGGTAAGTACTTCGTCGCAAGCATACCAGCTCTTTAAAAATAATAGCTTTACCATAAATACACTCAAAAAGAGCGAATGAGTTACTGCTCTCATATCTATGTATATATTTTATTCTCTCTTCATATTCTCGGTCTTTTTCTATCCCTTTCTCTCACTCTGTTTATATTTATGGTACAATTTGTACTTTGAAAATCTGAAATGACGCCAGGAGGAATCGAACTCAGATCTCTTGTTTTGTAATCCAACACACTATACCCTACTCCACGGCATGAATTTATTCAATGATTTAATTTTACAATATAAATGATGTACTATACAAATTAAAAAAAAAAACAAGGGTAACATATTTTTTTATTGGCATTATCAATTAATATGTTGCAATTTTTTCTGAGATTTAATTGATTAATTTTTAATAAGATTAAAAAAATAAAAATGTAGGATTCGAACCCGGACCTCAAGGTATTATTTTAATTACTGGTATTAATAAAAGGAATCGCTTTTGGTCTACACAGGTAAGTTATTATTTTTCCATTCCAGGTAATACTACAAGTAGTAAGTTTTTGATTACCGGTATTACTGGAAGAATCACTAGTGCTTACCCAGTTTTTGCTGGGTATATACATTTTATTACATTTAGTTGTAATCCCTCCACAATTTATTGAAATATTTCCTAAAATTTCTCTCCCATAGTTGAAAGGATCATTGTGTAAACTATTACATAATTTGAATCCATCGTTTGTATCAATATTATGGGGCTTTGGACAATGGACTGTTGTGACCACCATACACCATACACGAATAGAAGTAATACTAACAGCTAACTCTATTCAATTGCTTCCTTCTGTCCCAAATAAACCATCCTCACCATTGCTCCTTCGTTCGTTGGAAAAGTTATCAATAGCCATTACCCTTTTCAAGCGAATTGGCCGAATTTTTTCGAAGCACATCCTGGCAATTCATATTTGTCCAAACATAACCAATGCCCATAAAGAAACGATTGCGAGGAGCATGAAAATAAAACTTTGATAGATAAATAAATAATAAATGAATAACAACAAAGACAACAACAATAAAGCAAACAACAATATAGAACATAATAACAATAATCCATTTTGTATTGAGCTCATGACCAACATTGACAATAACTATTTTTGCCAAACACACAAAGACACACGCTGAGGATAACACTGAGAGAAAAATCAAGTTAAGTATTGGTGGGAAGTGGGGAGAAAGAGACTGGAAAGTAATATCAATAGACTATCGTTATATGTACTGAAACAAATATTTACGTGTTATTAAAGATTACGCAAACTAAATTTTAGGATGCGCAATTACGCTGTATTAAGGACAAATTTCTTTAAAATAATGAAATTTTAACTAAAATAAATTTTATATTGTTTGTTTAAAAAAATTTTTTTTAAATTTTGGACATACATTTTGAAAATTCGCTTTCCTCCCTTAAAGTCGTATGTCTTTGAACTAAGGCAAATTTCCTTAAAGTAAAGAAATACATTTTTGATTTAAAAAAGTTGTCTTCAAAGTAACTGAAATATTGAATCTTTAGATTTAATCTAAAAACGCTTCAAATATAGGCTAAGACTTGTATGGAGGATTTAGTGTCTTTGGTTTAAAGTTTTTATTATTTTTTTTTTTTTGAATTAAGGAAACATGTTTTACTTTGAAGTATACGTAATAATTTGAATTTTTAAAGTGACATCTGTTTCTACGTGAATAACTTTATTAATATACCGCGAAAAAAGGATGAAAATTTGATAAATTAGAATTTTAATTTTATTGATCTTAGATTTAAATTCCTGTATTTTAAAGAAGCCGCATCTTTGGCTCAATACCAAAATCTTTAAGGGAATGTTAAAATCTTTGGATCCAAGTAAACTTTTTTTTGAGTGTGGTAGCATTAGCGATATAATGGAGAGTTAATATTACGCTCAAGCAAACTCGTGACAAAAAAATCCGCACGAAGTTTTGAGCATCTCGACACCGCAATTTTTATACGATTTTTCTGAAATTAAATTCGAGAAGAATTTTGGGTCTATAAATATCGGTTCATGTTTTCATATAGCGCCCATTAAGCATGATCTGCCGATTTGACTTCTTGGGATTCTAGACACCGCAATTATTATCCGATTTGCTTAAATTGGAAATTTTGAGGTATTTTAGCTCCATTGGCAAGTGTGCCGATTATGGTTTTAATATCGTCCACATATAGGCCAATCTTCCGATTTTACTTCCTAAGGTGTGTATCAGTCCATATTTTAGTATAGCCCTCATATAGAATGATCTCCCGATTTGACTTCTTTGGCTTCTATACACCACAAATTTTTATTCGGTTTGCCTGAAATTGGAAATTGGAGGTATTTTAGGTCCATAAACAAGTGAGTCGAAGATGGCGTGCATTGATCAATGGTTTGGTAAAGCCCCCATGTAACCTGATCTGCCGATTTGATTTCTTAAGATTCTAGACTCCGCAATTTTTATCTAGGAATCTAGAGATATTTTACCGAAGATGGTGTGTATCGGTCTATGTTTTAGTATCTCCTGCATTAAACCGATCTCCTGATTTGATTTCTTGAGCGTGGAGTCACTCTAATTGTATCCGATTTGCCTGGAGTTCAACATTTTTTTTCATAACGTCTATAAATAGGTGTGTCGCCTATGGTGTTTATCGGTCCCTGTTTTGATATATATGTTTGCTTTGGAGAGTATCTGTCATCAAATCTACCTGAAATTCTATATATTTTGTGGTGGGTATTTAAGATTCGGCCCGGTTGAACTTAAGTCCGTTAATACTTGTTTCATTTGTTTTTGTCCATTTTATATTTGTAAATTTACCATCAACAGCAAAAATGTCTGAAATAACATCAAATTTTATCTTTGCCACGAATTATAGCCTTCAAAGCCATTACACGTTACACAAAGGTGACCCTGCGGTATTTTGACCGGCTATGCGCCATCTTGTGATGATGGATACTTTGATGTTTTTTTTAGAGCCGACCTTACTCTTCAAAATTCCTCATGCACAAAAGTCTAACGGATTGAGATCCAGTGGCCTTTGTGCGGTAGAAATAAAGCGAAGCAACTCCTCTTTTTGGACATCCTTGGTTGGTGAAGTTTGTCTGTCCAAGACTTCAATACTGTTTTGTGGACATTCTCTCGATAATATTTGACCCCCTAGGTCGATGAATAGAGTGGGTAACTACCGGGCCGTTACCACAGCCCACACCATTACCATCGGCGGTGCTTAAGTTGCTGACCAATGGAAGAAGTAAATTTTTTGCTAACATTTTAAAACAAGTAAACCTGATCATTTTGTTCGATCACAAACTGCTCAATTTGGAATAGCTTCTCATCGGAGAAACCCCAATTCGGAAACAGACCACATTCGCGCAAGCGAAGAAACTCCTTGGCTCTTTTCGGTCCAACTTTTATTATGCTTTGGTGATAGCTTTTATTAAACTTCAATGCCTCTCTCCAAGCTAATACCGCACTCAAGACCTTTTTCAGTGTAACTATTTAATCTGAATTTTTATTGAATCATTTAATTTTTATTTGATTTTTGTTTGCAATTTTAATTAAGATTTTGATATTTATAAAATACTGGCGATAACAAACTGACAAAAAGAAAACAAAAAGTTTTTTCTTCAACATACACAATGTAAAAAACTACCAACCGATGTGATTTTCTCCACGTGTACCAAATAATAACTTTGGCATTCAGGACTCGATCAATTCCTACAGTCATATCGAATGATATTAAATATTAAACGAATGTTTAAATGGATGAGGGGAAATGTGCGGCCAACGACTTGACATTTCTATCCATCTATCCCATCAGCCATTCATTCATTCATTCATCCATTTTTTGTACTACAGGGACCTTCGTTACAATGCCAAAAGGGGGATTGAGGGAATTGTTGAACAAATTATTATGATACCAATGGGATGACTGTATTTTGATTGAAAATATTGGGCCAAAACAGTTTCACCGTTTTTTCCACTGTCGGAGGGCGAAGAGGAAAAGTTTATAAAACTATTATGACTGTCGTGTTTTTTTCTTGGTGGGGGTGGTGAAGAAGGGAGGTGAATGGTAAGATGGACAAAAGTTTGGTAAAGTTGTAGTAATCCAATTATCTCATAAGGATTTTGTTTGGCTAGTCTTGCGTGTGAAAAATACAATTAAAATAATTGGTAATTAAGATTTTGGGAGGGGGTGGTGGAAGTAACCAAAATGAAACAAAAATGGTTAATCGATTTTTTTTTCCAAATGGAAAAGAAGAGTTGATGGCGGATTTCAGAATTTGACAGACCTTTAGAAGAGCCATAAAAGTACTCTCAAATATAGAAGTAAAGGGTGATTTGTTAAGAGCTTGATAACTTTTTTTTAAAAAAAAACGCATAAAATTTGCAAAATCTCATCGGTTCTTTATTTGAAACGTTAGATTGGTCCATGACATTTACTTTTTGAAGATAATTTCATTTAAATGTTGACCGCGGCTGCGTCTTAGGTGGTCCATTCGGAAAGTCCAATTTTGGGCAACTTTTTCGAGCATTTCGGCCGGAATAGCCCGAATTTCTTCGGAAATGTTGTCTTCCAAAGCTGGAATAGTTGCTGGCTTATTTCTGTAGACTTTAGACTTGACGTAGCCCCACAAAAAATAGTCTAAAGGCGTCAAATCGCATGATCTTGGTGGCCAACTTACCGGTCCATTTCTTGAGATGAATTGTTCTCCGAAGTTTTCCCTCAAAATGGCCATAGAATCGCGAGCTGTGTGGCATGTAGCGCCATCTTGTTGAAACCACATGTCAACCAAGTTCAGTTCTTCCATTTTTGGCAACAAAAAGTTTGTTAGCATCGAACGATAGCGATCGCCATTCACCGTAACGTTGCGTCCAACAGCATCTTTGAAAAAATACGGTCCAATGATTCCACCAGCGTACAAACCACACCAAACAGTGCATTTTTCGGGATGCATGGGCAGTTCTTGAACGGCTTCTGGTTGCTCTTCACTCCAAATGCGGCAATTTTGCTTATTTACGTAGCCATTCAACCAGAAATGAGCCTCATCGCTGAACAAAATTTGTCGATAAAAAAGCGGATTTTCTGCCAACTTTTCTAGGGCCCATTCACTGAAAATTCGACGTTGTGGCAGATCGTAAGTCTATTCATGATGAAATGTCAAAGCATACTGAGCATCTTTCTCTTTGACACCATGTCTGAAATCCCACGTGATCTGTCAAATACTAATGCATGAAAATCCTAACCTCAAAAGAATCACCCTTTATTACGACGAGGAATAAATATATCGCCCATTCCCAGTTTCTATAAAAATAAAATTTTGATAAATTTTTTTATAGAAATAAAATTTTGATAAAATTTTTATAGAAATAAAATTCTGACAAAATTTTCTATAGAAATAAAATTTTGACAAAATTTTTTATAGAAAAAAAATTTTGACAAAATTTTTTATAGAAATAAAATTTTGACAACAAGTTTGTATAAAAATAAAATTTTGACTAATTTTTAATAGAAATAAATTTTTGACAAAAATTTCTATAAAAATAAAATTTTGAAATAAAATTTTGCATAGAAATAAAATTTTGACAAAAAATTTTATAAAAATAAAATTTTGACTAAATTTTCTACAAAAATGAAATGAAAGAAATGAAATTTTGACAATATTCCTTATAGAAATAAAATTTTGACAAAATTTTCTATAGAAATAAATTTTGACAAAATTGTCTATAAAAATAAAATTCCGTCAAAATTTTCTGTAGAAATAAAAAGTTTTTATGGAAATAAAATTTTGACAAAATTTTGTATAGAAATAAAATTTTGACAAAAAATTTTATAAAAATAAAATTCTGACTAAATTTTCTATAGAAATGAAATGAAAGAAATGAAATTTTGACAATATTCCTTATAGAAATAAAATTTTGACAAAATTTTCTATAGAAATAAATTTTGACAAAATTGTCTATAGAAATAAAATTCCATCAAAATTTTCTGTAGAAATAAAAATTTTTTATGGAAATAAAATTTTGACAAAATTTTGTATAGAAATAAAATTTTGACAAAAAATTTTATAAAAATAAAATTCTGACTAAATTTTCTATAGAAATGAAATGAAAGAAATGTAATTTTGACAATATTCCTTATAGAAATAAAATTTTGACAAAATTTTCTATAGAAATAAATTATGACAAAATTGTCTATAACAATAAAATTCGGTCAAAATTTTCTGTAGAAATAAAAATTTTTATGGAAATAAAATTTTGACAAAAAATTTTATAAAAATAAAAATTCTGACTAAATTTTCTATAGAAATGAAATGAAAGAAATGAAATTTTGACAATATTCCTTATAGAAATAAAATTTTGACAAAATTTTCTATAGAAATAAATTTTGACAAAATTTTCTATAGAAATAAATTTTGACAAAATTTTCTATAGAAATAAATTTTGACAAAATTGTCTATAGAAATAAAATTCCATCAAAATTTTCTGTAGAAATAAAATTTTTTTATGGAAATAAAATTTTGAGAAAATTTTGTATAGAAATAAAATTTTGACAAAAAATTTTATAAAAATAAAATTTTGACTAAATTTTCTATAGAAATGAAATGAAAGAAATGAAATTTTGACAATATTCCTTATAGAAATAAAATTTTGACAAAATTTTCTATAGAAATAAATTTTGATAAAATTGTCTATAAAAATAAAATTCCGTCAAAATTTTCTGTAGAAATAAAAATTTTTATGGAAATAAAATTTTGACAAAATTTTGTATAGAAATAAAATTTTGACAAAATTTTGTACAGAAATAAAATTTTGACTAAATTTTCTATAGAAATGAAATGAAATTTTGACAATATTCCTTATAGAAATAAAATTTTGACAAAATTTTCTATAGAAATAAATTTTGATAAAATTGTCTATAGAAATAAAATTCCGTCAAAATTTTCAATATAAATAGAATTCTGAAAAAATGTTTTATGGAAATAAAATTCCGACAAAATTTTCTATGGAAATAACATTCCGAGAAAATTTTCTATAAAAATAAGATTGTGACACAAATTTCTATAGATATAAAATTTTGACGAAATTTTATGTAGAATTACAATTTTGACAAAATTTTCTATATACATAAAATGTTGACGACATTTTCTATAGAAATAAAATTCTGAAAAAATTTTCTATAGAAATAAAATGGCGTTAAAATTTTTATATAAATAGAATTCTGGCAAAATTTTTTATAGAAATAAAAATCGGATAAATTTTTCTAGAGAAATAAAATTTGGTGGAAATTTTCACAATGGACCTTTTTGTAGAAGTAGTAACTTTCCTTAAAATCGTTAATAATATCATAATATTAAACAAGAAAACATCGGAAGAAAAATCATGTTTTCACTAACCAAAAAATTGATCAAGAACTTCAAACTAAGACTTTTTTAAAATTTGTTAAAATCTTATTTTTTTTTTTTTTGAACGAGTGGCAATAGTGCATGCAACACATTGGTGGTTCTGTATGTGGCCCTATATAACCTGTTACCGCAGATCAGCACATTTGTAAACCTAATGACCAGGGCTGTGGAGTCGGAGTCTGAAGATTTTGCTGGAGTCGGAGTCGGAGCTGGAGTCGTAGAAATTTTGCTCGACTCCGACTCCGGCGAAACAAAATTTGAAAAACAATTCATATCTTTACAACTTAAGAAATATTTCGACAAATTAGGGGTTTTAATCGAAAAACGTAACACGAAGTACTGGATTTCAGTCCATTCAAAGTGTATTTTATGAGTGAAATTTCACGGTGATATAAAAAGTAGGTTTTACTAGAATATGGGCTGACGTAATCAATTGTATTGTCCATTTTTAACATATTAAAATATCGATTTTTGACCCTATCTCTTAATAAAAATCCAATTGCAAGTCAATATACCAGTAGAACCTAACAAGGCAATATAGCAGTAGAACCTAACGTTCTGAATTTTTAGCAGGCATGTCGAGTTGGAGGATGGGTTATACCGGACAATTTTGTGATATAGCACCTACATACAAACCCATCCTCCGATTTGTTTTAAGACGTTTTTCCTAGTCTACAATTTTCATAAGATTTGTCAGAAATGTAGAATTTTGAGATCCATAAATAAATGTGAAAATTTCCCGTCGGTCCAGATTTTGAGATAGCCCTACATAATTACTTGAGAAATCTCCATATACACCCAATGTCCTTGCACCGAAAGAATTTTCTTCGTAAAAAGAACGAAAAATTTCGTTAAAAGTACGAAATTTGTCATTGTTTTACAACCAAAGAAACTTTTCATTAAAAGTACGAAATATTTCGTACTTTTTACGAAGAAAAGTTCTTCCAAAATTTTCGTACTTTGTAAGAAAAAAATTCGTACTTTTTGTGAAGAATCTTCGTACTTTTTTATGAAAAATCTTCGTACTTTTTATGAAACAATTTCGTTCTTTTTATGAAAATGTTTCGTACTTTTTATGAACAACTTTCGTAGTTTTTATGAAAAATGTTCGTACTTTTTATGAAAAACTTTCGTACTTTTTTTTCAAAAATGTTCGAACTTTTAGAAAAAAATTTACAGTCGAAAGTGCATTTGGTTGTAGTTACAAGTGTGAAAAATGACATCACTACTTTACATCTTAAGTTTTTTAATAATTTTTAGTTTTATTGCTTCACTTTTATTCATAGCGCTCTATCACCCAAATGAGAAGTAGCATAGACTTGCATAAAAAAATAGAATAAATGAATACACTCAAGCTCATTATAAAAGACAATTTTATGTCGCGAACGGAAATTTTAAAACTACAATGAAACTTCTTCGTTATTTCAAAGAAAATGTTTCGTACTTTTTATGAAGAAATTTTAACGCAGAATGTTTCGTAAAATATTCGTAAAAACTTCTTCACAAAATTCATGAAATATGAAGAAAGTTTCGTTAAAAGTACGAACTTTTTACGAAGAAAAGTTAATGTAGAATATTTCGTAGAAGTTTCGTATATTCGTAAAATGTTCTTCGTAAAATTTACGAAAATGAATGAAATTTTCGTTATTTTAATGAAGAATTCACGAAGAATAGTTAATGAAGAATTCTTCGTAAAATTAACGAAGAGAATTCTTTCGGTGTGGAAGCTGCAATTTGAAATTAAACCTCTGTCAACCTGACATCTGAGCCGGTCTTTTGGGAGAAAGATTGTTTCATCAAAGCCACTCGAAATTCTTTACATTAAATTAATGGGCTCTAATGTCCATAACTGATAGACCATTTATAAATCGATGTTTCACAATTTTACTTCTATAGAAACAATATTCGTAACTGTCCAGCTATTCCTGTTATCTGTTGTATGATAGTGGTTATTTAAAATTCCGCCCGTCCTAATTTTTGGCAGTTTATGTTTGTTTTATATATCCAACTAGCCCAAAATTTTTAATTTTTGTGTATTTTTCTTTTTCTATATAGATTTATTTTTTATAAAATGCCCATTTAGACCAATACCAGGATTTTACTTTTTTACTAAAACTTCTGGAAGCCTAGTTATTTTTAGAAATTTTGTGTTTTTATAAATTCATTGTTGTTATCTAACCATATGTTGATGTGGTCTCTACATAGTCTTGAGTCGTATTTTAATTTATAGGTCCGAAATTAAAATGTAGAGTTATTTACATCCCTAAAATGCTGAGGTTTGTCGTCGAGTCGTATCAAAATTTAAAATTAGAGTTCTTTGGGGCATATATCGGTCTATTCTTGGAACTTTACACCTTAAAATTACTATTGGAATACTGTTAAAATGAGATTTAGGTACACCACCTGGAGTCGACTCCGGAGCCGGAGTCGGAGCCGGAGTCGAGCAAAATTGACTCGACTCCACAGCCCTGCTAATGACACAAATGCTATGGTTTATACAAACGAAATTCCCCTTTGGTTTGAAATATTTTCTTTA
Source organism: Haematobia irritans (assembly GCF_050003625.1). Classification (NCBI taxonomy): domain Eukaryota; kingdom Metazoa; phylum Arthropoda; class Insecta; order Diptera; family Muscidae; genus Haematobia; species Haematobia irritans. The sequence continues at coordinate 55,187,755 of NC_134401.1, forward strand.
AGATCAAATAGATTAGAATTTCTGATAAGCGACATAACGATTGTCTCTAATCGTTTATATTTGATTTTATCGAAATTCTATAGCTTCAAAATAAAACTTCGTTTGTATAAAAAAAGGAATTAAAATTCTACTTCCAGTGTATGTCTAACGATACGGAGTAGACTTGACTCCTGTTTTCATTCCAACTTACCTTAAATTTGGAAATCAACTGTATATAGAAATTCAATTCAAATGATTAAGAATTGGAAATCATTACAATTTACAATTCCTGCCTCTTGTGATTTGTCATGCTTCGATTGTTATAGATATTAGGCCTATGTCCTACCCCTTGTGCAATAAATAATGCCATGTGCTGCATTTTAGAAGCCATTATTTCGTTTTCCAATTCCATTGCATACAATGGCCAAAAGCATATGAAATATGGACCATAATTAGGCACTGGCTAAGCAACATCTCAAATTAGTCTATTCATGTGTAATTATCTTCATTTCGCATCTCAGAGGAATGTACTCAGCTAAGGAGAGGATTTTCATTTGCATTTGGAAATTGTGGGTTCTTGTGTGTAATTAAATAATATTTGAAGATGAATGATTGGAAGTTATGGACAAATGAACACAAGAATGGCTACGAGAGACAATTCCACAATTCGGTTGCATTGTATGAATTAACAAAATTGTTATTTACCCAGATATTCAGTTCACTGTGGCTACAATTTAATCCATTGAAATGTTAATTGAATCAATTTAATTTTTAATTGATGTTTGGGACTGTCAATTAAAAAATTCAAACAATATATTTTTTTTTGTGACAGATTAATTTTTATAACCTCCATCATAGGATGGGGGTATATTAACTTTGTCATTCCGTTTGTAACACATCGAAATATTGCTCTTAGACCCCATAAAGTATATATATTCTGGGTTGTGATGAAATTCTGAGTCGATCTGAGCATGTACGTTCGTCTGTTGAAATCACGCTATTAGTTGGGTTATGGTAACATTTGCGAATTAGAACATCTTCTTAACATTTTCTTCTATATTATAATTTAGTAAATATGGAGTCTAGATGACAATGGCAATAAAACTATTTGTTGTATGGTAGTTACAAGGTTTTGGCATAATTAAGACCACGCCATATGTAATAGATACATTTATCACAATGGACTGAATAGTCTTAGTGAGCCTGGCAATACATCCGGCTGCCACTTTGACCTAACCTAACCTAAGACCGCGTCAACCAGATCCTTGGACTTAGGACATATAGAGGTTTAGAACAAAAACGAAGACATGAGATGAAATTGAAGATGTTGGGAGAATGGGCGGAAACGCGAATCATGTTGAACCGTTAAAGGATAATAGGGGAAATTGTGGGTTTAATGGCGGATGCCGCAACAATCCATGATCGTATACCTGCGGTGGCCACAGCTGTCGAGTTTGACATTCTGACGCCAGTAAGATGGTCCAGGGAGAATGGGATCACAGGGACATACATATCCCATTCCGATTACCGAATTACAGCACAATCTTGCAGGCAGAAGTATGTGCTTAATTGCTCTGAAGTAACACGTAAACATTTTCACAGATTGCAGGAGGAGGTTCGATAGCGAACCGTATTAGAATGCGAAAGAACGAGAAATTAATCCTCAGAATACGTTTCTTATTCCGGCATGACGGAACATGCCGGAATAAGAAACGTTAAGCCAATGAACTGGCGTTAAGAGATAGGACACATAAGGAAGTGAACTTAGAGAGCGCAAAGCCATAGAGGCCCTGGAAACACATACAACGACGTTGACCATTGCGACGGTCATAAGGATGACAAAAATACCCTGGGGTGATTCAGACAAGAAAAAGTCTAAAGAACTACTCAAGCAGAGTAGGACGACAGTCAAGAGGGCCGTGGGGATAATGACCGGGAGCCTAGAATTGAGAGCACATCTGTGACGATTGGAGCAGCAGAGGATGGTACATGTACGACATGTTTTGAGGATAATGAGCCACTACCTTTGTCACTGACCTGCCTTTACTAGGCAAAGAATTGACAATATCACTGAAGAGGTGATTCGGGACCTGGCCCAACTGGGAAAAAATGGGCTTCCAGTCAAAGTAGTGATTTCGTTCCTGGAGGTCGATGGAAAGAAGAAATTAGAGACTACGGTGTGTCCGACTTGAGAGAAGGCAACCTGAATCTTGTTTTCAACCTAACCAAACCTAAACTACGGGGAACATACTGACATCTTACATCTTATTTGAACCTATCGAAATAACTATGCCTCTCCAGGAGTCTCTAGAATTGAAATCAGTTTATATTAATATTGCCCTTATATTTAATTATGGGCCAATTTTTGCATGATAGCATATCCTACCATCATGTTCCAAAATTTTACCGAATTTCCTGTAGGCATCAGAAGTCACATAAGAGGTCGGCTTATATGTAGGCTATACAAGGTGACTGATATGTAAAAAATAAAATCCCTACACAGAAAAAAGTGAACTGTTTTATCAGAAAAATGAACTACCTCAGGCGAAAATTAAACACTTTATTCTAAATTTTTTGAGAATTCCTGGTAAAACGAGACGAGAATTTAGATTTTTTTTATTTTTTTAACTACCATTCACGAAATTCTTTTTTCTCATAACCATATTAGCCACATTGTTTCACTTTTCATCCAGGGAGCCACCGTGGTGCAATGGTTAGCATGCCCGCCTTGCATACACAAGGTCGTGGGTTCGATTCCTGCTTCGACCGAACACCAAAAAGTTTTTCAGCGGTGGATTATCCCACCTCAGTAATGCTGGTGACATTTCTGAGGGTTTCAAAGCTTCTCTAAGTGGTTTCACTGCAATGTGGAACGCCGTTCGGACTCGGCTATAAAAAGGAGGTCCCTTGTCATTGAGCTTAACATGGAATCGGGCAGCACTCAGTGATAAGAGAGAAGTTCACCAATGTGGTATCACAATGGACTGAATAGTCTAAGTGAGCCTGATACATCAGGCTGCCACCTAACCTAACCTTCACTTTTCATCCACCTTTTGGACGCGATGCAAAACTGGCAGTATCACAGTAATGAGCATTGCTACAAGATACAAAAGATTTTATCATATGTAAATGCTGGAGGACTCTAACGAGACCCACTTATGATTTTCCAGCCGTATATAAAGCAATCACACTATAATGCCTGGATTTCATCATGAATATGTTATCTTTATTGCTGAATGCAATAAATAAAAAATATATCATATCAGTCACCCTGTTAAAGTCAAAGTCATCCTTAAGAAGTCGAATCAAGTGATCGGTTTACATTGTGGATATATCGAAATAGTGACTGATCTAGCTTTTCTTCCAACTTGAACTTCCAACACGATAGTTTAATTAATGAAGACTGTAGCGTAATTACATCTGGCAGATAGGCAGACGGAAATCGGCAGATAATGATGACAATTTTTGTATGTCAGTATGTTGAGGGAGCCACCGTGGTGCAATGGTTAGCATGCCCGCCTTGCATACACAAGGTCGTGGGTTCGCTTCCTGCTTCGACCGAACACCAAAAAGTTTTTCAGCGGTGGATTATCCCACCTCAGTAATGCTGGTGACATTTCTGATGGTTTCAAAGCTTCTCTAAGTGGTTTCACTGCAATGTGGAACGCCGTTCGGACTCGGCTATAAAAAGGAGGTACCTTGTCATTGAGCTTAACATAGAATCGGGCAGCACTCAGTGATAAGAGAGAAGTTCACCAATGTGGTATCACAATGGACTGAATAGTCTAAGTGAGCCTGAAACATCGGGCTGCCACCTAACCTAACCTAATCATGTTGAGGATTTCAACATGATTAGGTATCACTGTATCACTGTACAGTGAATCCTCTCAGAGTCCGACACTAATTATCGCCTAAATTGTGGCCACAATTGGGGGGTATCCACTTAGCAGAGGTTACTTGCAATGTGATAATATTATAAACGTCAAAATTTTTCAACGGTGGAGAAGTTTCTAGTTTGCAGAGTGTCCAAGTTTGAGAGGTTTCACTGTATATACATTCTTCTGACAATACTTGACTTCATTTTGAATAACAAATGTTTAAACATATCAATTACGTTGAATGAATCCTTAAGTGGTGGTCTAAACCGCATTGCAGCACCTAAATCAGAATGTCATACGGCGAAATTACCCAGATATTCGTATTAGGCAAATAGCAAATCACAAAACACCCAAAGAGTTCAAGAGTGTATGCATATGCCATACAAATGCAACCGTTGCGATGGGAATTCCCAGCGGCGTAAATCGAGAGCACTTTCGATTTAAAGTATTCACGGAGCCCTTATTTTAGAGGCAATACCCATACGATTAGGTCTTATAAAATAATCCCTTTTGTAAGACCTCTTCCTTCTTTACAAAAAAAAGTTGATACACATTCATCATTCATTGCAAAAACCAGGCCTTAAAAAGGTCTTTATTTGCTAAGATCGCTATCCCTTTTCTCATAGCATACTTGTCGAGGCCTTTTGAAATGGCTTATCTGGGACATGTGTTTAAAGACACATTTTAAAGAACTCCTAATAGGCCTTGTTTGGTATTTTGAATTACAATGTGTTCTTGCAACGAGGCAAAATAAAACGATTTTTAAAAAGCAGCTCATATTCTCAAGCAAGCTCTTATAATTTACGAGACCTTTGAAAAGCCCTTATGTCGTAAGCCAATTTATAAGTTTTTCGACCACGAGTCACAAACAATATAATGGCTTAAAAAAAAGAACAAGTCATGTTCTCATATGCGCACTTCTTTAATCTAAGAGACCTTTGATAAGTCCTTATGCCGTAAGTTTATAAGTAATCGAAAGTTAAGAACAAAAATAATTTTGCACAATTTAACGCAACACGTGTTTCTTCATTTGGGTTTGTGATTTCGTTGGAGCAAGTCGTGGTGTTTGTTTTTGTTAACTAGCTGAAGTGTCAAATATGCGGTAAGTATATATTTTTTGACGAATATTATACTATATTGAATTACATTATAATAATAACTTTATAATAATTTTACTTATTTATTTAGCGGCAACATCTACCATGAAAGCCAATGTTCTGTTCAATACACAGAAAAAAATATCACCAAAATATTTCCAATTAAAAAGTTAATTGAAGTTGAATATTTTTTCAATTAATAAATTAATTGATACAATTAACTTTTTAATCAAGATAGAACATAAAGTTAATTAAGTCAATGATTGAAAATTTTAAAATTTTTAATTAAAAAATTAATTGATACAATTAACTTTTTAATCAAATTCGGAAGACTAAGTCATTAAAAAAAGTGATGAACATTTCTTAATCCAAATAAAAACTCTAAGCCAATTCAGAAAGTAATTGAAAACAGTTACCTTTTTAAATAAAAAATTAATTAGGGTTTGCGTTCAAAATCAATTAAATTTTTAATTGAATCAATTAAAAAATTAATTGAAAATTGCTAATGACATCAATTAATATTTTAATCAAGAATTTTTTCTATGCCCAATTAAAACTGTGATTGATACTATCATTTTCGTGATTGAAGACATTTCAATTAAAACATTAATTGGATCAATTAATTTCGTGATTGAATCAGAAAAAATTTTTTTTGTGTGTATGTGGAAATCAGACGTCCAATTCGAAATCAGTTCCTATGAAGGTGATTTATTTTTTATAGTACAATTTTATATAGTAGAAAATAAAATAAAAATAATTCTGCACAAATCTTGGATTTCTTATTTATATATGAAATTTGGAGTAGGTCCTATATAAGGTATGTAAACAAGGCCTTTTAAACAGCCTTCATAAAAAGGCATTAAATTGGCATTATTTTAAACTCCTATTAAGAGGCCTCTATTTATATATGCTTCGTAAAGCCTTTTGATGTATACATTATAAAAGGCCTTATTTTATCACACATTATAAAGAACTTATTTGAGGCAATTCCTAAAAGGCCTTAAAATAATGACCTTATATTAGCCCTTATGCTGTAAGTTGAAGTCGGAGCCCTTGGTCGGCTATGACACCCTGTGTAAAAAATCAATGAATATGTAATGGGAAGTCAATGCCTTGTGTCTGCAAATAAATGCCTTTTAAAAGGCCTTATGAAGAGCGATTTCCGCCGCTGGGAATTGTTGTACGTGTGTGTGTTTGTGTGCAACAGTGCATTGAGGGAAAATGGCAATGTAACCACAACAAAACAAGGCCGCCACCACCACTGCCGTCATCATCACCACTTGTTAGGCAGCCGCCAACACCACTGCCCCATAACCATAAGCACTTGTTTCAAGTCCAGCCTAAAGAGATGTTTGCCCAGAGAATATGTCATACATCACTAACACACATGCAAATCTCAAACTCTTAGTGTCATGGGCATCGCTACTTCTGCATTTAAAAGAGTCTTGAACGGTGTTTTGCATACTGAGCCACAATGAAATTTTTATTGGGACGAAAGAAGAATGAAGTGGGGATACTCTTGCTAAAATTAATAGCAGAAAAATGAGGGGTTGTCCACAGAATAAGGTGGCGTTGCTATATTAACGAGAATTTCAGTAAAAGGCCTGTATTTTCTTTTAATAATTCAACCATAACCAAAAATGCAATAAAAATGTTCTTTTTGGATCCGGAAGTGGTGAAAAATTTACTCAGAATCAATGAAATTTATATGGATTTATATACACTGAACAAAATATTTACATGGCATTACAGATTACGCAATCTAATTTTTAGGATGCCCTATTTACATAACATTAAGGACAAATTTCTTTAAAGTAAGTAAGTTAAATTTTTTTTATTAAAGTTAGGTCACAATTTTAGAAAATTTGGATCCCTCCGATAAAGTAATATGTAATTGAATTAAGGAATATTTTCCTCAAAGCAAAGAAAAAGAGTTTTGTTTTAAAGACATCGTTCTTAAATTACCTGAAATGTTGAATCTTTATATTAAAGATAAAACGTTTCAAATTTAGACTAAGACTTATTTTGAGGATTCTGTATATTTGGCTTAAAGTTTTGTTTTGTAATTAAGAGAACCATTTTTATTTTGAAGTATCTGTTATAATTTGGAATTTTAAACTGACATTTATTTATACGTGAATAGCTTAATCAATATATCGCCCAAAAGAGAATGAGAATACCATAAATGAGATCAGTATCATAGTTTTAAGTTTATTATTCCTAGTTATAAAGCAACATATGTCCCTAAGAGGTATCACAATGGACTAATAAGTCTAAGTGAGCCTGATACATCGGGCTGCCACCTAACCTAACCTATGTCCCTAAAAAAAAATTTAATTTAAAGAAGCCTCATCTTTGGTTCGGAATTCAATAACAAAATCCTTAAGGGAAGGTCAAAATATGTTGATCTAAATAAACTTTTTTTTTCAGTGTAGGGAGGAATTCATCTTTTTAAGTAATCTCCGCATTGACTTCGCATTAATTCCTCAAATGTTATGCTATGTCAGTATTTCGGATTTCATTTTTAAAAACAAGGAAGAACTTATTTATTTTTATACCCTCCACCATAGGATGGGGGTATATTAACTTTGTCATTCCGTTTGTAACATATTGCTCTAAGACCCCATAAAGTATATATATATATATATATATATATATATATATATATATATATATATATATATATATATATATATATATATATATATATATATATATATATATATATATATATATATATATATATATATATATATATATATATATATATATATATATATATATATATATATATATATATTCTGGGTCGTGGTGAAATTCTGAGTCGATCTGAGCATGTCCGTCCGTCCGTCTGTTGAAATTACGCTAACTTCCGAACAAACCAAGCTATCGACTTGAAACTTGGCACAAGTTGTTCTTATTGATGTAGGTCGGACGGTATTCAAAATGGGCCATATCGGTAAACTTTTACGTATAGCCCCCATATAAACGGACCCCCAAATTTGGCTTGCGATTGCTCTAAGAGAAGCAAATTTCATCCGATCCGGCTGAAATTTGGTACATGGTGTTAGTATATGGTCTCTAACAACCATGCAAAAATTGGTCCACATCGGTTCATAATCATATATAGCCCCCATATAAACCGATCCCCAGATTTGGCTTGCGAAGTCTCCAAGAGAAGCAAATTTCATCCAATCCGGCTGAAATTTGGTACATGATGTTGGTATATGTTCTCTAATGACCATGCAAAAATTGGTCCACATCGGCCCATAATTATATATAGCCCCCATATAAACCGATCCCCAGATTTGACCTCCGGAACCTCTTAGAGGAGCAAAAGTCATCCGATCTGATTGAAATTGGGTCCGTGGTGTTAGTATATTGTCTCTAACAAGCATGCACAAATTGGTCCATAGCGGTCCACTTTTACGTATAGCCCCCATATAAACGGACCCCCAAATTTGGCTTGCGATTGCTCTAAGAGAAACAAATTTCATCCGATCCGGCTGAAATTTGAAACTTGGTGTTAGTATATGGTCTCTAACAACCATGCAAGAATTGGTCCATATCGGTCCATAATTTTATATATAGCCCCCATATAAATCGATCCCCAGATTTGTCCTCCGGAGCCTCTTGGAGGAGCAAAATTCATCCGATCCGGTTGAAATTTGGAACGTGGTGTTAGAATGTGGTCTCCAACAAACACGCAAGAACTGGTCCATATCGGTCCATAATTATACATAGCCCCCATATAAACCCAATCACACAAACATTTGTCCTTATCGGTTCATAATCATGGTTGCCACTCTACCAAAATTTTATTTTTATAGAAAACATTGTCAAAATGTTATTTCTATAGAAAATTTTTTCAAAATTTTATTTCTATAGAAAATTTTGTCAAAATTTTATTTCTATAGAAAATTTTGTCAAAATTTTATTTCTATAGACAATTTTGTCAGAATTTTATTTCTATAGAAAATTTTATCCAAATTTTATTTCTATAGAAAATTTTTTCCAAATTTTACTTCTATAGAAAATGTTGTCAAAATTTTATTTCTATAGAAACTGTAAACTTAATTATATACGTATTTAATCGGCCTTTTTATACCCTCCACCATAGGATGGGGGTATATTAACTTTGTCATTCCGTTTGTAACACATCGAAATTTTGCTCTAAGACCCCATAAAGTATATATATTCTGGGTCGTGGTGAAATTCTGAGTCGATCTGAGCATGTCCGTCCGTCCGTCCGTCCGTCCGTCCGAAACAAGCTATCGACTTGAAACTTTGCACAAGTAGTTGTTATTGATGTAGGTCGGATGGTATTGCAAATGGGCCATATCGGTCCACTTTTATTAATAGCCCCCATATAAACGGACCCCCAAATTTGGCTTGCGAGGCCTCTAAGAGAAGCAAATTTCATCCGATCTGGCTGAAATTTGGTACATGGTGTTAGTATATGGTCTTTAACAACCATGCAAAAATTGGTGCACATCGGTCCATAATTATATATAGCCCCCATATAAACCGATCCCCGATTTGGTTTGTGAGGCCTCTAAGAGAAGCAAATTTCATCCGATCCGGCTGAAATTTGGTACATGAGGTTAGTATATGGTCTCTAATAACCGTGCAAAAATTGGTCCACATCGGTTTATAATTATATATAGCCCCCATATAAACGGACCCCCAGATTTGACTTGCGGATCCTCTAAGAGAAGCAAATTTCATCCTATCCGGTTGAAATTTGGTACATGGCGTTAGTATATGGTCTCTAACAACAATGCAAAAATTGGTCCACATCGGTCCATAATTATATATAGCCCCCATATAAACCGATCCCCAGATTTGACCTCCGGAGCCTCGTGGAATAGCAAATTTCATCCGATCTGATTGAAATTTAGTACGTGGTGTTAGTATATAGTCTCTAACAACCATGCAGGTATTGGTCCATATCAGTTCATAAATATATATAACCCCCATATAAACCGATCCCGAGATTTTGTTTTTGAGCCTCTTGGAGGAGCAAATTTCATCCGAGTCAGTTGAAATTTGGTACATTGTGCTAGTATAAAGCCGTTAACAACCATGCCTACTAGGTCCATATCGGTCTACAGTTATATATAACACTCAGATAAAGCGATCCCCAATCACACATATCGGTTCATATATAGCACCCATATATAACGATCGCCATATTTCAATTCTGGCTATCTAGACTTACCTATATATTTTTTGTCTAATATATACCACATATGGACTAACTTACAATTTAGAAGACGAAGTTTTAAGATACGTTTCCATCGGCAAGTATTACCACAACCCATGTAATTCGATTGTGGGTGACAGTCTTTCGTAGAAGTTTCTACGCAATCCATGGTGGAGGGTACATAAGATTCGGACTGGCCGTATACGGCATTATATACTTGTTTTTTTTGCTAAAATGGTGGCATAAAAGTGGCAGATTTGACATAAAGAAAAGCTACGAAATTTACGAATTTATATCAATTTGTTACTTTTTCGATTATTAGAATTTTTTGTGTGTATTCATCCCCATCCAATAAATTGTTCTTATCGTGGATGGAAAAAATTCGGGGCAATGATTGCGTAAAATTTAATCTGTCTAAATTCATTGATTTCGACCTGAGAAACGAGCTAGTCAGAAATTGATATTGAGCGGGAATTACTACTGTGCTCCTAGAGAAGCAAAATGTCAAAAAATAATTCCAACTGTTCATTATTTCTTGGACCACTGTTCTTCAAAAATGCATCAGAAACCAACAAATCTGTGCTAGTGAAATTTCCAAAAACAACTTTAAAATGCATTTCCCAAACAAGCAAACTACTAAAACAATTACCCGCCACATACACCCAACCATCTCACACAAGAAGCTCCTATGGAAACTTACCAACTCAAAAACAGATGTGGAAATGGATTTGAAGTTTCAACTTTATAGTCTTGCCCTGGACTAACCAAATCAATCCCCTTGACTACAGTGGATTGTCGTAAATGGTTCGAAACGAAAACAAAACTAAACTGGATTTTGGGTGGCTGAAGATGAAATGAAAAGGCACAAAAAAGCAATACAAACCGAAAGACTAAAGCGAACAAGACAATGCCCAAATCCAATGTGAAATCTTGTGGTTTATGCATCTGTGAAAACGGAAGTCCATACATTTCCATACATACCCCAAACACATACACACAGACACAGACACATATGAATACATACTCCTACTCTCAAATTCCCATACATAGGAATTTTAGATAAAGAGTTAGGCTTAAAAAGCAGACAATAAGCATACTTGAAAAATTTATGTAGCATATTAAGAGGCGTCGTAACATGTCCCAGAGATTATTTGTCGAATATACGACCAATTGTAGTCGTTTTGCTTTTCTTGTCGTATCTCACCAGAGACCACTACTGCCACTACTACTACTGTCCAGTATTGTTCTTCCAATCTTTTGCCTCTGTCAAGTTGTGAGTGGTGTTTATTTCTTCTTGGCCAAATTGAAACGAACGAGAAGAAATCATTGTATTCGAATATTGGCTTTTATTGGCCTGTAGCAGTCAGTAGTTAAATTTTTGTTTGACTCAAAAGATATCTAAAGCAGCGAATGGGTAGAGAGACCGATTCAGGGAACATTGAAATTGAATTGTATTGCCAATTGTGTGGCAAACGATTTCATTTTTAAACTGTAAACTTTGTTTATGAGGCTTGTCGTTATGGCATTTTGTGGCAAACAGGGGAATGAGTAGGGGGGCTGTTGGGTATGGCTTAATGCTGAGGCATAGTTTTATTCGAATATCCTGATGACAGGATATTTGCCAATGGATGAGGGTGTTTAAATTATTTTGCTTTGTCTTTTCTGCTCCTTGAAAACGAGGATAGGTATACATACATACATACATACATCTTATACATTGGATTAAAGTTCTGGTAAATATTTTTGGAAATTTATTATGGATTTTGCACTGAACATGGATTGTTATATAAAAACATAATAAATGTCATGCAGAAGATTTTTTTTTATAATTTAATTTTGTAATAATATTAACTTACAAATTTTAAAGACATCATTCCTTATTGCATTTGGGTACATACCTGAAAAATATAAATAGAAAAATACATAATTTAAATAGAAATTTTGTGGGATATTTGAAGTAGTCCTAAGTTTGGTAAAATTGCTGTCTGTCACTTAGGACAAGGGTGTCCAAATAATCGGTATTTTTACCAAGGTTTTGGTTTATCCATATAACATATGTAAATTATAAAAAAACGGGGTTTTATTTGGTTTGCCTAAAGCTGATTAAAGCAATAAAACACTTATTTTATTGTTTAAAAACAAAAAATAAATACAGCAAAGATTTTCCTTTTCTGAGGTCATGCCCTAGAAAGAACACAACGAAATTTTTCATCGACGATTTAACTTTATTTTAGTTCATGAAAATTAGTTAATTCTGTTCAATTTTGCAAATTTTTCTCACATTTTTGTTTAATTATTTTTTGCTTACTTAAAATGAGAAATAAAGTTGTATAAAAATGAAGTACACAAATTTACTAAATATGCAGCTAAATATGAAATGGGAAGCTCTCTTTTAATGAGTACTTGACGGTAAGAAGTAACGGCTATATTTATTTAAAAATTTATTAATTTCGTCTGCGATAATAAACAAAGATCTCGCTGGAGGTGATTTTAGAACCAAATTAATTAATTTACTTAACCGCACGCTCACAAAAAATCGCTTCTGTAACATATACTCCCAAACATATTTTGCTTCAAGCATATACATTTTTGGGTATTGCCCAAACATTTATATGTTTGATCTCTTTTAATATATAATATGTTTGAAAGCATATTGGTCTAAAAAATATATGTTTGGGTAGTCTAAGTTCCAAACATTTTGTATTTTTGCATCCAAATTCAATAATGTTGTCTTCCAAAAAACAATATGTTATTATGTGAACATATAATATGTTTGGAAGCATTTTGCACCCAAAAATATTATATGCTTAAAACAAATTCTCCCAAACAATATTGTGCTCAAAATTTTATTTATTTATTTATTTATTTACAATCATAATGAATTATGAAAATAAAGAGGTAATATAGGTGCTAACAACATAGGTTTTCGACCTGAATGCACAAAATTTTGTTTCTGCCCAATTGTATATTCCCCGACATCTTTCTCACTTCCACGAGATTTTTTAGTTCTTAGCACCTTTTTCTGTAATACAAACATTGTAGAAGAAATTATTCAATTGTATGATTTTTATGCCCTCCATCATAGGATGGGGGTATATTAACTTTGTTATTCTGTTTGTAACACATCGAAATATTGCTCTAAGACCCCATAAAGTATATATATTCTGGGTCGTGGTGAAATTCTGAGTCGATCTAAGCATGTCCGTCCGTCCGTCTGTTGAAATCACGCTAACTTCGGAACGAAACAAGCTATCGACTTAAAACTTGGCACAAGTAGTTGCTATAGATGTAGGTCGGATGGTATTGAAAATGGGCCATATTGGTCCACTTTTACGTATAGCCCCCATATAAAGGGACCCTCAGATTTGGCTTGTGGAGCCTCTAACAGAAGCATATTTCATCCGATCCGGCTGAAATTTGGTACATGGTCTTGGTATAATGTCTCTAACAACCATGCAAAAATTGGTCCACATTGGCCCATAATTATATATAGCCCCCATATAAACCGATCCCCAGATTTGGCTTGCGGAGCCTAAAAGAGAAGCAAGTTTCATCCGATCCGGCTGAAATTTGGTACATAGTGTTGGTATGTGGTCTCTAACAACCATGCAAAAACTGGTCCACATCGGTCCATAATTATATATAGCCCCCATATAAACCGATCCCCAGATTTGGCTTGCGGAGCCTCAAAGAGAAGAAAATTTCATCCGATCCGGCTGAAATTTGGTACATGATGTTGGTATATGGTCTCTAACAACCATGCAAAAATTGGTCCACATCGGTCCATAATTATATATAGCCCCCATATAAAACGTTCTCCAGATTTGACCTCCGGAGCCTCTTGGAGGAGCAAAATTCATCCGATCCGGTTCAAATTAGGAACGTGGTGTTAGTATATGGTCGCTAACAACCATACCAAAATTGGTCCAATCACACAAAAATTGGTCCATATCGGTTCATAATCATGGTTGCCACTAGAGCCAAAAATAATCTACCAAAATTTTAGTTCTATAGAAAATTTTGTCAAAATTTTATTTCTATAGAAAATTTTGTCAAAATTGTATTTCTAGAGAAAATTTTTTTAAAATTTTATTCGGTTCACAATAAAATTTTCATCATTTTCAAAATTTTATTTCTATAGAAAATTTTGTCAAAATTTTATTTCTATAGAAAATTTTGTTTAAATTTTATTCGGTTCATAATCATGGTTGCCACTCGAGCCACAAATAATCTACCAAGATTTTATTTCTATAGAACAGTTTGTCAAAAGTTTATTTCTGTAGAAAATTTTGTTAAAATTTTATTTCTGTAGAAATTTTTGTCAAAATTTTCTTTCTGTAGAAATTTTTGTCAAAATTTTTATTTCTATAGAAAATTTTGTGAAAATTTTATTTCTGTTACAATTTTATTTCTGTAGAAAATGTTGTCAAAATTTTATGTCTACTTTGTCAAACTGAATTATATACGCATTGGATCGATCTTTTTTGATTTAATATATACCACGTATGACCTTACATACAATTTAGAAGATGGTGTTAGGAGGTTTTAAGATACCTTGCCATCGGCAAGCGTTACCGCAACATAAGTAATTCGATTGTGGATGGCAGTGTTTAGAAGAAGTTTCTACGCAGTCCATGATGGAGGGTACATAAGCTTCGGCCTGGCCGAACTTACGGAACTTATATACTTGTTTTTATTTTAATTTTACCTTTTGCCGGACGGGAATTCGAACAGCGGACCACACAGTTTGTAAGGATCAAAGAAGTAGCTGATCAATTGCCCAAGGAAAAATAAAATGTTAATTTTGTAATAACAAGCAACAACCACCAACTTAATTCAATATCGCTCCCTGTTAAATAGCGCTCCAAGCTACTAAACACATATATGTTTATAGGCTATTTCTAAATTAATATATGTTTGCATCCAAGCATATTATATTTACAAACATTTTATGTCCCAAACATAATATGTTCTAACATATTAACATATATGTCCCAAACATGTTATGCTAGTTTATGAACATTATATGCTTGCACTCAAAAATATTGTGTTTAAAAATTTGTGTTCCAAACATATAATGTTTATAGCCAAACATATAAAAAACAGTCTTTTTCATCCGTGCGTAGGAAATTTCTTAGAACATTGTAGAAATTTCGTTTAACATATTAAAAAAAGAAAAGGAGAAAATAATTTAGTCCTTGAGTCATTTGGGAGGCCACACAGAAAAAAAGGTGTCTTGTTAATTTTAGGACCAGTTTAACTTCCACATAGTTCAAAAAATTTACTGTAATATAGTTCATTTTTCGTAACCACTGCGAAAATTAACTTAGCTAAAGAAAAACTTATAAAAATTCAGTAAATGTTTTTTAGTTCACTAACTACGAAATGGGACGGATTTTTCCTTAAATAAATTTCCAATACAATAGTTAATGCATCGTTGATTGTATTATAAAAAGACATAGGCAATATAAAAATCTTACTACGAAATGTGGACAATTTACTAAGAAAAATTTTTGTATGGAAAAAAATTTTTATAGTAAAAATTAACTTAACCACAGTACCGATTCGTATGGCGGCTTCCTACAGCTTATTTCGGTTTTTACTATAAGTTGGAGTATATTTCCTCACATTGAAAATTTTAGATAAAGTAGAATAAAAAGTAGTTAATTTAATCCTTGACGGGTGTATATAATTTTTTATGGATTCCTCGTAAATTTTGAATATATTTTACCTTATCCTATACATAGAATACCAACTAATCAATAAACGTGATACTGGAAATTGAAGTGAGAAGAAATTATGAAATTATTGCATCATCTTTTTTTTTTGTTTGTGTTTGTTATTGCGATGATGTTATGGAATGTGTGTTGTTGGTATCTTTTGTGGTGATAGTTGTCTTGTTGCAATAGCCAGATCAGAAAGGGATCATGTGTGTGTGGAGTTGTTTTTCTTTACATATGTGTCCTTTATGACTATTTGTGTCTTTGAGTTTTATTGGTGCATTCAGTTCTGTTGATGCAATTATGAAGCGCACACGTGGTGCGCTTGCGTGCGGTATTTGTGTTTATTAATAAAAATACATTTATTTCGTAACATTTTAGAAACTGATAAGTGAATGGTGTGATGTTAGAGAAAACAAAAACACTTTATATTGATAAAAAATAAATAACTCTAAAATAAATCACATATTAAGAAACTGTATATTTCTATTAATAATTTAAAATTAGTGCGGTTTTAAATTGGTTTACATAAAAATATTCATAATGAGTGGTAATAAAATGATCTATATTTACTCTACATCTGGATCACAGTACAATTTTTTGAGTCTATATTTTTATGTTATAGCGAGCCCTTAAGGTGTGTACTAAGTTCGAGTTTAGGTGCTAAAATCAGAAATAAATCAGTAAGAAAAGTATAAAATTATACGCCTTCGATGCAAATTTAAATATAACTTGATGGAGAATAGCTCGAAACAAGTTTTTTATAAAGTTTATATTCTTTAAATGGATTACACGATTAAGAACAGAAAATCGTTTTTAAGCTTATGTAGAACGCTGTTTTTTAATTTAATATGATGAATTGTTTTCAAGTTATTCCAATATATAGCGGAAGTCCCTTAATTTTGAACATAACCGTATATCTCAAAAAGTCGAGCTCTTAAAAAAACAAGTGTAAATTTGGATTCAGCAACCTCAAATTACTAAAAATTTGATATAAATTTTAAATGAACACAAAAACGGTTCAATTTTGTTCCCATGTATTTCTAAAGAAAACTAATCATGAAAAATTGGGATTTTAGCCACTAAACTCGAACTTAATATCCACCATAAATACTAAATGCTATATTGACAAGTGGAAATTATATCTAATTTTATAATATTTTTATTTCATTTATATTCTGAGAAGGATTTCAAAAATGTCCCATTTGTGCATGGATATGATTCCACTAATGTAGTAATTGGATGATTTTTTTCAATGTGGTAAGTTTTTCGTCCATTTGTAATAAAGCCAAAATTTCTATTTATTAAAAATAATTTTCATTTGCAGGATGACAGCAAATCTAATGGTATTTTTTGGAATCTTCTTACTGTTTAATGCTATCTAAGCTGATATCCCTATTGGCTCTAAGAAAATTCTCTTGTAAGTTAAAGATCAAAATACCATAGAATTTGATAATATTTTTATATTTCATATACCTTTTTAACTTCAGAGGCTTATGACGCAAATCCACACAACAAAAACTAGCGAAATCGGTGAAATTGGACAAAAATGAAATGAAAATAGCAACTTATGGCATATATCTTTCATATGGATAGAAAATGGAAATTGATATTAATTAGTTTCATTCTACTAACATAGAATATTACTCTTTTGAAGAAGCAATTACTAACTACGGAAAAGTAACAACATACAGCGTACAAATAAAAACATTTCTTTTATTGTATATCATAAGCCATAGTTTTATGTAATATAATAATAATTTTTTGAAATAAAATACTGGTAGTTATGAAAAATTGTCTTATATTGTACGAAAAATTTCTTAGTTGTATACAGGCTTGTACCTTTAATTCCTCAATTTATTTACTTCTTTGAAAATTATACTGATAAATAAATTATTTGAAACCAATTTCTAAATATAGGATTCCCAAAAACTTGTTCATTTTTCCGGATAGCAGGAATATTTTGAATGAGTGTAAGTACACTCTTCCCTCAGCGTAGTAAGAATGAACTAAAATACGATGCAATACATAAACTTATTTATAAGAAAATCATGAACTTATCTATTTAGATGAAAAAAATCTTTGGCGCCAAATCATGGTCATTCTTACTATGGTTTAGTTCATTTTTCGTAAACAATAGTAAACTTTTTTTTCGGTGCATATTTTCATATAAATTAAACATTCCCTCTAGAAATTCCAAAGAAAAATCCAACAAGTCTATAGAAGAGAAGAGAGAAGTTCACCACTGTGGTATCACAATGGACTGAATAGTCTAAGTGAGCCTAATACATCGGGCTGCCACATAACCTAACCTAACCTAACCTAACAAGTCTATAATGTAAATTTAAAATTTATCTTCAGAAACTGTACCAATAATACCGATTGTTTTAAAATTCACGTGAAATTCTAGAAAAGAAGAAACAGAAATTTATTTCATGGTCAAACTTTTGCTGTATATACTTGTTTTAGCAAATTTGGAGTACAAGTGTTAAATATATGATTTACCCTTTTTAAGCCACATGGACCACGTTCTGTGCTAGTTTATTTGAATCTACTAAAATCGATATTTCTGAATGTTGCAATCACTTTGCAATCATTATTTTGGTGATCTCTCGCTACATTATAAAGAGAGTAAATATCGAGTGTACATCCAAGGTATGGCGACTATGTCTTTAAATTAAATGTATTAAATGTGTCCGTGACATGCGTTTGTTTGTAACTTTTAATTTTTGCAGTTTTTTTTTGCCCCACTAACAACGTAAACAGAAAGAAGGAATAGAATTCACAAGGTGTTTGAAAAATTGTACACCAATGTCTAAGCCAGTACACTTGTAACTTTGTGTATGTGTAAGTGCATCTCTATGATTCCTACAGACTGCCTTTTGGCAATTTCATGTCTTGTAAGTGCACAACTAATTGCATTTTGCTTTTAAATATTTCTCGTTTTTTTTTTTCTTTTTCTTTTGCAACTGTCATGTTATACCTTCATTCTTCATTTAACACTTCCTCTGTGACGTTTCTCCCCCTTCCCCTTCGAAAAATCTTCAGGCATTGTATTACACCTAACTATTACAATAAAAGAGACTCGTTTTTGGTATGGAGTATGTTCTACACAAAATTTAAGTACTCTCTATTACTACTTAGTAGGTTACAAGAGAGTGTTGTTAAATGCATTGTCTTCAGATATATAGTGTGTGAACAGGCACAAACACTCGCACACCACAACTTGCAAGTGTCCCGGGTAAACAATGTGAGATTTGTATGAAGCGTACTCACATCATTGTATGCGCCAATATAGAATTTTTGTTGTGTCTGCATTACTATGAAGAAGCATAGTTGTTTTTTTCTCAATGCCTTTCTTAAGTAAATCTTATAGATTTACTCAATTGACAGGATATAGACATCATGGAGCATTTACACTTACAATGGCTTAACTCTGTTCGCACTTAACACAACAAATCAACTTAAAGCTGAGAAATGCATTGAAAAAAAAAAAAAAAAACAGGAAACAAAAATTTTCGAAAGTTTTTGATGTTGTCAGAGTGAAAGATTGTGTAAAGTGTTATGTGCTATATAAACGTATGGGAATTTGCTTTGGGGTCAAATACTCTTCTCTAATGATTTCAAATTTGAGACATTTGAACATTTTGGGTGGAGAAATAAGAAATGTTCTGGATTGCTATACAATGTGGTTGATATGAATTGCAATCAACTCTGATTTCTAAACTTTTCGTCTGATAGCCCACAGTTTTATTATAGTGACGGCTCATTTTATTGTTTACAAGCTTACAAAAGCATTTCGTTATAGTGAGATCGTTAGAGCCCTCCAGAATTTTAATCTGAATAAACCTTTTTGTTCTCGTACTATTGCACTACGGGGAACAAAAGCATTTTGTTATGGTGAGATCGTTAGAGCCCTCCAACATTTTAAGGTGAATAAACCTTTTTGTTCTCGTACTATTGCACTATGGGGCCAATGAGGGGTTTTTGACTTATGAAATCAACGGAAGCACCAAGAACTCTAAAATTTTATACATGTACTACTGGGAATGAGAATAAAATATGATAAACATTTTGGACCGATCCGCCCATTACCACACCCACTTGCCAACAAAGGGTATATCTCAAACTTACCACTTCCTAAAAAATTCATATTACAATTATATCAGGCAACATTATGTCAAACGTTTTCAAACCAGAGAAAACATTCCATGTTTCCGGTGCAAAATAATAATTTCCTCTTGAAACATGTTTGTTGGGTCCTCATATTCCTCCTTTGCGTTTGATACGAGTATGCGAAGCTATATGATTTGTATCGAAACCTGTATCGTCGAGTCATTTACAATGTATACCGTTGTAAAATGGGCGTTTTTCACGTGGTCCCCATTTGCCACACTTTTGGATCTTTCCCATAGTTTTTAAATGGTCATAAATTGTTGTTTTTTTGTGCATCATTTAACATTACTGTCATTTGCTTTTGACTATCCAATATCGTTTGCACTTCGGCGTCTTCAAACTTTTTTGGTGGTCTTCCACGTTCTTCATTACTCACATCAAAATCATAATCTCTGAACCGTTCAAACCATCTTTTGCATGTTACTTCTGATAGATCATGATCACCATATGCCTCGGCAAGCATTCGATGCGACCCTGCAGTACTTTTTTTTCAAATGAATGAAATTTTGACAAAATTTTCTATAGAAATACAATTTTGACAAAAATTTTATATAGAAATAAAATCCAATGAAGGACTGGGGAATTCTTCCCACTTAAATATGAGCTAAATTATTAGTTTTTGTATCCAAACGAATAGCAACAACCGAATTGCAATTACACCCAACAACAACAATACACCAATTTTAAATTAAGCCAAACGAAGTTTCCACAACCCATAAAACGGCGAAGAAAGCAACTACATGGATTGATGGCTACAACGATGTGAAATCTGAGTAAGATTTTCCACTTTTACAAAAGTTGAAGGTACCACCAGTAGTCATAAGTTTTGTTGGCTATAGTAAAAAAGTTTTGACAAAATTTTCTATAGAAATAAAATTTTGGTAGATTATTTTTGGGGATCGGCTATATATAACTATAGACCGATATGGACCGATTTTGGCATGGTTGTTAGCGGTCATATACTTGCGCAATATACCAATTTTGCTACTCCAATAGCTCCGGAGGTCAAATCAGGGGATCGATTTAAATTGGGGTTATATATAATTAAGACCGGTGTGAACCAATTTTTGCATGGTTGTTAGAGACCATATACTAACACCACGTACCAAATTTCAACCGGATCGGGTGAATTTTTCTCTTCCAAGGGGCTCGGGAGGTCAAAACTGGGATCGGTTTATATGGGGGCTATATATAATTATGGATCGATGTGAACCAATTTTGCATGACTGTTAGAGACCATATACACGGATGAAAAAGACTGTTTTTCATATGTTTGGCTAAAAACATTATATGTTTGGAACACAAATTTTTAAACACAATATTTTTGAGTGCAAGCATATAATGTTCATAAACTAGCATAACATGTTTGGGACATATATGTTAATATGTAAGAACATATTATGTTTGGGACATAAAATGTTTGTAAATATAATATGCTTGGATGCAAACATATATTAATTTAGAAATAGCCTATAAACATATATGTGTTTAGTAGCTTGGAGCGCTATTTAACAGGGAGCGATATTGAATTAAGTTGGCGGTTGTTGCTTGTTATTACAAAATTAACATTTTATTTTTCGTTGGGCAATTGATCAGCTACTTCTTTGATCCTTACAAACTGTGTGGTCCGCTGTTCGAATCCCCGTCCGGCAAAAGGTAAAATTAAAATAAAAAAAAAAATCATAAAATTGAATAATTTCTTCTACAATGTTTGTATTACAGAAAAAGGTGCTAAGAACTAAAAAATCTCGTAGAAGTGAGAAATATGTCGGGGAATATACAATTGGGCAGAAACAAAATTTTGAGCATTCAGGTCGAAAACCTATGTTGTTAGCACCTATATTACCTGTTTATTTTCATAATTCATTATGATTGTAAATATATAAATAAATAAATAAAATTTTGGGCACAATATTGTTTGGGAGAATTTTTTTTAAGCATATAATATTTTTGGGTGCAAAATGCTTCCAAACATATTATATGGTCACATAATAACATATTGTTTTTTGGAAGACAACATTATTGAATTTGGATGCAAAAATACAAAATGTTTGGAACTTAGACTACCCAAACATATACTGTTTAGACCAATATGCTTTCAAACATATTATATATTGGTAGAGATCAAACATATAAATGTTTGGGCAATACCCAAAAATGTATATGCTTGAAGCAAAATATGTTTGGGAGTATATGTTACAGAAGCGATTTTTTGTGAGCGTGTACTAACACCATGTACCACACTCCAGCCGGATCACATGAAATTTGCTTCTCTTAGAGGCACCGCAAGCCAAATCGGGGGATTGGTTTATATGGGGGCTATATATAATTATGAACCGATGTGGACCAATTTTTGCATGGTTGTGAGAGACCATATACCAATATCATGTACCAAATTTCAGCCGGATCGGATGCAATTTGCTTCTCTTTGAGGCTTCGCAAGCCAAATCTGGAGATCGGTTTATATCGGGTCCATATATAATTATGAACCGATGTGGACCAATTTTTGCATGGTTGTGAGAGACCATATACTAACACTATGTACCAAATTTTAACCGGATCAGATGAAAGTTGCTTTTCTTAGAGGCTCCGCAAGCCAAATCTGGGGATCGGTTCATATGGGGGTTATATATAATTATGGAACGATTTGGACCAATTTTCGCATGGTTGTGAGAGACCATATACTAACACTATGTACCAAACTTCAACCGGATCGGATGAATTTTGCTCCTCCAAGAGGCTCCGCAAGCCAAATCTGAGCGTCGGTTTATATGGGGGCTATACGTAAACGAGGCCCGATATGGCCCATCAATACCGTCCGACCTACATCAATAACAACTTCTTGTTTCAAGTCGATAGCTTGTTTCGTTCGAAAGTTATCGTGATTTCAAAAGACGGACTGACGGACATGCTTAGATCGACTCAGAATTTCAGCACGACCCAGAATATATATACTTTATGGGGCCTTAGAGCAATATTTCGATGTGTTACAAACAGAGTGACAAAGTTAATATATCCTCCATACTATGGTGGAGGGTATATAAATTAATACTTTCCGCAAATCATCACTTTCTGGTACAAAATTCGAAATTTTTAACAGGATGTTGTCTGTTCAATGACTTGATGTATACTAAATACTTTTCACAGATCTCTTAGCAAACAAACAAAAAATAAGGGCTCGTTCACAACAAATAAGACACTCCGGACGTCATTTTATTTTATAAAATTTTTAATAAAATTTTATAAAAAATTTATTTTATTTTTCATAAAAATTTCTAATTATTGTTTCATTCTACATTAAAGTGCAATAAAAAGTTTTTCCAAGCCGCTAGAAAAGGAAATTGCCACCAGGTAGCTAGACAAATACTATAGCTACATAAAATTTCCTAGTTGTTGTTTCAATCCTTATCCCATTCCAGTAAAACTCCATTTTCAATGGCCAAGATTAAGTGAGTGTTTCGAACTTTTGAGTTGATAGGAAGTAATGTGGCATTCATGAAACTATTCGCATTTAAGTTGAAGAAATTCAATTTATTTTATTGGCGTCATTTAAAAGTGTTTTCGAAAAAAGAAAAAAATAAAACAAGACTTAAACAAAAACTCGCATATGAGTTTTCATTCAATGCACACACAACACACACACACACATCTTCACAAATGCTCTCTTTTAAATACAATGTCACTCATACGCATCCATTTCCGGTATCCATTGTTTCTTGTTTCAAATAAAATGGCATGTGGGATATTCTCCCGTTGGCGACATACGAAAAAGTTGGAATATGGAATATAGTGGCCGCATCAAGAATCCATGATGGAAGGAAACTAGAAACAATGATGTTCTACGTTGTGTTGGGGTTTCGCAGAACATGGAACTTTTGCACTGCACCAATATTCAGGCATCCACACAATGAGTAACCAAGTCAACCAGCAATCAATTTATAGATGTCATTCAAAATGTGGTTCGAGGTTTGTCCAACCAACGTAAAAGTAATTAATCGATTTTACTTTGTATATAAATTACAGCTAGATTTTTCAAAAACGACGGTTTCAAAAGGATGGATATTGCTGTTGAGATGGTAAAGTCTGGGGGACGAAAGTTGAGCTGATGGCTTAAGAGCAGTGTAGCCAGTATTGGTGAAGTAAAAACAGCATAATGTTTGAAAAATTGGTATGTCTATACAGGGAAGATCTATTTTTTAATTGTATTCTTCAACAGCCAAATATGTCGAAAAATTTTAGAACCAGTTTAGAGTTTTGTCACGAATTATGGTCTTAAAACGGTGATTCCACCAAAGGAATCACACGTTGCACGAATGTGGCTCTGTGGTATTTTAGCCCATTCCCGTTGAAATGTGGTCAGCACTTGGGTTTTTTTAGTGATAAACTTACTCTCGAAAATGTCCCAAGCGCAAACGTTCAACGGATTGAGATCCAGAGATTTTGGTTACCATTGTGCGGTAAATATGAAGCGTTTAAAGCCATTCTTGGTTGGCGGGTGCTGAGTGCAATGATGCTGAAACCTGTTGGAATGTCCATGGTCTGTGGTTGAAATATTTGTCTGCTCACAGGCCCTGCGCCATTTTGGTCCATTTTCCTTCTCGAGGTGATCGATACTTTGGTGGTATTTTTTAATGCCAACCTTACTCTTCAAAATTAAGATTCAAAGAATTTGGTTGTCAATCTGCCGTAGAAATGAAGCTTGGAACCACCTCATTATGCCATTTTTGTTGAAATCTGTTGAGTGCGAGGATCGGAGTCCCATTAGAATGTCCATGGTCTGCTGCCGAAATGTTTGTCCGGTCAGGGCTCCGATATTGTCTCTAGCACATTTTCCGTATAATATTCAGCATTTATTTTAGCATTTATTTGGTCGATGAATACGAGCGGGGAGAGACCATCAGGTATTGCGGTGGCCAATAGATAGCATTGTTATCTTGAGTTCTGGTGTCACATTGAATGTGTAAATTTCCAGCTCATCTCTTCGCAAGTGAGTGCGATAATTTTTGTCGATCACAAACTTAAGTTTGAATGGATTCTCATCGGAGAAAACCAAATTCGGTAATTGATAGCGAAACAATACCTTGGCTTCTTTCAGCCTAACATTTTTGGGCATCGGTGAACTCTTGCGCTGTTTGGAACTTAAATGGCTTTAGTTCAAGCTCATATTTTAATATTTGAAGTTTTCTACCACTAGGACCCCACAAAATTATATGGAAAACACCAGCACCAAACTGTTTGTATTTTTAGGGAGTAAGTACATTTTATTTTTAGGGCCCGTTTGCATTATAAAAATAAACCCCAATATTCCAAATAAACATGAACCCCAATTTGCTTTTTGGGATTGTGCTTTTCAAGTGGAGCCTATTTTCGCATTCTGGAATTTGACAATGGTGGCAACTATATAAACTTTAGTTGTTCCCAATAGCATTGTATCACTTCAGATTCGCCGGTCTTCAATCTTCATATTTTTCTAACAGTTTGAATTTAATCTCATGAGTTAGGGTTAATTTTTGTTATAGTTCCATTTAGTTGGGGTTAATTATACCCTTCACCACTACTGTGGTACAGGGTATAATAAGTTTGTGCATTTGTATATAACGCCAAGAAGGAAAAGTCTGGGACCCATCGTTTAGTATACCGATCGTCTTAGAATTAAATTCTGAGTCAATGTCTGTCAGACAGACGGACAGTGTCTGTATATGTAATTTTGTGTGCAAAGTACAGCTCGCAGTTTAAGTCCGATCGTCCTCAAATTTGGCACAGAGTTTTTCATTGGATCAAAGACAATCGCTATTGATTTTGGAAAAAATCGGTTCAGATTTAGATATAGCTGTCATATATATTTATCACCGATCTAGTCATAATTGACGTATTTATCAACGTATTTTCTCAAAATTTCGGCCAGCCAAATATTTTGGGGCTTTCGTAAGATATGCAAAATATAAGCCAAATCGGTTCAGATTTAGATATAGCTCCCATATATATCTTTCGCCCGATTTAGACTCATATGGCCTCAAAAGCAAGAGGTTTGCCCTGATTTGCTTCAAATTTTGCACAAGGAGTACGTATGAGTAGTATCGTTAAGCGTAATAATTTTGGTTGAATAGCTCCCATATATATCTTTCGCCAGATTTACACCCATATGACCACGGAGGCCAAGATTATTCTCCCATTAACGTTTTTTGCTGACATAGCAGGATATTTAGATATAGCTCCCATATATTATATGTACGCCAGAGTAGTGGAAATATGGTAGAATATTTCATATTTTAGACCCATTTTCAATGGGAGTTTCCTCCAATTGACTCGATAGCTTCCACAGAGAACACATTTAATATGCTATTTAAGTGTGCCACCTTGATCTAATTGGCCAAAATACCCACATTTTACACAAAATTCTGTGATGATATCCCCATATCGTAGTCATATTCTACACACTGTAATGCCAAACTTTCCACAGAATGGAAATATCGCCCGAATTGGCCAAATAATATATCACATTGACCACATATCTTGGCGAGATTTAACCAATATCCTTGTAAAATCACCAACTGGTGAGTAGCAAAAATTGTAAATATTACTGAAATTGTTCTATATCTCGAATACATATGTATCGCCCGATAAATCATAAATGCTCTTTTATACAATTGGAGTTGAGATGGTAACACAATTTTGGTCTACATAATGGTGAAGGGTATAATATAATCGGCCCCGCCCGACTTGAGACTTTACTTACTTGTTTTCTTATGAAACGTCGCCCCACATTTGTGACCCTGCTTCATTTAAGTTTTGGGAACATTTTCATACCGCCGATTGCAATACATATCAACCACCCTATATATGTGAGCTATGTCTACATCTTAACCGATTTCGGCGTAATTGATAAGCATAACGATACTGACATCGGATCTTTTTGTTCAAAATTTGAAAAAACTCATGGTGAAACTTTAGAGTCTAGAGCCATTTAAGTGCATATCGGGCGAAAGATATACATGGAAGCTATATCTACATGGAAATTTGTTGTCAGAAAAATGTTCTTTTCCCGACAAGCACAAACATGCTTGCCGAAATCGGATACATTGCGAAAAACATGTTACATTTTCCCCAACCAAATATAACATTCTGCTCTTGAAGCATGTTTGAGATGAGATGAGAAGAAATATGCTTCTCTAAGTGCACAGAGTAGTGTAGGGTATACTAATTAATTATGTCTAATGAATTTTGTTATATTTGAGATATCATCGTTTGTGGTATCATATGTGAGCAATTAAAAAAATACGAAACCAATAACAGTTTCATTGTTTTAATGAAGAGAAGATAGTGAAAAATATTTCGTAAAACTAACAAAGAGAATTATTTCGATGCAGATCCCAGCAAAAAAGCGTCGCCAAAAAAGTAGTGAAAATGTTCTTTTTGGATCCGGAAGTGGTGCAAACTTGGCGCAGAAACTTGTCATAGGACGGATGTCCACCATTTAAACAGCCGTTGCACTGAATTTGCATCACTTTTTAAGTTGTGGTCCAAGGGAGCCACCGTGGTGCATTGGTTAGCATGCCCGCCTTGCATACACAAGGTCGTGGGTTCGATTCCTGCTTCGACCGAACACCAACAAGTTTTTCAGCGGTGGGTTATCCCACCTCAGTAATGCTGGTGACATTTCTGAGGGTTTCAAATCTTCTCTAAGTGGTTTCACTGCAATGTGGAACGCCGTTCGGACTCGGCTATAAAAAGGAGGTCCCTTGTCATTGAGCTTTACATAGAATCGGTCAGCACTCTGTGATAAGAGAGAAGTTCACCAATGTGGTATCACAATGGACTGAATAGTGTAAGTGAGCCTGATACATCGGGCTGCCACCTAACCTAACCTAACCGAATTCAATGTTTTGGATGTGAATTATAAAATTTTGTTATGTTGCAAATAGATAATTTTTATACATGTTTATGATTTTTAATGGATTCTAACGCTTGACCTCAAATATTTGCAAAAATGTGCAATTTATCTAGAATGGATTTAGATTTTTTTTCGACAAAATTTAAACAATTTTTTGACATTTTATTAATTCTTACTCTTTTCTTTAACCTATTTGAAACAAAATAATTTAAAATTTCTTATTAAAAATATGAAAAAGCGAGTTAATAAAAAAATTGAATCAAAAGAACTTCCTGTGTAGTTAAAATAAAGAACATCTTTGGGAGAGAATTTTTGGAAGTGCGTTTAATGTTGTGCCTTTAGAAGAACTTCCATTTTTTTTTTGCTGGGATGTTATTCCTATAAGGTCCACATAAACCATCAAAAAATTTTAATACTTAGAAACCACTGTAGATGAAAAGTGGAGTTCTAAGAGTTCTGCTCCACTTATTTCTTAAATAAACCGTAAATCGACCTAAATTATTATCATATAATTTTATATGGGTCATCGTATTGACATTTTAACCTTATTAGGATGCCACATTATGTATTCTAATTACTAACATTTCATACAACCCTTGAAAACTAATATAGTACATCAACTCCTTGTTAGTGAAAGATTAAGACCAAGACAAAAATATTTCAAATAAGCTAGAAGCCCATAATGTTCGACCATCCTCTTATGGACTAATTATTCTCACATTATTCTGATAAGCATAATTTCTATAACCCCACCCCCCTGTGCCTAAAATATCAATGAACCCTTACATATAGATGACATGTGTTCGAATTTTCTAAAGTCTCAGCAAAAACCTTGGGTACGAAATCCTTTAGTCCTTTATTAACACCCAAAAATATGCCACCACATGACAGAGAGAGAGAGAGAGAGGTTGGAGAATTAGCTTTTCTTAGGAACTTTAGGGTCAAACAATAAGAAAAGTCCTTTTATCCCTAAGGACATTGGAAACCCCTTTGAACTCAATGTCAAATAGGCGGAATGGAATTAAGAGGACATCATCAAACTATGGATCCTCAATAGAATATTCTTTTAATTTGGTATTAAAGCTCTTGTTTGTTTCGTATGTTTAATAAACTAACAAAATATGACTATGGAATTGTTTTCCTATAATCTTAATAAATTAAAATGTATTTATAATAAATATGTATGGGCATATGTTATGTAGTTTGGGATACATACGATTATTTGTGGGACAGTATCGATAATTTCGAGTTAATTTAATATTAAGGGTGTGCTTTTAAAACTGTTTAACAGTTTCTTTAGGCTAAAGGAAATTTGCCAGTACAATTATACTGAACGACATGTACAACTATTTTGGGGCCACACTCAAAAAAAGTGAACTCTCTATTTCACTAAAGCCAATTTAACATTCGTTTAGTTCATGGAATTATTACGTTTGGAGAAAGTTTCCTCTACTCTAATAAGTTTTTGTGTACGTTAGTTAAATTAACTAAAACCGAGGAAAAAATACACACTAATGAAGGATAAAGATTAACTAAATTCGTGTCTTCCACAAAATAGTTCAATATTTCTTTAAATTTGTAAATTTTACTACAAATGCGTTCATCATGAACTTCGTCTGTCACTAAAGACATTCTTGCAATTTTGAACTACAATTTTTTCCTTCAAACTACAAAATTTTCTTTAACAAGTGAAAAAACTTCATTATGTCCAAAAAATTTTCTTGAGTTTGTCGAAAAATATTTACTTATTTTTATGACATCGGCGTGATGCCAGCGTTTGTTATACTGTTTAGTTAAACTTTTCTAAAAATATTCAAAATTTTCTAAAATTAACCGAAATTTTTCTTCCTGGTGGGTTCACTGTTTTTTCAGTGCAGTATCGATATCAGTAATAGGATCGGATTTGGGATTGGTAGCTGCATAAAAGCTGGTACAATTCTACCAAATTTAAGTACAATAGAACTACACTATAAGAAAAAAATCGAAATAATCACCATTAGAGTAAGATTAGTGTCAGTATCAATATTTGTTAAGATGTTAATCCTCTAATGCCCAAACCCGCCTTTAGTCGGGCTTCGTTTAAACGGGAAGCTTTTAGTCAAACACACCTACAGACAATAATAATGGCTAAAAAAAACCAAACTTAGTTAAAACTCCACAAGACAGCATATACTGTATTCTACCGTATAATTTTTTATACCCTCCACCATAGGATGGGGGTATATTAACTTTGTCATTCCGTTTGTAACACATCGAAATATTGCTCCAAGACCCCATAAAGTATATACATTGTGGGTCGTGGTGAAATTCTGAGTCGATCTAAGCATGTCCGTCCGTCCGTCCGTCCGTCTGTTGAAATCACGCTAACTTCCGAACGAAACAAGCTATCGACTTGAAACTTGGCACAAGTAGTTGTTATTGATGTAGGTCGGATGGTATTGCAAATGGGACACATCGGTCCATTTTTACGTATAGCCCCCATATACAACGGACCCCCAGATTTGGCTTGCGGAGCCTATAAGTGTAGCATATTTCATCCGATCTGGCTGAAAATTGGTACATGGTGTAAGTATATGGACTTTATCAACCATGCAAAAATTGGTCCATATCGGTCCATAATTATGTATAGCCCCCATATGAACCGATCCCCAGATTTGACCTCCGGAGCCTCTTAGAGGAGCAAAATTCATCTGATCCGGTTGAAATTTGGTACGTGGAGTTAGTATATGGTCTATAACAACCATGCGAAAATTGGTCCATAATTGTATATAGTCCCCATGTAAACCGATCCCCAGATTTGACCTCCGGAGCCTCTTGGAGGAGCAAAATTTATCCGATCCGGTTGAAATTTGGTACGTGGTGTTACTATATGGTCTCTAATAACCATGCAAGAATTGGTCCATATCGGTCCATAATTATATATAGCCCCCATATAAACCGTTCCCCAGATTTGATCTCCGGAGCCTCTTGGAAAAGCAAAATTCATCCGATCCAGTTGAAATTTGCAACGTGGTGTTAGTATATGGCCGCTAATAACCATGCCAAAATTGGTCCATAAAGGTCTATAGTTATACATAGCCGATCCCCAATCACACAAAAATTGGTCCATATCGGTTCATAATTATGGTTGCCACTCGAGCCAAAAATAATCTACCAAAATTTTATTTCTAAAGAAAATTTTGTCAAAATTTTATTTCTATAAAAAATTTTGTCAAAATTTTATTTTTATGGAAAATTTTGGAATATTTTTTTCCTATAGAAATTTTTGTCAAATTTTATTTCTATAGAAAATTTTGGCAAAATTTTATTTCTATAGAAAATGTCAAAATTTAATTCTATAGAGAATGTTGTCAAAATTTTAATTCTATTGAAAATGTTGTCAAAATTTTATTTCTATAGAAGATTTTGTCAAAATTTTATTTCTATAGAAAATTTTGTCAAAATTTTATTTCTATAGAAAATTTTGTCAAAATTTTATATCTATAGAATATTTTGACAAAATTTTATTTCTATAGAAAATTTTGTTAAAATTTTATTTATATAGAAAATTTTCTCCAAATTGTCAAAATTTTATTTCTATAGAAAATTTTGTCAAACTTAATTATATACGTATTTAGTCGGCCATTTTTAGTTTAATGTATACCACATATGGACTACCTTGCAATTTAAAAGACGGTGTTAGGAAGTTTTAAGATACCTTGTCATCGGCAAGTGATACCGCAACCCAAGTAATTCGATTGTGGATGACAGTCTTCAGTATTAGTTTCTACGCGATCCATGGTGGAGGGTACATAAGCTTCGGCCTGGCCGAACTTACGGCCGTATATACTTGTTCTTGTGTCATTTTCTGGCTTTTGTATGATAAACCTTAGATTTTTTCAGCTCCCAAAGAATGGGGCATTAAAGGGTTAATTTGAACTGTTTATATTTTTCTTAGGCAAAAACAAACATCACATAAAAAGTTATCACAATTTTTCCATTAAAAATTGTAACTGACTTTTATTCCATTAAAAATTTACTTGATTCAATCAATTTCATAATTAAAGCAAATTTCAATTACAAAAATTTATTGTGTCATTGATTGTTTTAATGGACCAATTAATATTTTAACCTGAAGTAATTATTGCAACAATTTAATTAGATTAATTAATTTCATGATTGAAAACAAAATATATTTTTCTGTGTACCTGTGCAAAACTATACTGGATGACATGTACAACTAAATTGGGCTCAGTCTCTATATCCGCAATAGGGTTGATGTCGTTAGTAGTCTCGGGTGTGATAGGGGTGTAAAAGTTGCTACAGTGGCACTAAATTTTGTACATTTCAGATAACATAACATGGTACTACAATGACCTAATTGGTATAATTTCAAATAAACATTTCACATTCAAAATTCTCACTTTCCTCAAAGGCGACGTAAAATAATCATCTTAATATTACGGCAGTATCCAAAAATATACGTGCTTCCTGTAAAATATGTTTGAGGCTTATAAGTATTGTAACCAACTTAAGGTTGGTACCATTTTTAACCGCTCGCCTGACAGATTTATTCCATTAAAAGTTCGGTTAGGTTAGATATAGTGGCAGCCCATTATTTATAATTGGTGAATTTCTCTCTTATCAATGAATTCTATGTGAAGCACAAGGACAAGGGATGGCCTTTTTGTAGCCTAGTCCAAGCGGCGTTCCACATTGCGGTGAAACCACCAAGAGAAGTTTTGAATCCCTCAGAAATGTACCCAGCATTACTGAGACAATCGAATATGTGATTGAATCTATGAACTTTATATGCAAGGGGAGCATGCTAACGATTGCACCTCGATGGTTCCAGTAATAGGTCATTTGATTGTTTACAACCCAGCAAAAAAGCCTGTCCAAAAAGTAGTGAAAATGTTTTCTTTTTTTTTGGATCCGGAAGTGGTGCAAAATTGATGAATTTAACATGGGCTTGTCATAGGACGGATGTCAACCATTTCAACAGGCGTTGTACTGAATATGCATCGCTTTTTAAGGTCTAATTTGAATTCTGTTTTTTGAATGTGAATTAAAAAATTTTGTGATATTTGCCAAATAAATAAATTTTAAAATTTTTTATGATTTTTGATGCTTTATAACGCTTTCCTGAAATGCTTGACCTCAAATATTTTCAAAAATTCGAAAGTTTTCTAAAATAGATTTGGAAATTTTTCCAACAAAATTTAAATAATTTGTACCATTTACTTACTCTGTTTTTAACCAATTTGAAACAAAACAAGTATATACAGCAGTAAGTTCGGCCGGGCCGAATCTTAAATACCCACCACCATGAACCAAATATTATGGTTTGCTTTGAAATTTCAGGAGGGCTTGAGGACACTTCCCGAAGATAAATTTAAAGATTTCACCTATGCACCCTCAAAAAAAATCGCTTCTTTAACATATGTTCCAAACCTATTTTGCAGGAAGCACATATATTATTGGATACTGCCGAAACATTAATATGTTTGTTTTATGTGAACATATCATATGTTTGGAAGCATTTTGAGCCCAAAAATATTATATGCTTGGAAGAATTTTTCCCAAAGACGATTGTGCTCATTGCCTAACATACTCGTAATTTTCACTTCCTCGAAATATTTTAGTTCTTGGCACCTTTTTCTGTAATACAAATAATGTTGAAGAAATTATTCACTTTTATAAATTTTACCTTTCGCCTGCACGGAGAATCGAACCGAGGACTATATAGTTTGTAAGCCAACAAACTACCCACTGGACTACGTAGCTGTTATAGTCACCAGTAGATAATTATCGTTATAAGTTACACTTATATAGCATAGTTTGCAGCGCCCACGAGCCCATGCAAACATAACATTATTTAACAGAAACATACATTTGTTTGCCACGTGGACTCTCCCGTCAACTCTCCCGGTTTCCATCTCTATTTCTTTCTCTATACTCTCTCTCTCTCTCTCTCTCGCTTTGAATAAAATATCACAACATATGTATGTTTAGTCGAAATTTGTAAATTTATATATGTTTGCATTCACACATATGATTTTTATGAAACATTCATGCCCCAAACATAATATATTCTAACATATTAACATAGATGTCCCAAACATTTAGTGTTAGTTTAGGAATATTCCTTGTTTGCACTTAAATATATTGTGTTTTAAAATTGTGCCCGAAACACATTTTGTTTATATCGGAACATATGAAAAACATATTTTTCTAAGAGTGTGAGGACTATATCAGATTCTGGATTTATAAGAACCATTTTTGTTTGAGTTTTAGAGGAATCATTAACATCTCTTGTAAGTGTGCAAGAAAATTATAAAATTACGCTTTGATTTGAAATCTTAAATCTGTAGAAGTAAAATCTGGAAATTTTACATTGAGTTTCAAGCAATTTTCATGATCAGTGCGCCTTCTACACCCTCAAGAAGTGAAGTCGGTCTATATGGAGGCATTACCAAATGGACCGATAAAAACTTAATCCGATACACGTTTTTGTGAGCCCAAAATACCAGAATATTTACAATTTCAGGCAAATCAGATAAAAACTACGGTTTCTAGAAACCCAAGGAGTTAAATCGGCAGATCGTTCTTATGGGGGCTATACTAAAATATGGACCGATACGGACCATTTTCGGCACACCTCTTTATGACCCGAAAATACCTCTAGATTTCCAATTTCAGGCAAATAGGATAAACACTTCGGATTCTAGAAGCCCAAGAAGTAAAATCGGGAAATCGGTCTATAAATGGGGCTATACCAAAATATGAACCGATACTCACCATTTTCGGCACACCTCTTTATGGTCCTAAAATACCTCTAGATTTCCAATTTCAGACAAATTGGATAAAAACAACGGTTTCTATAAGCCCAAGACCCCAAATCGGGAGGTCGTTTTATATGGGGACCATACCAAAACATGGACCGATACTCACAATTTTTGGCACACGTATTTGTGGTCCTGCAATACCTCTAGATTTCCAATTTCAGGTAAATTGAATAAAAACTGCGGTTTCTATAAGCCCAAGAAGTAAAATCGAAAGATCGGTCTATATGGGGGCTATACCAAAACATGGACCGATACTCACAATTTTTGGCACACCTCTTTATGGTCATAAAATACCTCTAGATTTAAAATTTCAGGCAAATTGGATAAAAACTACGATTTCTATAAGTCCAAGACCCCAAATCGGGAGGTCGGTTTATATGGGGACTATATCAAAACCTGGACCGATATAGCCCATCTTCGAACTTGACCTGCCTGCAAACAAAAGACGAGTTTGTGCAAAATTTCAGCACGATTGCTTCATTACTGAAGACTGTAGCGTGATTACAACAGACAGACAGCCAGACAGACAGACAGACGGACATCGTTATATCGTCTTAGAATTTCTCCCTGATCAAGAATATATATACTTTATGTAGGCGGAAATCGATATTTCGATGTGTTACAAACGGAATGACAAACTTATTATAGCCCCGTCACCATTCTATGGTGGTGGGTATAAAAAGGCCGATTAAATACGTATATAATTCAGTTTGACAAAATGTTCTATAGATATAAAATTTTGACAAAATTTTCTATAGAAATAAATTTTGGTAGTTTATTTTTGGCGATATGGACCAATTTTTGTGTGATTGGCGATCGGCTATATATAACTATAAACCGATATGGAAAAATTGTTGCATGGCTGTTAGCGGCCATATACTATTGCTATGTATCAAATTTCAAACGAATGGGATGAATTTTGCTCCTCCAAGAGGTTCCAATTTTTGCATGGTCTCATATACTAACACCACGTACCAAATTTCAACCGGATAGGGTGAACTTTGCTCTTCCAAGGGGTTCCGGAAGTCAAATCTGGGGATCGGTTTATATGGGGGCTACATAAAAATATATAGACCAATTCCTGCATGGTTGTCAGAGACTACTAACACCACGTACCAAATTTCAACCGAGTCGGATGAATTTTGCTCATCCATGAGGCTCCGTAGGTCAAATCTGGTGATCGGTTTATATGGGGCCTATATATAATTATGGACCAATCTGGACCAATTTTTGCATGGTTGTTAGAGACCATATACTAATACCATGTACCAAATTTCAGCCGTATCGGATGAAATTTGCTTCTCTTTGAGGCTCTGTAGGGTCGCTTGTAGCACTTGGATTCATTTTGTTACACTTTCATGTAATTCGAATAATTTGGTTATAATATTGGTTTTATGATTTCATAAATAAAGCTTGGATTTGAATAGTACTTAAAACTTAGTCTACGATATGGTAGACGCATGTTGAAGGTAATGTTACAGAATGAGATAGATGTAAATTAAGTATATTTTCGGGGAAATGAAATAAAATAAAATAAAATGAAATAAAGTAAAATAAAATAAAATAAAATAAAATAAAATAAAAAAATAGTATCCTAAAATGAGTTTTTGCCAGGATCCGAACCTGGGCGTGTGTGACCATAGTCGAAGGTGTTGTCCACTGGGCTATCGAAAGCTTGAAGGACGACTTGACTATTTTCATAGTGATTCCCTCTATTGATAACGCTAGAATTGCTAGCTTGATTTATTGATCGCGTTTCTTGAATATGTTTTTCTTTTTTTTGGATTTGTGGGTGTTCATGCCATTTTCGAAATAGCAGGAATTTTCCAACATTTTTTTTTTTTGAAAAAATCCAGCCTACTAACGCTGGCTTTCCATTGCGTTCTCTTGCTATATATAGGAGTTCTTTTGCCCAAATTCTCAGTTTATCTCGTCAATTGTTCAATTTTAAATCGGACAGCGCAGCGAACATTTAAATTTTTTGTATCCTGAACTAAAAATTTGTCTTTTCATTTTGTAAGTATGAAAATAAAAGAATTGACTGCGCTTTGTTCTTTGGATTGAAAACTTGTATGTTATTAATTAGGACGAGATAAATTGGATTTGGACGAAATTTCTTCTATTTGTGGACATTCCTTGGTTTTTGGATTTTTCCCAGAGGATATTCGGTGGCATTTCTCCTGTATTTTGGCCTCCAATAGTCATTTCACCCGCCTGTGATTTGGGCCAGGACAAAATTATCCAGATTTTACCGGGTTTACCATTTTTCCATACCAGGAGCGCAGGAAAACCATAAGCTGTTTTATTTCGCTAAAAGGTAATATACATGTATTGGTTTCGTCCCATCCAAGCATCGATGCTTATTTTTGGAAACCTTGTTTGTGTTTTAGGCATCCTATTTTTTTTATTTTCCTTGGGCATATCCGACTTGGAAGCACTCTGCATGGGTACGGGCAACCCTCAGCGAAAAACCCGCAACATTTTCCGAATTGACCCCTATATGATCTTTATTATTTTCTCCTGAGGATACCATAGATTTATTGGCTGGTCCAGATCGAACCACGAATATTGTGGAGTGATTGTGTGAAAAGAAAAGTGTTCGCTACAGTTTTTATAGTTTTGCTGTCCGGTTTAAAGTAAAACAAAGACATTAAATTTGAATTGAATCCGGAAAGTTTTTAGTTTAAAAGTAGTTATTTTAATTTTTTTTAGTTAAAGTTTTGTAAATATGCAGATATCGTGTTTTTAAATCGTTTCGGTTTCGTATGTATGTGAGTGAAAATCGGTCGTAAATTGATTATTTAAAATCAACCAAAAACCACAAAGACAATTAAAGACAATTATATTCCGTAATTTACAACACCAATATAAACCAAATTCAAAAATTTAGTGATTTACCGGATATCCCATGAAGGATCCTTCATCGTTGGAACCAATAAGTAGTAAGTCATTTATTTCCTTTTCCTATACATATTCCCGGCATTACCAACCATCAAAACACTGGTTTAAGTTTTGCAACAAAAATCATTATTTTGCAAAGTCACCAAGAAGGGGAATTTTCTCCTAATATTGATGTTTGGTGTGTAGGTGAATATCTTTTTACATGTAACCACGATCAAAAGTCACCCCAATGCTGACATAGTTAGTTTGCCAAAGAACAGTGAGAGCCCAATGAGAGCACTCACGACTTCCAACCATAAGGTTGGGGGATCGAGCCCGCCTTCGGTCAGTTATTTTTTTTTTTTTTTCAATTTCCCTATTTTTAATTTCCTCTTGGTTTTATTTTTTTTATTATTGTTCCTTTTTTAATTAATAAAATTAATACTTTTTTTTTATTTATATAAAATCAAATATTATTTATTATTGACTTTTATGATGGTGTGGTGAATATATATTTTAGTGTAATTAAAAACAGTATTATAATTGCCACTCATTATAATTGTGCATTTGGCCAACCACCCATCAGTCATTAGTTAGCCTA
Source organism: Haematobia irritans (assembly GCF_050003625.1). NCBI lineage: Eukaryota > Metazoa > Arthropoda > Insecta > Diptera > Muscidae > Haematobia > Haematobia irritans. The sequence goes on from NC_134401.1 coordinate 55,226,010, forward strand.
GTGGTAAGACTCGCGGCTTGCAATCGTGAGGTCGTAGGTTCGAGTCCGGTTTGGGTGATGTGATTTTTTTTCTTTTGTGCAAAGTAACGCATTTTATATTGTTTTATATGATTTTGAAAGTAAAAATAGCAGTGATTGATATAAGATCTCGATAATGGTGACAAAGTTTTGATTTTGATTGTATGTAAAGTGTATCTTGTATTGTTGTTGTTGTATGGACGTATAAAGCCACACTATCGAATCCCGGCTCAGTTGAGTGAAAATTAATTTTCTTTAATTTTCGGATTTTCTCGTTTTTTTATGATTCGACAATTTAAAAGAACGCGTATCTTGGAAATTGAGATTCAATATCTTGATCCTAAGCCCTAGTGTGAGAGAGGGTTTTGCTATCGAATCCTATCGGGTTGGAGAAAAAAAATAATTTTATATTTTGCTTAAACTTGATTTTTTTCCGTTTTTTTATTATTTTAAATTTCGGAAAACCTAAAAATTTGTAAAAGTAAAAGTTAAAAATTAATTTAAATCTGTTTTGGTTTAATTTACCTTTTTTTTGTTATTAAATATTATTTCGGTTTATCTTTGAATATTATTGGACTTTTCGCGGTACAAATATATTTAACCACTCATATACGTATACATATTTATATATATACCATGATATCCGAACTGGATATATTCTTTTTCAGCTATTTTGTTTCTGTAATTACTCGTGAAATAACCGATCTCTGCATATCAATAGTGTAATATTTTTTTTTTATTTGCTTTGCATTTGCATTTTTTTGGATAAAATAGAATATTAGGAATATAATGATTAGTGTTAAGGAAATTTTGTATTGGTATAATTCAGTATTTTTTTTTTACAAATTTCGTTACGTATTAAATGCTTTTGGATTATTTCGAAATATTAATTGAATTTCTTTGCAAGTTGTCTTGATTTTAAGATGAAATGTTTTCTTTGAATTATTCGGTTGAATAAATGATTATGGAGCACTAAATATATATTTTTTGATTTCCTAACTGGGAGATGGGTTGAAGGTTGTTTGGGACCATGTATAAATTCATTGCATACGGCCCATGGTCAAGGTTGGGAGGGGTAATATCGGATGTCAACATCCACACATCTGCTTAGCATCGAGTTTTCTTAATTTTTCCCGATTCTTTCTATCCTATCCATCTTATTTTATCGCACGCATATTTTAAGTAATAGTTATTCTGTGGTTTTTTTTGGCACATACTGAACCTGGTAGTTAAGTTTGAACCCCACCGATAGCCGACGAGCAGAGGCCGGATACCAGATGCGTGCCACTACATATTGGTTCAGAGCAGACTTGCCACTATTAGGAATTCCTAGAACGTTGTATGCTACAGCTCCGCAAGCCAAATCTGGGGATCGGTTTATATGGGGGCTATATATAATTATGGACCGATGTGAACCAATTTTTTCATGGTTGTTAGAGACCATATACTAACACCACGTACCAAATTTCAGCCGGATCGGATGAAATTTGCTTCTCTTAGAGGATTCGCAAGCCAAATTTGGGGGTCCGTTTATTTGGGGCTATACGTAAAAGTGGACCGATATGGCCCATTGGCAATACCATCCGACCTACATCAATAACAACTACTTGTGCAAAGTTTCAAATCGATAGCTTGTTTCGTTCGGAAGTTAGCATGATTTCAGCCCAAGCCCATTAAACTTGGCCGCGTTACCTCCTTGCGTTCCCTAAGTTCAGTTCCCTATGTGTCTTAGCTCTTATCCCCAGTTCATTTTCCTTTACGCCGTGATCGTACCGTAATCTCCGTTACTGCCTTCATAGCTCTCCGGCAATATGTGAAAATGTTAACAGGTTGCAAAATTGCCCCGCTTATTTGCTCTCACGTTTAATTAACATTTACGCCTAAATATCCAAACTTCTGAATTTCCTAATACCGGAAATAAAAGCAATAAGTTTGAGACATATCTTAGAGAAGCTATGTTATTTGGGAGACCATGTTGTAACACTTTATCGAAATTCTCAACGTTAAATCTGTGCATGGTAACTCTTCCTAGAGCAGCTGGCTTTAATTCAATCATTTCTTGTTGACATATCAAAACCTATCTTCTGCATATTACAGGAAGGTCCTTCAAACGAAGAAGTTTCTGTTCAGCTTATGTGTGACTGTATAACATTTCAAGACTAGACAAAAAAGGACAAATTTTAGCTTTAGGCATCCATATTGAGAGATTATTTCTTAACTTTTGAAAAATAGAAGTTGCCAAGGCTTTGTATGACCATATATCATTGTTTGCCATTTGTGCTTGGACTATGGTTTTGGCTGGAAAATTCTTCTTTAGCCTGTATTTGTTTTGAAATATGGGTTGTGGATGGTAGATGGTATGTCAGTAAAGGGGCAATGGAACTTGGGCATATGTTAATGACACTTTCAAGGATTCCCTCAATACAAACCACCACACCAATCCCTTTTGTCGGCCGCATTTGTCCCCAGTTAATATGTGTGGTGTGTGTGTTTGTCGTCAATAGGGCCATCATTGATAATGTTGATATCATGGGATTTTGGTGTCCATGTTTCACTATCTGAAGCTATTTTCCATTATACTTAACCATCATTGATATGTTCCCAAAAGCTTAAATGAGTTTCTTGGCATGCAAAAGTTGTTGTAAAGGATTAACTACAACCGACCAAATGAACTAACAACAACCACACACACACAACCAGAATGAACAACCCTTAAACAAAGGACAAAGGATGTCGTAGAAGAAATCTTGAGGTGGGGACTCTAAATGTTAAAGTGGTAACATTCACAACAAAAACAGAAAAAACCCCGAGACATTTTGTTCAAGGCAAACATTTCACTTTGTTTAACTTGGTGTCCTGTAAACAGGAAAAGGAAAACAAATGGATTGTATGTGCGTGTCTATTAGTTTGCGTGTGAGTGTTTTACTACAGATGAGATACTTAAGTTGGACATCGCACATGTACATTAAAAAAAAAAATATTTATTTTATGAATAGTGTTAACAAAAATTTTCTAATGATAGAATTCATTAATTGTGTGCACAAATTTCATACCTTAAACCCTTCATCACTTTTATGTATTCCAATTAAAAACCTTTTAAATTTCTTGAGATCTATATCTAAAACACCTTTTAAATTTGCTGCGATCTATATCTATCTGAACCGAGTTTTAGCAAAATTCGGCACTTACAGCAATTAAACCTCCTCTATGATTTAATTACAAACACATAAATATAAAAAATCGGGCAATTAATTCAACATATTCCTCCATGTCTCGATAATCGGAATCGCCACCACCACTATACCATACTTGGTAGAATTCTACCAAATTTGATGTATTGATAGATTGGTAGAATTCTTGAGGTTTTGATAGATTTTGCAAATCATTCATTTTGACAAACTTTTGTATAAAAATAAAATTCCATTTGTTTTGTTTTGTTATTGTTGGTTTTGTTCTTTAAGCATTGTTGTTGTTTTGTATTGCAGCTTAAAACCATACATTGGCTAAACTACAAGTGTAGCTTAACCAACAGAGGAAAAGAATGTTTGTCAAATTTATTTGGGCAAAGCCCTATAGACTGCAAGATGGTTGGATGGACGCACGTTTCGGAATTACCACATTCCTCATCAGCATCCTCTACTTGCAGCAAAACTATCAACCAATTATCAGAATAAATTCAGGCAGTTTATCAAACCCAACAAAAACCACACTTGAACCCTCCGAAAAAAGGTTTTACATTGATAGCCGGCTTATGCCGAAATAAATTCGAAACAAACATATCTCTTTTCCTATGCCACTGTCAAATCATCGATTTGAATTCACATGGCTGGGTTTATAGGAAAAGAGATATGTTTGTTTCGAATTTATTTCGGCATAAGCCGGCTATCAATGTAAAACCTTTTTTCGGAGGGTTCAAGTGTGGTTTTTGTTGGGTTTGATAAATTGCCTGAATTTATTCTGATAATTGGTTGATAGTTTTGCTGCAAGTAGAGGATGCTGATGAGGAATGTGGTAATTCCGAAACGTGCGTCCATCCAACCATCTTGCAGTCTATAGGGCTTTGCCCAAATAAATTTGACAAACATTCTTTTCCTCTGTTGGTTAAGCTACACTTGTAGTTTAGCCAATGTATGGTTTTAAGCTGCAATAAAAAACAACAACAATGCTTAAAAATAAAATTTTCACAAAAATTTATGTGGAAATAAAATATTGGCAAACTTTTGTATAGAAAAAATTTCACAAAATTTTGTTACAAAAAAATAAAATTTTGACAAAATTTTGTATAGAAATAAAATTCTCACAAAATTTTTGTATAGAAATAAAATTTTGAATTTTGATTTCTACGGAAATAAAATTTTGAAAAACCTTTCTATGGAAATATAATTTGGCCAACTTTCTATAGAAATAAAATTTTGACAAAATTTTGTATAGAAATAAAAATTTGGAAAAGTTTTGTATAGAAATAAAATTTTTACAAGATTTTATTTCTATAGAAAATAAAATTTTGACAAAATTTTCTATCGAAATAACATTTTGACACACTTTTGTATAGAAATAAACATTTGACGCAATTTTGACAAAATTTTCTATAAAAATAAAACTTCGACAAAATTTTCTTTAAAATAAAAGTTTGATACAATTTTGTATAGAAATAAAATTTTAACAAGATTTTATTTCTATAGAAAATAAAATTTTGACAAAATTTTGAAAAAAAAAATTCACAAAATTTTATAACAATTTACAAGCGAAAAACTACAGCACTGGATAACATCAGCGTTAAACTCAATAACAGTATCATACCCAGTGTAGTTACAGCCACAAATTTAGGATTAATGTTTAATTCAAATTTGAATTGGACCAATCACATAAATCGAAATATTGGAATGGTGTATGGGATGCTACGAAATTTATGGGCTGTACGCATGAGCACACCTTTTGAGATTCGAATGTTGCTGGCAAAATCTTACCTAATCCCTACCCTTTTATATGGCAGTGAAATCTTCGGTAGCTGTAACTACAACGATAGTCACAGACTTGAAGTTATCATCAATGACATAACTAGATACGTATACAACCGGAAATGGTACGAAAGTATATCACAATATACACATCAAATATTTAATGTGTCGTTTAAAAATTATTTGAATATAAAAAGCCTTGTTCTGCTACATAATATCATAAACACTGGTGAACCTGAATACTTATTTAACCGACTGAAATTTGCTCGCTCACAGAGAGGAATGAAACTTATAACACCTAGAATGGTATGTCTAAATTCAGAAAGACAATTTCTTCCCTCTACAATACGTCTCTGGAATGAACTACCTCCAAACATACAGCGCATAAGCAACTCTACATCTTTTAAAACTGAGCTCTATAAATTATTTAATTAAATTTGTGTATCCATATTCATATCTATATTAAGTTAAGTTAAATATCCTAATATTGTATTTTACTCCAATGCGTCCAACACTTTCACATATAAGAGTTCTTCTTGTTGTGTTGGTTTACAAATATAAATAAATAAATAAATAAAAAATAAAATTTTGACAAAATTTTGTATAGAAATAAAATTTTTACAAAATTTTCTATCGAAATAACATTTTGACATACTTTTGTATAGAAATAAAATTTTAACAAGATTTTCTATAGTAATAAAATTTTGACAAAATTTCCTATAGAAATAAAATTTTGGCAAAATTTTCTATAGAAATAAAATTTTGACAAAATATTCTATAGAAATAAAATTTTGACTAATTTTTCTATAGAAATAAAATTTTTACAAAATTTTCTATAGTACTAACATTTTGAAAAAACTTTCTATGGAAATAAAATTTTGGCACAATTTTGTATAGAAATAAAATTTTGACAAAATTTTATATAGAAATAAACATTTGACACAATTTTGACTTAAAAATAAAACTTTGACAAAATTGTCTTTAAAAATAAAAGTTTGATAAAATTTTGTATGGAAATAGCATTTTGACAAAATTTTCTATAGAAATATAATTTTAATAAAATTTTATATGGAAATAACATTTTGAAAAAATTTTCTTTAGAAATAAAATTTTGACAACATTTTCTATATAAATAAAATTTTGACAAAATTTTGTATAGAAATAAAATTTTGACAAGATTTGCTATAGAAATAAGATTTTTACAAAATTTTCTATAGAAATAAACTCTTGACTGAATATTCTATAGAAATAAACTCTTGACAAAATTTTCTATAGAACTAAATTTTGACAAAATTTTCTATAGAAATAAAATTTTGACAAAATGATTTATAAAAATAAAATTTTAACAAATTTTTCAATAGAAATAAAATTTTAACTAAATTTTCTATAAAAATAAAATGTTTAAAAAATATTTTATAGAAATAAAATTTTGTTCTTGTTTTTGATATCAGCTTAAAGCCATGCATTGACTAAACTACAAGTGAAGCTTAACCAACAGAGGAAAAGAATGTTCGGCATAAGCCGGCTATCATGTAAAACCTTTTTTCGGAAGGTTCAAGTGTGGTTCATTGTTGGGTTTAATGAACTGCCTGAATTTATTTTGATAATTGGTTGATAGTTTTGCTGCAAGTAGAGGATGCTGATGTGGTAATTCCAAAACGTGCGTCCATCCAATCATCTTGCAGTCCATAGGGCTTTGCCCAAATAAATTTGACAAACATTATTTTCCTCTGTTGTTTAAGCTACACTCTTATGTTAGTTTAGTCAATGCATGGTTTTAAGCTGAAATCAAAAACAACAACAATGATTAAAGAACAAAACCAACGATAACAAAACAAAACGAATGAAATACAATTTTGACAAACTTTTCCATAAATTCAATTTCTTAAAAAATTTTCTTTATACACCCAAAAAATTGTCAATAATAGGAGAGATAGTGTATTCATGCGAAGAACACAAAATATATATTTTTTTTAAATTTGGTAGATTTGTGGTAGAATTTTCTTCAAATTTTGGTACATTACCAATCGCAAAGATTTATATTTCTTACAACTAAATACCTGAAGTACCAGATATTGTAAAATTCGAATCGATTTTTACGCAACTTCGGCTGGGTATGTAATGGACGTAAATATAATCTGAGCTGATTTTTCCACTGGATTGTAGCGATATGCTTAGATTTTTCGGCCATACACGCAGATAAGAAATATGATTGTCACCATCATATTCGAAGAACAAAGTAATATGGTTGCAGCTTTTTTGTGGCAACCATGTAACATTTTCACGGAAGAAATATAAGATGGTTTTCATGTGGAATGTTACGATATTGAAGAAAAGGGTTTTTTTTAAATTAAAAAACATGATGAAAATTTTAAATGTTATGATCTTTATTTCATTTTTGTTGTTGAGAAAAATCATAAAAATAGTTTCTAAAAGTAATTAATTTTTATTAATTAATACGTGGTACATGATATCTTGATATTTAGATGGGGAAAGGGCCTCCCCTTTCTCGACTTTTTGAAAATTGATTTACTCTTATTTTCTTGTTTTTATGGTAAATTCTTTGTGGTTTCTAGACAAAGATCCGCTAGATCACTTTTGTCCGAAAAAAACCAAACTTTATATTCTCGGAAGAGGAATCTTCTCCTTGCTGCAAATTAAAAAAAAAAACATGTTACTATGCGCAATTTTTTTTTTTAGGAGCAAGTAAATATTTACTTTTTCTGATTTCAATTGTTATGCATTTCAAATGTATCCTGTTTCGGTATTTTGCTTGAAATTCACAGAAAATATTATTTTATCGCGATAATGCGAACTTAATACTGGTCTTAATAATTGATAATCAGTAACACTATTTTCACATGTTATATTTTTTTGGATCCACTGTACATTCCTAAGTAGCCAATGAACAAATTAAAGAAAGTGGCCAAATATTTTTAAGACAAATGGCTATTTTGGTATTTTAAGCATATTTTATAACTTCATTATTCCGCTAATTATGACGATTTAAAGCTACAAAGTCTAGTGTTCAAATTTGTAAAAAAAGGAATAAAGAAAAACGTATAACCACAAAAAAGAAAACTTTCAAGAAAAATTTTTTTTACCATAATTTAAAACGTTTTTCATTTTTTGCTGTATTCTTCACCACATTTTCTATACACAAATGTATTTTTTTATTTTTTTTTTCTAGCTAAAATCTACCTTTTTCCCTCTTAGGTTCTGCTTCGTTGATATTAACTGAAGGAAGACCTTCAACATGGAAAATTAATTCTTTTTATTGGGGTAGAAAAAAATCTACATATTTTGCGGTCAACCTTTTTGAAACTTCTGCACAAAGTCGGTGAAGGCGAGTTTAGCTAAAATGTAAATAAGTTGAAAATTTTTCATTGCATATTTTTAGGTATTTTTTTAGGAATTAAATTTCGCTCTTGTACAACAAACAAATTTTACTAGTTTGTCATGTAAACTGAAAATGTCTGTGGGAGGTCTGATATAACACACATCACACCACGATAAATATTGACAGGGAAGGAATTTTTAAATTTGTATATTTCAGCTCTTTATTTCGCCGTGTTAAATTCCGTAAATATTTGTCGACCGTATTTTGGTATCGTTGGTTATTGCAATACAAACAAAATTGCAAAATTGTTTTAGATTTTTTATAGATCTTTGATCTTTCCTTAAGGATTTTGGTATTGATTCCGAGACAAAATTGCGGCTTCTTTAAAACAAATACATTTTTTTTGGACCTATCTAGCTTTAAATCTAGGATCAATAAAATTAAAATGGGATGCACATTATGGTCTTTGAACGGCCAACGATGCCATCACACGTTGCACGAAAGTGGCTCTGCTGTTTTTTGGCCCATATTTGGCGAAGCACTGTCTTCAGATGATCGATGCTTTGGTCTTTTTTAGTGCCAATTTTACTCTCCTTACTCATAACATATTTCCAGTAAATGGAAATTATTAATTTGGAGTTCTCCCTTAAAAAGCCTAAATCACCTTTTTATACCCTCCACCATAGGATGGGGGTATATTAACTTTGTCATTCCGTTTGTAACACATCGAAATATTGCTCTAAGACCCCATAAAGTATATATATTCTGGGTCGTGGTGAAATTCTGAGTCGATCTGAGCATGTCCGTCCGTCCGTCCGTCTGTTGAAATCACGCTAACTTCCGAACTAAACAAGCTATCGACTTGAAGCTTGGCACAAGTAGTTGTTATTGATGTAGGTCAGATGGTATTACAAATGGGCCATATCGGTCCACTTTTACGTATAGCCCCCATATAAACGGACCCCCAAATTTGGGTTGCGATTGCTCTAAGAGAAGCAAATTTCATCCGATCCGGCTGAAATTTGGTACATGGTATTGGTATATATTCTCTAATGACCATGCAAAAATTGGTCCACATCGGTCCATAATTATATATAGCCCCCATATAAACCGATCCCCCGATTTGGATTGCGGAGCCTCTAAGAAACGAAAATTTCATCCGATCCGGCTGAAATTTGGTACATGGTGTTGGTATATGTTCTTTAAAGACCATGCAAAAATTGGTCTATATCGCTCCATAATTATATATAGCCCCCATATAAACCGATCTCCCGATTTGGCTTGCGGAGCCTCTAAGAGAAGCAAAATTCATCCGATCCGGCTGAAATTTGGTAAATGGTGTTGGTATATGTTCTCTAATGATCATGCAAAAATTGGTCCATATCGGTCCATAATTATATATAGCCCCCATATAAACCGATCCCCCGATTTGGATTGCGGATCCTCTAAGAAACGAAAATTTCATCCGATCCGGCTGAAATTTGGTACATGGTGTTGGTATATGTTCTCTAAAGACCATGCAAAAATTGGTCCATATCGCACCATAATTATATATAGCCCCCATATAAATCGATTCCCAGATTTGTCCTCCGGAGCCTCTTGGAGGAGCAAAATTCATCCAAAAATAATCTACCAAAATTTTATTTTTATGAAAAACATTGTCAAAATGTTACTTCTATAGAAACTTTTGTCAAAATTTTATTTCTATAGAAACTTTTGTCAAAATTTTATTTCTATAGAAAATTTTGTAAAAATTTTATTTCTATAGAAAATTTTGTAAAAATATTATTTCTATAAAAAATTTTGTCAAAATTTTACTTCTATAGAAAATTTTGTCAAAATTTTATTTCTATAGAAAATTTTTTCCAAATTTTATCTTTATAGAATTTTTTCCAAATTTTATTTCTATAGAAAATTTTTTCCAAATTTTATTTCTATAGAAAATTTTTTCCAAATTTTACTTCTATAGAAAATGTTGTCAAAATTTTATTTTGTCAAAACTTTAAACTTAATTACCCAGCAAAAAAGTAATGAAAATGTTCTCTTTGATCCGGAAGTGTTGCAAAATTGACGCAGAAGCGATGAATTTAACATGTCATAGGACGGAAGTCTTCCATTTCAACAGCCGTTGCACTGAATTTGCATTACTTCTTTAGGTGTGATCCGAATTCAATGTTTTGGATGTAAATTAAAAAATTCTGTGATATTTCGTCATATAAATAATTTTTATTATTTTTTATAATTTTTAATGGATTCTAACGCTAGTCGGAAACGTTTGACCTCAAATATTTTCAAAAATTCACAATTTTTTCAGAATGGATTTAGCATTTTTTTGACAAAATTTAAATGATTTGTACCATTTTATGAATTCTTACTCTGTTTTTAACCTATTTGAAACAAAAAAAGTTAAAATTACCCATTAAAAGTATGAAAAAACTAAGTTATAAAATAAAGAACATCATTGCGAGTGCATCTTCTGGAAGTGCTTTTAAAGTTGTGCCTTTGGAAGAGCTTCCAATTTTTTTTGCTGGGTATATACGTATTTAATCGGCCTTTTTTAGTTTAATATATACTATGTATGGTCTACCTTGTAATTTAGAAGACGGTGTTAGGAAGTTTTAAGATACCTTGCCATCGGCAAGTGTTACCGCAACCCAAGTAATTCGATTGTGGATGACAGTCTTCAGTAGAAATTTCTACGCAATCCATGGTGAAGGGTACACAAGCTTCGGCCTGGCCGAACTTACGGCCGTATATACTTGTTTAATTTATTATACCCTTCACCACTACTGTGGTACAGGGTATAATAAGTTTGTGCATTTGTATGTAACGCCAAGAAGGAGTAATCATAGACCAACCTTTTAGTATACGGATCGGCTTAGAATTAAATTCTGAGTCGATTCAGCGATGTCCGTCTGTCTGTCTGTCCGTCTGTCTGTCTGTCTGTCTGTCTGTTGTTGTATTTTTGTGTGCAAAGTACAGCTCGCAGTTTTAGTCCGATTGTCCTAAAATTTGGTATAGGGTCCTGTTTCGGCTCAAAGACGATCCCTATTGATTTTGGAAAAAATCGGTTCAGATTTAGATATAGCTGCCATATATATTTTTCACCGATCTGGTCATAATTGGCGTGTATATCAACCGATCTTCCTCAAATTCCGTACATTTGGTTGAAATTAGTTGAAATTTTTAATTTAGTTGAAATTTTGCATAGGGAGTAGAATTAGCGTTGTAACTATGCGTGCCAAATTTGCTTGAAATCGGTTCAGATTTGGATATATCTCCCATATAAAGCTTTCGTCCGATTTACACTCATATGACCCCAGAGGCCAATTTTTAACTCCGATTTAGTTGAAATTTTGCACAGGGAGTAGAATTAGCATTGTAGCTATGCGTGCCAAATTTGGTTGAAATCGGTTCAGATTTAGATATAGCTCCCATATATATGTTATTCTGATTTCGACAAAAATGGTCAAAATACCAACATTTTCCTTGTAAAATCGCCACTGCTTAGTCGAAAAGTTGTAAAAATGACTCTAATTTTCCTAAACTTCTAATACATATATATCGAGCGATAAATCATAAATAAACTTTTTTGAAGTTTCCTTAAAATTGCTTCAGATTTAAACGTTTCCCATATTTTTTTACTAACATTGTGTTCCACCCTAGTGCATTAGCCGACTTAAATTTTGAGTCTATAGATTTTGTAGAAGTCTATATAATTCGGTCCAGATCGAGTGATATTTAAATGTATGTATTTGGGACAAATCTTTATATATAGCCCCCAACACATTTGACGAATGTGATATGGTATCGAAAATTTAGATCTACAAAGTGGTGCAGGGTATAATATAGTCGGCCCCGCCCGACTTTAGACTTTCCTTACTGGTTTTGTATTTAGGTTTTTCGAAGAAAATCTTTATCAGCTATGATGAACTTATTTTCCGACAACAGATGACCCTAATATCACTTTTTCCAAATTATTTTTCATAAGAAATTTCTGATCTAAAGTCGTTTTATTGAAGTCGTAACTGAATGAAAATTTTTTATCTCAAATGTCTTGCTTTAAAATTACAAAAACTCCCAACCTAGGAAATTCACTTATTTTTAAGATTCTCACACGTGTGTGTGTGTGTGTGTCTGTTGGCTTTAAGAAATCTCTTCATAAATATCTTGTTGATATTTTTAACGAAAAATTCCATTAACATCATTATTGTGGGTAACGAAAACATTGCCAACACCACTTTCATTATAGCTGAATGGTTTTGCTGGAATGGGTAACTCATCAGCATCATCCGTTTCATAAGTCTATCGACATGTGCCGATAGCTCTATCGTTGTGACAGTGTGAGTGTAGTATATATCTATGTATGTGTGTGTGTGTGGTTTCTCTAGACATGCTTATCCTTTACCTTAGTCTCTACATCTTATCCTTGTGTTTATGTTTTCCCTTCATGTCATCGTCATTTCATGCTTGAACGGCGTTTTCTCGATGACACTGCCAAGGATTAAATTAATGATTTTTAAATGGTGCTAAGCACCAAGTTCGTGTAAAACAGACACGCACGTTTACTATAAGGTGACAAAATTATTCCGAAAAGATATGATGATAAAATTTCTGTAGAAGAAGCAAATGTTTTGCACCAGACATCGATTTACATGCAAACACATGTATAGAGAGGTAAGGATTAAATACATGGTGGGAATATAAACAACTGGAATTAAAATTTCTATGACATGTTAAGTTTATACAACAAAAACTATAAGGTTGAATTTAATATTTTGTGAATAAAACTCTTTAAAGAAATTGAAGAAATTAATCAAAAATAGAAAACAAGTATATACGGCCGTAAGTTCGGCCAGGCCGAGTCTTATGTACCCTCCACCATGAATTGCATAGAAACTTTTACGAAAGATTGTCATCCACAATCGAATTAATTGGGTTGTGGTATCTTAAAACCTCTTAACATCGTTTTCTAAATTGTTAGTTAGTCCATACGTAGTATATATTAGACAAACAAGGTATGTATAGGTAAGTCTACAAATAATTACGAATCGATATGGACTTTTGCACGGTACGTAGAGAGCCAGAATTGAAATATGGGGGTCGCTTATATGGGGACTGTATACAGTTATGAACTTGATATGGACTAGAGGTGTGCACGTGAGTAATATTTTAATCACGCTCACGCACACTCACGATGGAAAAATCTTACTCACGCACACTCACGCACGATATTGTTTGATAGGACTCACGCTCACGCGCACTCACGAAAAGAAAATTTGTACTCACGCACACTCACGCACGAAAATGCCGTGACTCACTAAAAATACCGTGACTCACGAAAAACATCGTGACTTACTAAAAATGTCGTGACTCACGAACAATTTTTTGAGTACTTTACCTTAGCGACGTGTCTGAAAACATGAGCATTATTAAAATCGAGAGCGTTATTACACTCTTAACATCCTATGTGTCACTAAAATTGTAAATGAATTTAACTCTTAAGCGTTTTATGTTGGTGAGCGGGATTATTTTCGTGAGGGTAAATCTTCACTCACGCACACTCACGAAGATAATATTTTCGTGACTCACGCTCACGCACGACATTTTGGTTTGTTAATCACGCACACTCACGCCGTTGCCATGAGCGTGACTCACGCATGTACCAAATTTCAACTGACTCGGATGAAATTTGCTCCTCCAAGAGGCTCCAAAACGAAATCTCGGGATCGGTTTATTGATTATGAACTTTTGGCACGGTTGTTAAATATCATATACTACCACCACGTACCAAATTTCACCCAGATCGGATTAATTTTGCTTCTCCAAAATGCACCGGAGGTCAAATCTGGGGAACGGTTTATATGGGGGCTATATATAATTATGGACTGATATGAACCAATTTCTGCATGGTTGTTGGATACCATATACTAACATCACGTACCACATTTCAACCGAATCGGATGAATTTTGCTCTTCCAAGGGGTTCCGGAGGTCAAATCTGGGGATCGGTTTATATGGGGGCTATATATAATTATGGACCGATTTCGACCAATTTTTGCATGTGTGTTTGAGGCCATATATTAACACCACGTACCAAATATCAACTGAATCAGATGAATTTTGGTCGTCCAAGAGGCTCCGGAGGTCAAATCTGGGGATCGGTTTATATGGGGGATATATGTAATTATGCACCGATGTGGCATAGTTGTTAGATACCATATGCTAACACCATGTACCAAATTTCAGCCGGATCGTATGAAATTTTCTTCTCTTAGAGGCTCCGCAAGCCAAATCTGGTGATCGGTTTATATGGGGGCTATATATAATTATGGACCGATGCGGACCAATTTTTGCATAGTTGTTAGAGACCATATGCTAACACCATGTACCAAATTTCAGCCAGATCGGATGAAATTTTCTTCTCTTAGAGGCTCCGAAAGCCAAATCGGGGGATCGGTTTATATGGGGGCTATATATAATTATGGACCGATGTGGACCAAATTTTGCATAGTTATTAATGGCCATATACTAACACCATGTACCAAATTTCAGCCGGATCGGATGGAATTTGTTTCTCTTAGAGGTTCCGAAAGCCAAATCGGGGGATCGGTTTATATGGGGGCTGTATATAATTATGGACCGATATGGACCAAATTTTGCATGGTTATTAAAGACCATATGCTAACACCATGTACCAAATTTCAGCCGGATCGGATGAGATTTTCTTCTCTTAGAGGCTCCGCAAGCCATATTTGGGGGTCCGTTTATATGGGGGCTATACGTAAAATTGGACCGATATGGCCCATTTGAATTACCATCCGACCTACATCAATAACAACTACTTGTGCCAAGTTTCAAGTCTATAGCTTGTTTCGTTCGGAAGTTAGCGTGATTTCAACAGACGGACGGACGGACGTGCTCAGATCGACTCAGAATTTCACCACGACCCAGAATATATATACTTTATGGGGTCTTAGAGCAATATTTCGATGTGTTACAAACGGAATGACAAAGTTAATATACCCCCTATCCTATGGTGGAGGGTTTAAAATAGACAAAACAACAGCCCAGCTGGAAATTATAGCTGACTTCCTACCTAAGAGTTGTCAATTCTTCAGAACCGTCGAACCGAAATACCAAAAAACTTTTTCAGTGGCGGCTTCTAAGTGGTTTTACCGTAATGTGGAACGCCGTTCGGACTCAGCTATCAAAAACCAGGTCATTGAGCTAAATATAGAATCGGGCAGCACTCAGTGATTAACGAGAAGTTCATCAATGTGGCAATTGACTGAATAGTCTATGCGATCGTGTTTTCACTACACTAAAAAAAGCATGGCCGGTTCCAAAGATTTTGTCTTTACTTAAAAAAAATTGGTATCGATTCCGAGCCAAAGAAGCGGAGAATACAAGTAAGGATACATTTTTGAGACACAATTCTCTTTTAAATTTGGGTTTTGTGTACTTGCTTCTAGGAAGCAAATTTTAACTTTCTTTTCCAAATTCAAACTTTCTTTTCCAAATTAAGACTCGACTTCCAGTAGAAATTATTCTATGTTTCAAGTAAAATACTTCTTTAAAATAAAGGTTTGAAAAACATGTCCTATATTTGAACGATTTTTTGCTTTATAGTCAGAGGTAAAAAGATTTTTAAAGATTTAAAGACAATTTCATTAAATTTTAAAGAATTTTTCTGTTGTTAAAGTTGACCTTAGCCCAAACATTTTTTCTTTCATTTAAGTCAAACCAATAAGTAAATTTTTAAGTCAAATTACTAATTATAAGGACAATACGACTTCATTGAAAAGTTTATCGACTTTTGGACAAGAAAAAAACTTTATATTAGAGAAAAGCGTCTTCTATGCTAAGCAGAATTTGCATTTGTATTTTAAATGCATGAAATCACATTTTATTTTAAACATTCACATAAATATTTTAGTTAAATGTTTCCCTAACACAAATCATCTAACTGCAATATCATACGTCGGTTTCAACTTGTCCAACTATTTACCATACACACTACAGGTATCGGTTTTGTGGTGAAACATCAACTTTTCTTGTGATGATGATATGTTTGCAAATTCTATTGCATACCACTATGCTATGCGAACACATTATAGCATATTTATGAGGGCGACGGGGTGCACCGGCAATTTGAAAGCATAATTATGGGCGCAATTAATGAGAGACAACATTTTATAACAATTTAAACTTTGTTTATAACATTTAGTGCCGCTGTTTCCATTTCCATTGAAACTGATTAATCCCGGAGTTTAAAGCGAATAAATAAACAAGCAATTGCTGTCATAACTTTTTTGTCATTTGATTTGTGAGCGGCTTGCAAATAGACTAATTGCCATTGTGAACTTGCTTTAAAAGTTATAATTGAATTTTAAATTTAATTTACTTTCAATTAGACATTCTTTGTGATTCAATGGACTTGATTACTGTTGGAGTTGTTATTTATTGAAACCAAATATTAAATTTAATTAGATTGGAATAATATGACTGTGAATGGAAACAAGTATAGACGGCCGAAAGTTCGCCAGGCCGGATATTATGGACCATGGATTGCCTACAAGCTGACTGTCATCACCAATCGAAGGACTGGGATTGCAGTAATCGATGACAAGCTATCCATAGACTTCTTAATATCGTCTTCTTAATTGTTAGTTAGTCTATATGAGGAATATATTAGACTGAAAAAAACTATTGACCTAAATATAACAAAAAAAATATGCAACCCAAATTTTAGGACACGCAATTTACAAAATATTAAGGAAAATTTTCTTTAAAATAATGAATTTTTAATTCAAAGAAAGTTTATAACCTTTGCTTCAAATTTTTTATACCATCGGACATATCGAAATATTGCTCTAAGACCCCATAAAGTATATATATTATGGGTCGTGGTGAAATTCTGAGTCGTCTGTTGAAATCACGCTAAATCCCGAACGAAACAAGTTATCTACTTGAAATTTGGCATAAGTAGTTGTTATTGATGTAGGTCGGATGGTATTGCAAATGGGCCATATCGGTCCACTTTTAAGTATAGCCCCCATATAAACGGACCCCCAAATTTGGCTTTGCGAATCCTCTAAGAGAAGCAAATTTCATTCGATCCGGCTGAAATTTGGTACATGGTGTTAGTATATGGTCTCTAATAACCATGCAAAAATTGCTCCATGTCGGTCAATAATTATATATAGCCCCCATATAAATCGATCCCCCGATTTGGCTTGCGGAGCCTCCAAGAGAAGCAAATTTCATCCGATCCGGCTGAAATTTGGTACATGGTGTCAGCATATGATCTCTAACAACCATGCAAAAATTGGTCCACATCGCTCAATAATTATTTATAGTCCCCATATAAACCGATCCCCCGATTTGGCTTGCGATTGCTCTAAGAGAAGCAAATTTCATCCGATCCGGCTGAAATTTGGTACATGGTGTTAGTATATGATCTCTAGGTTAGGTTAGGTTAGGTGGCAGCCCGATGTATCAGGCTCACTTAGACTATTCAGCCCATTGTGATACCACATTGGTGAACTTCTCTCTTATCACTGAGTGCTGCCCGATTCCATGTTAAGCTCAATGACAAGGGACCTACTTTTTATAGCCGAGTCCGAACGGCGTTCCACATTGCAGTGAAACCACTTAGAGAAGTTTTGAAACCCTCAGAAATGTCACCAGCATTACTGAGATGGGATAATCCACCGCTGAAAAACTTTTTGGTGTTCGGTCGAAGCAGGAATCGAACCCACGACCTTGTGTATGCAAGGCGGGCATGCTAACCATTGCACCATGGTGGCTCTAACAACCATATAAACCGATCCCCCGATTTGGCTTGCGATTGCTCTAAGAGAAGCAAATTTCATCCGATCCGGCTGAAATTTGGTACATGGTGTTAGTATATGGTCTCTAATGACCATGCAAAAATTGGTCCACATCGGTGCATAATTATATATAGCCCCCATATAAACCGATCACCAGATTTGACCTTCGGACCCACTTGGAAGACCAAATTTCATCTGATTCAGTTGACATTTGGAACGTGGTGTTAATGTATGGCCTCAAATACCCTTGCAAAAATGTGTCGAAATCGGTCCATAATTATATATAGCCCCTATATAAACCAATCCCCGGATTTGACCTCCGGAGCCCCTTGGAAGAGCAAAATCCATCCGATTCGGTTGAAAGTTGGTACGTGATGTTAGTATATTGTATCCAACAACCATGCAGGAATTGGTTCATATCAGTCCATAATTATATATAGTCCCCATATAAACCGATCCCCAGATTTGACCTCCGGTGCCTTTTGGAGAAGCACAATTCATCCGATCTGGTTGAAATTTGGTACATGGTGGTAGTATATGATATTTAACAATCATGCCAAAAGTTGTCCATATCAGTCCATAATCATATATATAGGCCCCATATAAACCGATCCCGAAATTTAGTTTTGGAGCCTCTTGGAAGAGCAAATTTCATCCGAGTCAGTTGAAATTTGGTACATTGAGCTATATGGCCGTTAATAACCATGCCTAACTAGGTCCATATCGGTCTATAGTTATATATAGCCCTCAGATAAATCGATCCCCAATAACACAAAAATTGGTCCATATCAATTGGTCCATATCATTGTCTAATATATACCAAGTATGGACTAACTCACAATATAGAAAACGATGTTAAGAAGTTTTAAGATACCGCAACCCAAGTGATTCGATTGTGGATGACAGTCTTTCGCAGAAGTTTCTACGCAATCCATGGTGGAGGGTACATAAGATTCGGCCTGGCCGAACTTACGGCCGTATATACTTGTTTTTCGTTAAATTTAGGACTCAAATATTGAAGATTGGGGTTCTACGGTTAAAGTCGTATGTCTTAGAGCTATGAAATTTTTCGTTAGCGCAACGAAAATCATTTTCGATTTGTACAAATCGTCTTTAAATTAACTGATATATAGAATCTTTAGATTTAAGATAAAAAGGCTTCAAATGTAGGTTACAACGTTTTTGAGGATTTGCTTTAGTTGTTTTTTTTTTTTTTTTTAATTAAGACACATTTTTTTCTGTTAGATCAAAATCTTTGGATCCAAGCAAGTTTTTTTTGAGTGGAGATAACAAAAATGACAAATTGAATACCACTTTGGTTATTGACTATTTACATTGACGGGCAGACACGGCTCGCCGCGACCAAGAATATATAAAAATGGGATACGTGACCAAAGTTGAAGCAAAAAAAAAATTGAAGCAAAAATTATAAAGTTTATTTTAATTAAAATTTCATTATTTTAAAGAAATTTGTCCTTAGTAATTTGTAAATTGCGCATACTAAAATTTAGGTTGCGTTATCTTTAATATTATCGTTGTGATACCACAGTGGAGAACTTCCCTCTTATCACTGTGTATGCAAGGCGGGTATGCCAACCATTGCATTACAATGGATCCCTCCTTCAAAAGAAAATAACGCTAACGTCTAATTCGTCACTGAAAAAATATTGACCTATAACGAAAGATTGCACAACCTACATTTTTGGGTGAAGCGATTTACATAAATTTCATTAAAAAAAGTTTAAAATCTTTAGTTTTAAAATTAGTTTTTTTACATTTAGGACACGAATCTATGAATTTTTTGTTTACTTTGAAGTATCTGTTATAATTTGGATTTGTAACATAAACATGAATAGCTTTGTAAAAGGGGAATGAAAATTTCATAAAAGCAGATCGAAATATTTAAATTTTATAGAGCCTAAATGTAAAGCTAGATAGCTTCCAAAAATGTATTTGTTCTAAAGAAGAACACCCTCTGGGATCTAAAAATCTTTAGATCGCATATAGTATTGCTAGCTTTATAGTGAAGATATAACAAGACCGTATACACATTGAAAAAAAAATTGACTTAATACTAAGTAATGCAACCTACATTTTAGAGCAAATAAAGGAAACACAAGTTTATACGGCCGTAAGTTCGGCCAGGCCGAATCTTATGTACCCTCCACCATGGATTGCGTAGAAACTTCTACGAAAGACTGTCATCCACAATCGAAATACTTGGGTTGTGGTATCTTAAAACTTCTTAACATCGTTTTCTAAATTGTGAGTTAGTTCATACGTGGTATATATTAGACAAAAAAGTTATGTATAGTTAAGTCTACAAATAATTACGAATCGATATGGACTTTTTGCACGGTACGTAGAGAGCCAGAATTGAAATATGGGGGTCGCTTATATGGGGGCTATATACAATTATGAACTTGATATGTACCAATTTTTGTGTGATTGGAAATCGATTTATCTGAGGGATATATATACAACTATAGACCGATATGGACCTAGTTAGGCATGGTTCTTAACGACCATATACTAGCACAATGTACTAAATTTCAACTCACTCGGATGAAATTTGCTCCTCCAAGAGGCTCCAAAACCAAATCTCGGGATCGGTTTATATGGGGCTATATATGATTATGGACTGATATGGACCACTTTTGGCATGGTTGTTAAATATCATATACGATCACCACGTACCAAATTTCAAGCAGATTGGATGAATTTTGCTTCTCCAAAAGGCACCGGAGGTCAAATCTAGGGATCGGTTTATATGGGAGCTATATATAATTATGAGCTGATAGGAACCAATTTCTGCATGGTTGTTAGAGACCATATACTAACACCATGTACCAAATTTCAGCCGGATCGGATGAAATTTGCTTCTCTTAGAGGTCTCGCAAACCAAATCGAGGGATCGGTTTATATGGGGGCTTATATAATTATGGACCGATGTGTACCAATTTTTGCACGGTTGTTAGAGACCATATACTAACACGATTTACCACATTTCAGCCGGATCGGATGAAATTTGCTTCTCTTAGAGGCCTCGCAAGCCAAATTTGGGGGTCCGTTTATATGGTGGCTATATGTAAAAGTGGACCGATATGGCCCATTTTCAATACCATCCGACCTACATCAATAACAACTACTTGTGCCAAGTTTCAAGTCGATAGCTTTTTTCGTTTGGAAGTTAGCGTGATTTTAACAGACGGACGGACGGACGGACATGCTCAGATCGACTCAGAATTTCACCACGACCCAGAATATATATACTTTATTAGAGCAATGTTTCGATGTGTTACAAACGGAATGACAAAATTAATATACCCCCATCCTATGGTGGAGGGTATAAAAAAACATTTGTGATTTAAAGGAAGCATATTTTAATTGACTGAGATACTGAATCTTTGGATTAAAAATTAAAAAAAAAAAAAAAACTTCAAATTTAGATTATGACTTGTATTTAGAATTTGGCATTTCTGGTAGAATTTTTTAAAATAAAAAAGCATTTGAATTTTTTAATATATCGTAAAATGATAATAAAGAAATTAATTGCAATTGAAAAATATGCCCCATTTTTTAAAAGCTTTTTGTAGTCAAAACGTAAAAAGTTAACAAATGTAGAAACAATTTCATTAATTTTGAATACCTTACACAAACACATTATTCTTTAGTGTTAAGATTTCGATTTTTATGTCGATTCACTTATCTATAAAGACTTCATTGAAAAGTTTATCAACTTTTGGACAAAGAAAATAACTTTACTTTACATGCGTATTCTATAATCAGAAAAATTCGGATTCTTATTCGATTTTTTATCTTAACTACAAAGCAAACAGAGATTCCTTTCAAAGGGCTCTAATGGCACATGTATAAAAAATCAGAAAAAAAATAATAAATTCAATTAGTCTCCTAGTCTTAAAAGTATCCCTATTTCATTTCTCCGCTTCTTTGGCTCGGAATCAATACCAAAATCATTAGTGTAACGACAAAATCTTTGGAACCGGGCATACTTTTTTCAGTGTGTATGAATATAAACCGGTCTGCCGGTATTCATCCTCCAGTTTTGGTCACTCTAAACTGGACTTTATTTTTAATTTTTCAAAGACTGTAGTGCGATGATAAACGGGCAGCAGACAGACGTTATTACATTCTCAAAAGGATTGGCAAACTTATCTACAACCACATCACATGCTGACATCTATAAAACCCCATTCTTTTGTGTTGGTCTCTACTCATTTTGCTTTCCTAACATAGGTTTGCACTCCATATGCTACTGTAAGTCTTGTGCTCCTGAGTCTGTACATGTAGGAAAAAAATCTCCATTAATAAATGGTTAATATAGCTTCTTTGAAACCCACTCACCCCATTAAGTCATCTAAATATGAACCTGAGTTTCTTTTGTTTGCCATCACGCACTCTTCCATACAAACTCACTGAGTAAATTGTAACAATAGAGGCCATACGTTTTACTACGCTGACTACAACAGTCCTTCGTCCTTATTTAGAGAAGCTTTGTTAATGATGATTATGCTCGAAGTATGAAAATTCATAAAGAAATTAGTACATAGTACACGAGTACATTAAAGTGCAGTTGAAACTTGAGAATTTTTGTGATACGGAAAGTAATCCTTTTGGAGAGTAAAAAGTTGGGAAAACAAATACTTATGAAGAAAGAACAAATAACATCAAGCTTTATAAGAATTATCCTTTTGTACAAGGGATTAAATCTTTTTCCATTAGACTATGCTAACGTCCTCTGCTTATTTTAAGCTACTCTTGTAGTTTAGTCAACACAATGAGTTTAAAGCTGAGATCAAGACAACAAATATGAAATAAAATTTTGACAAAATTTTCTATAGAAATAAAATTTGGCAAAATTGTCTATAGAAACAAAATTTTGACAAAATTGTCTATAGAAATAAAATTTGGACAAAATTGTTTATAGAAATAAAATGTTGACAAAATTTTCTATAGCAATAAAATTTTGACAAAATTTTATATCGAAATACAATTTTTACAAAATTTTTTGTAGAAATAAAAGTGTGACAAATTTCTCTATAGAAATACAATTTTTGAGAAAATTTTCTATAGAAATCAAATTTTGATAAAATTTTGACAAAATTTTGTATAGAAATCAAAGGTTGCAAAATGAGACCTTGTTTTTTAAAATATCTCCAAATTTTGGTAGATTATTTTTGGATCGAGTGGGAAATTGATGCTGTGTCAAAACAAAATTTTTTATAGAATTTTTTTGCAGAAATAAAATTTTGACAAAATTTTCTATTGAAATAAAATTTTGACAAAATGTTTCTAGGAAAACAACATTTTGATAAAATATTCTATAGAAATAAAGTTTTAACAGAACTTTCGATAGAAATACAATTTTTACAAAATTCTCTATAAAAATAAAATTTTGACATTATTCTCCATAAAAATAAAATTTTGACAACATTTTCTGTAGAACCCAGCAAAAAAGCGTCGCCAAAAAAGTAATGAAAATGTTCTTTTTGCATCCGGAAGTGGTGCAAAATTGACGCAGAAGCGATGAATTTAACATGAGCTTGTCATAGGACGGAAGTCCTCCATTCCAACAGCCTTTGCACTGAATTTACATAACTTCTTTAGGTGTGATCCAAATTCAATGTTTTGGATGCAAATTAAAAAATTCTGTGATATTTTGTCAAATAAATATTTTTTATATTTTTTTATAATTTTTAAAATTTTGACATTATTCTCCATAAAAATAAAATTTTGACAACATTTTCTGTAGAACCCAGCAAAAAAGTGTCGCCAAAAAAGTAATGAAAATGTTCTTTTTGCATCCGGAAGTGGTGCAAAATTGACGCAGAAGCGATGAATTTAACATAAGCTTGTCATAGGACGGAAGTCCTCCATTCCAACAGCCTTTGCACTGAATTTACATAACTTCTTTAGGTGTGATCCAAATTCAATGTTTTGGATGTAAATTAAAAAATTCTGTGATATTTTGTCAAATAAATATTTTTTATATTTTTTTTTTATAATTTTTAATGGATTCTAACGCTTGTCGGAAACGTTTGACCTCAAATATTTTCAAAAATTCACAATTTTTTCAGATTGATTTTAGCATTTTTTCGACAAAATTTAAATGATTTGTAACATTTTATGAATTCTTTCTCGGTTTGCAATCTATTCGAAACAAAAAAAGTTAAAATTACCCATTAAAAATATGAAAAAAACATGCTATAAAAAAATTCAATTAAAACTACTTCCGGGCAAGTTAAAATAAAGAACTTCATTGGGATTGCATCTTCTGGAAGTGCTTTTGTAGTTGTGCCTTTGGAAGAACTTCCAAATTTTTTTGCTGGGAAATAAAATAAAAAAAATAAAAATTAAAGAAATAAAATTTTCTATATAAATAAATTTTTGACAAAATTTTCTATTGAAATAAAATTGTGACAAAATTTTTTTATGAAACTAATATTTTGAGAAAATATTCTATATAACTAAAATTTTGACAAAATTTTTCATAGAACAAAAATGTTGACAAAATTTTCTATAGAAATAAAATTTTGACAAAATTTTCTTTAGAAATAAAATTTTGACAAAATTTTCTATAGAAATAAAATTTTGACAAAATTTTCTATAGAAATAAAATTTTGACAAAATTTTCTATAGAAATAAAAATTTGACAAAATTTTCAGTAGAAATAAAATTTTGACAAAATTTCCTATAGAAATAAAATTTTGATAAAATTTTTCTATGAAAATAAAATTTTGACAAAATATTCTATAGAAAAAAAATCTTGACAAAATATTCTATAGAAAAAAAATCTTGACAAAATTTTCTATAGAAATAATATTTTGACAAAATTCTCTATAGAGATAACATTTTTACATTGTTATCCTTAGAAATAAAATTTTGACAAAATTTTCTATAAAAATAAAATTTTGTAAAATTTTCTATAGAAATAAAATTTTGTAAAATTTTCTAATCAAATTTTGCAAAATGAGATCTTGAAAAATTGTCTAAGGAAATAAAGTTTTAAAAAAAATTTTATAGAATTAGAATTTTGAGAAAATTTTGTATAGAAATCAAATTTTGCAAAAAGAGATCTTGTTTTTTTATTAAAATTTCTCCAAATTTTGGTAGATTATTTTTGGATCGGATGGGAAATTCTTTGTCAAAAAAAAACTCTAATAATAATTTAATGTAAAAGCATATCGATGTAGATCGCTTGTTTCGATATCAGACTAAACGAAAAATTCAAAACCAACGTTGCTGTTCCCTTATTTAGTTCATATTCGCACATCGCACCCATTTTGATGACTAACTTTTGAAAGATAGATTGACGCCAATATTGAAGGTAGCTGAACTTTACCTACACGAATGACATACAAACAAATTCGCTAGTTATAAATTCGAGTTATTTTTCTCATAACAAAATCGTTTTATTGGAACGGGAAATTTCATTTGTCTGAAATTTCGTTCCGAAGAAATGCATTTGTGTGTAGGAAGCTGATATGATAAACCTTAAGTTAGGGTCCACCCTGGTGCACTGGTTATATTGCAGGACTTTCGCATACTCTTCACACTATCCTCATATTCGTTATATAGGACAGTCATAGTCCCATTTCTCAGCCATATTCTGCACAACAATGAACTTGGGTGTAAAAGCTGTGGCGAATAGTAGACAAAAAGAATGTGGTTGAAATGTATAATCGTTCTAGTCGTTGAAGGTTTACAATGAAATTTCTTACTTATTTACTAAGTGATTTATGATTTTCTTTTCATTTTTTCACTTTTATAGTAAATGCCTATACCGTCAGATCTCTCATTTTTGAGGAAGCATTATATTGGAACTAATTGCCAGTAAAAATTCGATGCTAGTATTTCCATCTATATATGTGAGTGTTTTCTTTTGATTTTATACAATATTTTGAATTAATTTTAACGCACGTTTTATCCCCTACTTACTACAAACACCAATTTAAGTCAACGTAATTTTTTTTTACTTACATATTCCATATTCATATTATCGGCAACATAAGCACTTACCTACAACGAAAAATAAAATTAAAGACAATGAGTGAGATATTTCTCTTAGGCAAAGAGGATTAGATATTTAAAGATTTTGTGAAAGCAAGATTATTTATTTAATTCCAATTTTTTTGCCTTCAAACTACAAAATTTTCTTTAACAACTGAACAAAAAATGATTATGTCTAATAAATTTTCTTGAATTTGTTGAATCGGCATGACATTTGCATTTGTTATACAGTTTAATGAAAATTTTCTAAAAATGGCATACATTTTCTTAAATTAACTAAAATTTTCCTTCCTGGTGGAAGGTACCCTAAAAACAGTGAACCCAGTTTTTTTTGGGTACCTTCCACCATAAGATATGTAGAATATAAACTTTGTCATTCCGTTTGTAACACATCCAAATAATGGTCTCCGAGCCAGCATATCAGTCCGTCAGTCTGGTGAATTCACGCTAACTCCGAACGAAAAAAGCTAACACTTGAAACTGGAATGTAATACTTTTTAGTGATAGAGGTGGGATTGGATTAATGGACCATATTGAAACAATTTTATGTACGACCCCAAAAATTTAATCCAATCCGGTTGAAATTAGATACTTGGGGTTTGTCTATGGTCTCTAACAACCATATAAAATTTAGTACATATCGGTGCATAAATATATATAGCCCCTATATAAACCGATCCCCAGATTTTACTTCATGGGCCTCCTTGAAATGGAGATTTCGTTTCGACGAATCATGGACAAATTGGTTCATATGCTGAAAAATGTAGTGTCGTGAGTCCAAAGATTTCATGTCCTTAAAATACGAATGCTTAGCATAGAAGACGTATTTCTCTGATATAAAGTTTTTTCCTTTTCCAAAAGTTGACAAACTTTTCTATTAAAATTGGATGTCCTAACATGAAAGAAAATTTTGTTTGACTAAGGTCAACTTGGCTTTAATAATTCTGAAAAATTAATGAAATCGTCTTTAAATTTGTTCGCTTTATGCAATTTATGCGTTTAAGAGATTTTCTTTTTCAACATTTTATTTTAAAGACTTTTTTACTTGAAACAAAGCATAATTTCTATTTGTAGTCGAATTTGGAAATTTTAGTTGTCGTTAACATGATTTTAAAGGACTCTGATAACACATGAAGAAACAAGCTGAAAAACGAATAAATTAAACTTTGTTTCCTAGAATCAAGTACGTAAAACTTAAATTTAAACAAGTATATACGGCCGTAAGTTCGGCCAGGCCGAATCTTATCGAATCTTATGTACCTCCACCATGGATTGCGTAGAAACTTCTACGAAAGACTGTCATCTACAATCGAATTACTTGGGTTGTGGTAATACTTACCGATGGCAAGGTATCTTAAAACTTCTTAACATCGTTTTCTAAATTGTGAGTTGGTCCATACGTGGTATATATATTAGACAAAGCGGTATATGGACGATATGGACTTTTGCACGGTACGTAGAGAGCCAGAATTGAAAGATGAGGGTCGCTTATATGGGGGCTCTATACAGTTATGAACTTGATATGGACCTCTATACAGTTATGAACTTGATATGGGGATCGACTTATTTGAGGGCTATATTAACTATAGACCGATATGGACCTATTTAGGCATGGTTGTTAACGGTCATATACTAGCACAATGTACCGAATTTCAACTGACTCGAATGAAATTTGCTCTTCCAAGAGGCTCCAAAACCAAACCTTGGGATCGGTTTATATGGGGGCTATATATGACTATGGACCGATATGGACCAATTTTAGTTGTTAAATATCTTATACTAACACCACGTACCAAATTTCAACCAGATCGGATGAATATTGCTTCTCCAAAAGGCACCGGTGGTCAAATCTGGGGATCGGTTTATTTGGGGGTTATACATAATTATGGACTGATATGAACCAATTCCTGCATGGTTGTAGGATCAACTGAATCAGATGAATTTTGGTCCTCCAAGAGGCTCCGGAGGTCAAATCTGGTGATCGGTTTATATGGGGGCTATATAATTATGCACCGATGTGGACCAATTTTTGCATGGTCATTAGAGACCATATACTAACACCATGTTCCAAATTTCAGCCGGATCGGATGAATTTTGCTTTTCTTAGAGGCTCCGCAAGCCAAATCTGGGGATCGGTTTATATGGGGGCTATACGTAAAAGTGGACCGATATGGCCCATTTGCAATACCATCCGACCTACATTAATAACAACTACTTGTGCCAAGTTTCAAGTCGATAGCTTGTTTCGTTCGGAAGTTAGCGTGATTTCAACAGACGGACGGACAGACGGACATGCTCAGATCGACTCAGAATTTCACCACGACCCAGAATATATAAAATTATGGGATCGTAGAGCAATATTTCGATGTGTTACAAACAGAGTGACAAAGTTAATATACCCCCATCCTATGGTGGAGGGTATAAAAAGAATTGTGTCTTAAATTTTTTCCTTACTCTGATTCTCAGCTTCTTTGACTCGGAGTCAATACCAAAATCATTAGTGTAAAGACAAAATCTTTAGAACAGGACATGCCTTTTTTTAGTGTATCTATTCATAATTATATATAGCCTCATGGAGGACCAAATTTCATCCGGTTCGGTTGAAATTTGGCTCCCTAATTACCGTGCGAAAATTGGATCATTTCGGTTCATTATGATTTGTAGACTTGTCTATATAAACCGAACTAGAACTGAATTGGAGTATTTACTCCGCGTTTTATGTCTAACATAAATTCAATTAAATTCTTATAATTAAGAAGACAATCTTAAGAAGTTTTAAGATACCTTGCCATCGGCAAGTATTACCACAATTAGTGGTTATTTTTTGGTAGCGTTTTTTATTTATTTATTATTTTTGGAATCCTTTATTTAAAATTAAATGATTATTTAAATAAATTATGTTGCAATATACACTAAGAGAGAAATTTGTTAGAGTTTCAATAAAAAAATAATTACACTGAAAAAAGTGTTGGTGGGCAACAAGAAATAATTTGGTTAATCTTAGAAAATTTAGATTATTTTTAGAAAATTGTGACTAAACAGTATTACAAATGTTGACATCACACCGATATCATAAAAATAAGTAAATACTTTTCGACAAACACTTGTTAAAGAAAATTTTGTCGTTTGAAGGAAAATATTGGAGTTCAAAATTGCAAGAATATCTTTAGTGCCATACGAAGTTCAAGATGGGCGCATTTGTAGGAAAATTTACAAATTTAAAGAAATAATGAACTATTTTGAGAGAACTACGAATTTAGTAATAGAAATTTTCTCGAAACAAAATAATTCCATGAACTAAAATAAAGTTACATTGGCTTTAGTGAAATAGAGTTTTTTTTGAGTGTAGTTAATTAATTAATTAAATAAATAAAACAAATATATACGGCCGCAAGTTCGGCCAGGCCGAATCTTATGTACCCACCACCATGGATTGCGTAGAAACTTCTACGAAAGACTGTCATCCACAATCGAATTACTTGGGTTGTGGTATCTTAAAACTTCTTATTCCTGCATGGTTGTTGGATACCATATACTAACATCACGTACCAAATTTCAACCGAATGGGAAGTATTTTGCTCTTCCAAGGGGCTCTGGAGGTCAAATCTGGGGATCGGTTTATATGGGGCCTATATATAATTATGGACCGATATCGACCAATTTTTGCATGGGAGTTTGAGGCCATATATTAACACCACGTACCAAATTTCAACTGAATCAGATGAATTTTGGTCTTCCAAGAGGTTCCGGAGGTCAAATCTGGTGATCGGTTTATATGGGGGCTATATATAATTATGAGCCGATGTGGACCAATTTTTGCATGGTTGTTAGAGACCACATACTAACATCACGTACCAAATTTCAGCCATATCGGATGAAATTTGCTTCTCTTAGAGGCCTCGCAAGCCAAATCGGGGGATCGGTTTATATGGGGGCTATATATAATTATGGACCGATGTGGACCAATTTTTGCATGGTTGTTTGAGACCATATACTAACACCATGTACCAAATTTCAGCCGGATCGGATGAAATTTGCTTCTCTTAGAGGTCTCGCAAGCCATATCGGGGGATCGGTCTATATGGGGGCTATATATAATTATGGACCGATGTGGACCAATTTTTGCATGGTTGTTAGATACCATATACTGACACCATGTACCAAATTTCAGCCGGATCGGATGAAATTTGCTTCTCTTAGGGGCCTCGCAAGCCAAATCGGGGGATCGGTTTATATGGGGGCTATATATAATTATGGACCGATGTGGACCAATTTTTGCATGGTTGTTAGAGACCATATACTAACACCATGTACCAAATTTCAGCCGGATCGGATGAAATTTGCTTCTCTTAGGGGCCTCGCAAGCCAAATCGGGGGATCGGTTTATATGGGGGCTATATATAATTATGGACCGATGTGGACCAATTTTTGCATGGTTGTTTGAGACCATATACTAACACCATGTACCAAATTTCAGCCGGATCGGATGAAATTTGCTTCTCTTAGAGGTCTCGCAAGCCAAATCGGGGGATCGGTCTATATGGGGGCTATATATAATTATGGACCGATGTGGACCAATTTTTGCATGGTTGTTAGATACCATATACTGACACCATGTACCAAATTTCAGCCGGATCGGATGAAATTTGCTTCTCTTAGGGGCCTCGCAAGCCAAATCGGGGGATCGGTTTATATGGGGGCTATATATAATTATGGACCGATGTGGACCAATTTTTGCATGGTTGTTAGAGACCATATACTAACACCATGTACCAAATTTCAGCCGGATCGGATGAAATTTGCTTCTCTTAGGGGCCTCGCAAGCCAAATCGGGGGATCGGTTTATATGGGGGCTATATATAATTATGGACCGATGTGGACCAATTTTTGCATGGTTGTTAGAGACCATATACTAACACCATGTACCAAATTTCAGCCGGATCGGATGAAATTTGCTTCTCTTAGAGGCCTCGCAAGCCAAATTTTGGGGTCCGTTTATATGGGGGCTATACGTAAAAGTGGACCGATATGGCCCATTTGCAATACCATCCGACCTACATCAATAACAACTACTTGTGCCAAGTTTCAAGTCGATAGCTTGTTTCGTTCGGAAGTTAGCGTGATTTCAACAGACGGACGGACGGACGGACGGACGGACGGACGGACGGACGGACATGCTCAGATCGACTCAGAATTTCACCACGACCCAGAATATATATACTTTATGGGGTCTTAGAGCAATATTTAGATGTGTTACAAACGGAATGACAAAGTTAATATACCCCCCATCCTATGGTGGTGGGTATAAAAACGATCAAACACGTTATTGATTATATTTAATATCTCAATAAAAAATAATTGATTTAACTATCTGTTTAATTAAAAACACACATGTTTGGATAAGGAAAATTGCTTTAGTCTGTGAAGGATTAAAAAAAAATAATAATAAAATTAAACTAAAATCAAATATTTTTTTACATAAAAAACTATTTAAGTTTAGTGTCAGCTAGATAATGGACTTGTTTTTCTGTGTTTTCTTTGCAATCCAAGCATAAATATAGGAAATAGAAAAATGATCAACCAATTCAAATGTTTTTTACTGCAATTTCTTAAATATATCTTAGAGTCTATTGGTCTGATGCAAAAAAATAAAATTACCATACATCTATAAGGTGAGTCTATCTCCTTCTTAGAGAAAAGAGTCTTTTGCAAGACCACAATGTAGAGCAATATATCTTTTATCCACAATGCAATAATGCCTTCATATATTCTTAAATTTGTATTCAATAAAATAGATTTTAGTTAACAACATCATACATTAATTACAGAAAAAGGCAAACAATTAAAATTTCTCACATATCATATTAAAATGCCAAAGAGGACATAAAAAAATTGTGGCCTTCATTAAATCCTATCACATCCGACATCTACGACAAAATATAACACAGTGTTCTATTAGCATTGAAAATATGCAAGCTGTTGCCCTTGTATCAAATAATTTGGTTTTATGATAAATTAGAACATGGCGCCATAAGACATTAATCATAAGGCACGCCCCCAAAAGTATGCAACATCATAAAAAAATAAAATGACCGTTTTTATCCCAGCTCTATAATGGCCTAGAAAAGTAATTTTGTCCAATGGTGGAAACTTGTTGGGTCTGTATCTTGTTCATGATGATGATGATGGTGATGGTCTTAACCACCAGTATTAAATGAAAGTAATTATATAATTGTTATTTAATTACTTTGGGACAGTTAAACGCGTATCCGTTTCCCCTGGTTTGTATCGTTTTTTTTTGTGCGCTCTCTATCTCTCGCTTTCGCCTACTTCACTGTTTGGTAATTAATGTTTGATGTCATCAGAAGCCATAATGTAGGGTTTCTTGTATGTCATCTTCTGTAATCTTACACTAATAGAGAAAATGAAATAAATTTAATTGAAATGGAATAAAGTTTAATTGAATTACACTGAATTACGCCTTAAACTGTGCCTTCACATTTCCACTTATCTCCACATCAGCCCATATATATGCAATGGCATTTTGTTGGTACATTCGCCTGGAATTCTTCAGAAATTATCATCGTAATGCGCGCATAAATGTCACATTCACATTATGTGAAAGGCTTTTAGCAACAGAACAAAAGCCAGTAAATAATTTTGTGATATTTCCACATAAATTTCACACTTACTTTATGGCACAGTGATGGAGAGGTGGAGGTTTTCAAATGACAAGGAAATTAAATTGTATTCGGTGTAGGGTCTATCATATATGGAAGTTTTGCAAAAAGGAATAGATAAATATTTATTAAGAAATTTCAATACACTGGTAGAAAAAAATAATTATTTACATTTTAATAAATTTTAACTAGAGTAAACAAACCGTGTTGTTTTAATTTTTTATACGATACCGCCCGGTCTGCAATAATAATAGCTACTTGTGCCAAGTTTCAAGTCGATAGCTTTTTTCGTTCGGTGGATAG
The DNA here is from genome assembly GCF_050003625.1 of Haematobia irritans. Lineage (NCBI taxonomy): Eukaryota > Metazoa > Arthropoda > Insecta > Diptera > Muscidae > Haematobia > Haematobia irritans. The sequence continues at coordinate 55,259,176 of NC_134401.1, forward strand.
CGTGATTTCCACAGACGGACGGACATCACTAGATTGATACATAATTTTATCAGAACCGAGAATACAGGGTGGTTTATATGTAATACAGCAAAGTAAAGTGCTCGATTATTTAGTTTTATTTTTTTTTAATGTTGATAACTTTCATGAAGCCGACAAAGTCATCACAGACTGCATAAAAGAGGCTCTGCGGTATTTTGGCCCATTCCTGGTAGGCCAAAATATCAAAATGGTGATCGACATTTTGGTATCTTTTAGTGCCAACCTTGATATCCAGGCGATATTCAGACACCTTTCTAAGTCTAAGTCTTTCTAAGTCTAAGTCGAGTGCTGAGAGCGATGGTGCTGAGTCCTGTTAGAATGTTCATGGTCTGCGTCCAAAATATTTGTCTGCTTAGGGCTTCAAAACAGTCTTTTGGAGATTTTTCCAATAATGTTGGTCAATTATTTTGACCCCACGGTCAATGGATACAAGCGACGAGCGATTATTGGCCGTTACGTCAACCCAAGCCATTATCTTGGGCGGTGTTTGAGTTCTGGTGAGCAATCTAAGGTGCAAATTTTCACCTAACCAAGTAAACCCAATCATTTTATTTGTTCACAAAATGCTCAAATTGGAATGACTTCTCTTCAGAAAACCCCGAATTCGTAAACGGGCTACTTTCACTCAAGCGAAAGAACTCCTCGGCTCATGCTACACTGAAAAAACAGTGAACCCACCAGGAAGAAAACTTTCGGTTAATTTTAGAAAATTTTGAATATTTGTAGAAATTTTTATCTAAACAGTATTACAAACGTTGGCATCACGCCGATGTCATAAAAATAAGTAAATATTTTTCGACAAATTCAAGAAAATTTATTAGACATAACTAAGTTTTTTCACTTGTTAAAGAAAATTTTGTAGTTTGAAGGAAAAACTTGGAGTTCAAAATTGGAAGAATGTCTTTAGTGACATACGAAGTTCATGATGGACGCATTTTTGGTAAAATTTACAAATTTAAAGAAATTCTGAACTATTTGGTGGAAGACACGAATTTAGTTCATCTTTATGCTTCATTTGAGCACATTTTTTTCCTCGGTTTTCGTTAATTTAACTAACGTAAACAAAAAATTATTAGAGTGAAGGAAACTTTCTCCAAACATAATAATTCCATGAACTAAAATAAAGTTAAATTGGCTTTAGTGAAATAGAGAGTTCACTTTTTTTTGAGTGTAGTCTACCTTTTTGGGCATCGGTGAGTTCTTGCACTTTTAGGAATTTAAATTGCTTTAGTCTAAGCTATTTTTTTTAAATATATTGCATCCTTTCTCGGGATATGTTAAGCTATGTTAAATTGTAGATTTCGATAAATCTGGCTTTTACTTTTCGGATCATTTTTGTTGCTGTTACCGTTTCGTCCACTTTTGGGACGCTTTTCAACATTCCCAGAAACCTGAATATTTGCATGATAGCTAGAGAGCATATGGGAGCCACCGTGGTACAATGGTTATCATAGCCGTTTTGCATATTAAGAAGTTTTTCAGCAGTGGATTTTGCCCTCTCAGAACTAAATATGGAGTAGGGCAGCACTCTGCGATAAGAGAGAAGTTCGCCACTGTGGTATCAGAATGATCTTAATACACTCAAAAAAAGTGAACTCTCTATTTCACTAAAGCCAATTTAACTTTATTTTAGTTCATAGAAATATCATGTTTGGAGAAAGTTTTCTTTACTCTAATACTTTTTTGTGTACGTTAGTTAAATTAACTAACCCGAGGAAAAAAATATACTCAAATGAAGCATAAAGATTAACTAAATTCGTGTCTTCCCCAAAATAGTTCAGAATTTCTTTAAATTTGTAAATTTTACCAAAAATGCATCCATCGTGAACTTTGTATGTCACTACAGACATTCTTGCAATTTTGAACTCCAAGTTTTTTCTTCAAACTACAACATTTTCTTTAACAAGTGAAAAAACTTAGTTATGTCTAATAAATTTTCTTGTATTTGTCGAAAAATATTTACTTATTTTTATGACATCGGCGTGATGCCAACGTTTGTAATACTGTTTAGTTCAAAATTTCTACAAATATTCAAATTTTTCTAAAATTAACCGAAAGTTTTCTTCCTGGTGGGTTCACTGTTTTTTCAGTGTAGTCTAAATGAGCCTTAAATAGCGCACTGCCACCCAAATTTCACCCAGATCGGATTAAATTTGCTCTTCCAAGAGGTCTCAGAAATTAAATATGGGTATCGGTTATATAGAGGCTATACCTACTAGAGGTCCGATATGGAATATCGTCTGGCCTAACTCAATAACAGCTACATCTTGTGCGAAGTTGCAAACCAATGGCTTACTTCTTTGGGAAGTTCGTGTGATTTCCACAAAAGGAGGGACGGACGGACATCGCCAGGTCGACTCGGAATTTCACCACGACCCACAATAAATATACATTATGTGGTATGATACTAATATTTCTATGCGTTACGAACGGAAGGACAACGTTAGTATACCTTCCATCCTATGGTGGAAAGTATATAAATTCTTGAAATCAATGACAAACTTTAGAGTTTAACTTTTAATGAAAAAGGCTTTATATGTATTGAGTATCTCAGAGATATATCTCACTATTATTCCATATTCCTTCGATTTGATTCACTGTGCATTTTGTTCTTATGCTCTGTATGCCTCAAAGATTGCGTTGAATTTCCAACCATTACTATTCAGAGGACCATAGAAATTCATGAGAACAATGCCGAAAATGCCTAAATATATGCAAGCTCCACCACCACCCCCATCGCCATTACCAACGACAAAAACAAAGCTAACAACTAAGTCATCAACATCAACGTCATTCTTGTTCATGTCAGGCTCCAAGCATCTATATGCTCATACACGCACACATACACAAACTTACAAAAGAGCACAGATGAATCACAAATATCACTCTCACACTTATGGAAAATGACACCCACTACCTCACATTATAATGGAGAGAAAAACGTAAATTGAAGTAGCACTGAATGAGTGAGTGGCAGTAACAGCAACCGAACCTGTCAAATTACACATACATTTCCATTGGGTATGGGTGAAAGCTTTACAGCATCTCATGGACACACATATACAGCGATTCGGGTTTGAAGAGAGTCTCACTATTCAATGCACACGTGTGTGTTCTAGGAACATGCATCCATTTGTCGGCGAACATATGACATTTTAACTTCCAACAGCGTGTTGGCTGTCAAATGAGTTAATGTCACAATACACGGAGAGAGGCACTGCTTAATTTGATACATGGCGTTAAATTTTGACACATGCTGAGATTGCAATTATGATACGAAGGAAGACATATGTATGTATGGCATCCATACATTTATGGGGAAAGCGTATATCTGGAGTATTTTCGGCAATTCTGATGGAGACCATAGACCATAATAGCTTTCCTCGATGATACATGGCCACAAGGGAATATAGGAACGAATATAGTGACAATGTATATATCAGTTAGCCATGGTTGGAAGGATATTACACAGAAAAAAAAAATCCGTAATTATACCCTGCGCCACACTGTGGAACAGGGTATTATAAGTTAGTGCATAAGTTTGCAACACCCAGAAGGAGACGAGATAGACACATGGTGTCTTTGGCAAAAATGCTCAGGTTGGGCTCTTGAGTCGATATAGCCATGTCCGTCTGTCCGTGAACACATTTTTGTAATCAAAGTCTAGGTCGCAGTTTTACTTCAATCGACTTCAAATTTGGCACAAGTATGTGTTTTGGCTCAGAATAGAACCCTATTTGAAATCGGTTCAGATTTAGATATAGCTCCCATATATATCGTTCGCCCGATTTACACTCATATGACCACAGTGGCCAATTTTTTACTCCGATTTAATTGAAATTTTGCACAGGGAGTAGAATTAGTATTGTAGCTATGCGTGCCAAATTTGGTTGAAATCGGTTCAGATTTAGATATATCTCCCATATATAGCTTTCGCCCGATTTACACTCATATGACCACAGAGGCCAATTTTTAACTCCGATTTAATTGAAATTTTGCACAGGGAGTAGAATTAGCATTGTAGCTATGCGTGCCAAATTTGGTTGAAATCGGTTCAGATTTAGATATAGCTCCTATATATATGTTTTTCTGATTTAGACAAAAATGGTCAAAATACCAACATTTTCCTTGTAAAATCGCCACTGCTTAGTCGAAAAGTTGTAAAAATGACTCTAATTTTCCTAAACTTCTAGTACATATATATCGAGCGATAAATCATAAATAAACTTTTGCGAAGTTTCCTTAAAATTGCTTCAGATTTAAATGTTTCCCATATTTTTTACTAACATTGTGTTCCACCCTAGTGCATTCGCCGACTTAAATTTTGAGTCTATAGAATTTGTAGAAGTCTATCAAATTCTGTCCAGATCGAGTGATGATTTAACTGTATGTATTTGGGACAAACCTTTACATATAGCCCCCAACACATGTAACGGATGTGATATGGTATCGAACATTTAGATCTACAAAGTGGTGCAGGGTATAATATAGTCGGCCCCGCCCGACTTTAGACTTTCCTTACTTGTTTTTTTATAATTTTCACAGCTTAATGAAATCTTACTTCATTCAAATATGTCTCAAAAATTTGATGAACTAAATGTGAGTACACACAGAGAAGAGATTGTTTGGAAATCGGTTGAAGTAATGAACATTCCGCATTTATAATTAAATATCAATTGTCTCAACATATATACTATATTTACAATCATACGTGGGTCTTTACTATAGTATTTCATATATTTCAATGGATTTACGGTTGTGCTAGAGGACATACAGTTGTAGGAACTAAATGTCTCTATATTGAACATTTTTGCCTGAATTCGGATGACACGACCTGCCGCAATTAATGATCGAAACTATCACTTAGTTATCAGCACTTACGGATGGTTTTCACAACCACAACCAAAAGGAGGTTGGCAATAAATTCGATTGTCACAACCAATCTGTATTCTCTGTGTATAAAGTTCAATAACCGTACACATAATTTCAATATGAACTAAAGCAAAAGACAATTTTCACACGATTCCCAACCATAGTAAGTATAAAATACTGCACTGTAAATATGGTCATGATTTGGCGGCAAAGATTTTCTCCTTTACATTTTGTTGATTTTCGTGAAGTGCAGCTAACAAGTACATCAGGATATAAAATTTTTCTGGTTTTAACAACGTTTTGTGGAAATCTCAAAATGGGAAGTACAATTTAGTTAAATTTTCGCACGGGTTAGATTATTCTTTCTATAAAACAGTTTACTTTTATCGATATAGGGGCTTTATAATTATGGACCATTTAGAAATAGATTTGATCTTTAAAGTGTGGTGTAGCCCTATGTTATGGTGTAACCCCTATGTAGACTTATTTCATGCTCTGAATGGGTTTCGATTGAAGTTAATTATTTAGGCAATGACCAAGAGTTAGGCCCTATTAGTGGACTAGTAGACGGGTCGACAGACTGCGACACCTCTTTGGCAAGTGGTAAACCCTGAAGAAAGGTTTAGGGGACACAGAAATTCATTGTTATACCCTCCACCATAAATAGGATGGGGGTATATTAACTTTGTCATTCCGTTTGTAACACATCGAAATATTGCTCTAAGACCCCATAACGTATATATATTCTGGGTCGTGGTGAAATTCTGAGCCGATCTGAGCATGTCCGTCCGTCCGTCTGTTGAAATCACGCTTACTTCCGAACGAAACAAGCTATCGACTTGAAACTTGGCACAATTAGTTGTTATTGATGTAGGTCGGATGGTATTGCAAATGGGCTATATCGGTCCACTTTTACGTATAGCCCCCATAAACGGACCCCCAAATTTGGCTTTCGATTGCTCTAAGAGAAGCAAATTTCATCCGATCCGGCAAACATTTTTTACATGGTGTTAGTATATGGTCTCTAAAAACCATGCAAAAATTGGTCCACATCGGCCCATAAGTATATAGCCCCATATAAACCGATCCCCAGATTTGGCTTGCGGAGCCTCAAAGAGAAGCAAATTCATACGATCCGGCTGAAATTTGGTACATGGTGTTAGTATATGGCCTCTAATAACCATGCCAAAATTGGTCCACATCGGTCATAATTATATATAGCCCCCAATTAAACCGATCACCAGATTTGACCTCCGGAGCCTCTTGGAAGACAAAATTCATCTGATTCAGTTGAAATTTGGTACGTGGTGTTAATATATGGCCTCAAACACCAATGCAAAAATTGGTCGGAATCGGTCCATAATTACATATAGCCTCCATATAAACCGATCCCCAGATTTGACCTCCGGAGCCCCTTGGAAGAGAAAAATTCAACCGATTCGGTTGAAATTTGGTACGTGATGTTAGTATATGGTATCCAACAACCATGCAGGAATTGGTTCATATCAGTCCATAATTATATATAGTCCCATATAAACCGATTCCCAGATTTGACCTTCGGTGCCTTTTGGAGAAGCAAAATTCATCCGATCGGGTTGAAATTTGGTATGTGGTGGTAGTATATGATATTTAACAATCATGCCAAAAGTGGTCAATATCAGTCCATAATCATATATGGTCTCCATATAAACCGATCCCGAGATTTGGTTTTGGAGCCACTTGGAGGAGCAAATTTCATCCGAGTTAGTTGAAATTTGGTACATTGTGCTAGTATATGGCCGTTAACAACCATGTTTATCTAGGTCCATATCGGTCTATAGTTATATATAGCCCTCAGATAAATCGATCCCCAATCACACAAAAATTGGTCCATATCAAGTTCATAATTGTATATAGCCCCCATATAAGCGGCCCCCATATTTGCAATTCTGGCTCTCTACGTACCGTGCAAAAGTCGTTTCGTAGTTATTTGTAAACTTACCTATACATACCTTGTTTGTCTATGTATGGACTAACTCACAATTTAGAAAACGATGTTAAGAAGTTTTAAGATACCACAACCCAAGTAATTCAATTGTGGATGACAGTCTTTCGTAGAAGTTTCTACGCAATCCATGGTGGAGGGTACATAAGATTCGGCCTGGCCGAACTTATGGCCGTATATACTTGTTTATACTAAAGATATTAGGATCAGTCGACGCAAGTGAATTGCCAAGTGAGATCCTTAGAATTCGTGTAATAAACTCTTGAAGCTTGCAAAAGGAAACTATTGCCGGGTGAATTTCCAGCTTCTGAAAGGGATCAATGATTATTTGCGTCAGGTGCAAAAAATAGCCTCGTGATGGCTATAATTAACAGGGAAGCAATTTCCCGTATGGTTCCAAAACACAAATGGGGGAAATTGCAAATGCATTTTCTGGCGTATGCTCATAGGTGCTGGACAATTTTCCAGGGCCAAGTCCCCGACACCAAGAAGCTGGTTGGTACCAAGGACGATTTAAGGTACTCGCATTTGCGGACTGTTCTAAAGCTTCGTTGATGCTTATTGATGAAGTTTAGGAAGCAGCTGCTTTGGAGTTAAGCGGAAAGTATATACCGGCTAGACCTAAAACACATGCATGAATACCTTCTAACCCTTACAGCTTACTGTTCGCTACAAACTGGATTTATCAGTACATTATTGTACTCCAGTACCGCTAGGTTTCCCACAAAGTAGCTAAAAAAACAGGAAAAGGCAAACCCCATGTTCTAATAACCGGAATCGCAAATCGCAAGATTTTTTACTTCCCTACGGGAAATTGGTGCAGATTGCTACTGACGGAGATATCACCGGACTGGTACCGGTTCTCCAGTTTGTCGCAATTTTTAATAATTTATTGATTTCCATACTAGCTTGAAATGAAAATCTCATTGGATATACACATTTAGTGAAATACGATTATCAGTGAAATACGATTGTCAGATTAGCCTATTGCTCAACATTGTACGAAAGTTTTTCACTTCTGATGCGATTCGTGCCAAACAGGAAATAGATTCCCAATAATTTATCCTAGACTGGTTCATGAGTACCTGTCTATGGGGTGCTCCTACTAAATTGTCCCACGACGTGTCCTTTGGAATGAGCCCAAGACGTGTCCTAAAGTGTAAATTTACCCCGTCAATGACAAGCCCATGTTAAAGTGACAGGTCCCTTCCATACGTTTTGACCAGAACTGGGCCTGGTTCATACAGAACAGGGACTAGTACTGTATCGGTCTTGTGGATGATCAATTTTCCGTAGGGTTATAACAAAAAATTCGCGATATGCTGAAATTCTTATTACAGAGACTTACAATGCCAAATTTTAAGTTTGTCTGTTTTAGGATTATAAAAATATCGCAAGACGAATATTTTGGGAGTTGCGATTCCGAATATCGGAATATCGGGGTAAAATATATTTTGTACTAAAGGTTGGGTTAGGTTAGGTGGCAGCCAGATGTATCAGGCTCACTAAGAATATTCAGTCCATTGTGATACCACATTGGTGTACTTCTCTCTTATCACTGAGTGTTGCCCGATTCCATGTTAAGCTCAATGACAAGAGACCTCCTTTTTATAGCCGAATCCGAACGGCGTTCCACATTGCAGTGAAACCACTTAGAGAAGCTTTGAAACCCTCAGAAATGTCACCAGCATTACTGAGGTGGGATAATCCACCTCTGAAAAACTTTTTGGTGTTCGGTCGAAGCAGGAATCGAACCCACGACCTTGTATATGCAAGGCGGGCATGCTAACCATTGCACCACGGTGGCTCCCTTTTTTGTACTAAAAGTCGCGACGCAAATTATTGTCAATGTTTGGATTGAGTTTTGAAATATGTGGTCATCTTATTCTGTCAGTTAGGGTTAAATAAAAACGCATAGTTGAGCCTATTGTTCGAAATAAAAAAGCTAAAATGGCTGAAAAGTTAATTCATTTCGTTCCGCGAAAAAAACCAAGATCTAGCAAGAAAAAAGCCACATTGGCAACGCGATCAGCGGAAGGATTTCGAAATGGACAAGCCTCCATCTGAGCCAGAAGTGAAGAGATCTTCTTGAGAAGTAGAGGAAGATGCCGAAAATTCCAACATGGAACAGCATCGCATGTGGAAGAGGGTTTCTGCAACCTTAAAATTCACCAATATTGAACCGAAGATTGTTACGAAAGTCACCGAGATCTCTGAGGAGGTTATTTTACACGACTCAATCGAAACGGCTGATGTGACGTTCGTTGAAAATCTTGATGGAAAACTTTTTGGTGTTCGGTCGAAGCAGGAATCGAACCCACGACCTTGTGTATGCAAGGCGGGCATGCTAACCATTGCACCACGGTGGCTCCCTTTTTTGTACTAAAAGTCGCGGCGCAAATTATTGTCAATGTTTGGATTGAATTTCGAAATATGTGGTCATCTTATTCTGTCAGTTAGGGTTAGATAAAAACGTTTCTTCCAGATAAATCTATACCATGGTAAGACTGCTTGTTGCTGCCTTAAAAGTCACCCTGAAGATAGGGCACATCGATGGGGTTATTATTCAAGATTCTAATGTAAGATGTAAATCGAGCATTGCTTATTGCTAAAACCTAATTAAATTTATTTGTGATTTCTTCATTGATCAATGCAGACAGTGCCGTAGCCAGTTTAGAAATAGACAAAGGCAAATATTGTGTAGCATGGGACATCATAGGGAGATGGCTCCATGTGCCGTTAATGATTTTTGTGTACACAACATATCAGCTATATAGCTTCAAAATTTTTACACGAAAATTACGTCACCCATATTGTACGTGATTTAGATTTCACATATCCGGCACAAAGTCTTCTCTTTTTGAAATAAAATAAATTTAAATAAAAAAAATAACTAATGATTTAAAATGTCATATGATATGACCTTCACCAGAATTTAAATATTCCTTAACTACACCAGAGTCTAACAAATCAAATTCATTGGAGCGGGAGGAATATACGAGCTACGGTGCTACCAAACTAGACTCTCCCAACCGTGGAGTTTTAAAGGAACCTTATCTAAATAGAACATCAATGGGCTTGATAGAGGTAAACTAATCCCAAGCAAAAGTAAATTAAACCCAATCCGCATGACAACAAGAAAATATTCCTCTGCTTTTTGCGGGATACTTATTCCATATTTCCCTCATTATTACTCAATCATTTAATAAGAGCTCTGAAATCTGTGCAAAGCATTTCTATAATGTTGTTATTATCGAAAAGAACGAAAGAGAAAAAAATATCAAATGTTTTCTTAGACATGTTTTTCCACGCTTCGATTGTGGCTGTGTTATCTTGTCTCTTTTGGCTTTGTTGGCCGATATTTTAATTAAAATATCCTTGTAATTATTCCAATGGTGAAATTCAATCTCTGTGTTATGGCATCAAGTTAATCTGCCTTATCTTGGTTATGTCTTGCGGAGGATGGAAGGCAAACAGGCAGGCAGGCAGGAAAGTTAAGTAATATCTATAGTAATTATTATTAAATATTAAATTTATGTTAGCTCTGATTGCCTGTAGACACTGGGCGAATAGTCCTTTAGGTGATTTCCTTCATTACTTTTTGTGTTTATCTATAGCCACATAAATATCAATGGCATTCCATCCAGCCCCTTCTTGCCACCACTTAACTCTCCAACTCCAATCCCGCCATTCTCCATCTACCTCGTCCTCGTCGTCATACATCCGCTGTATGTAGGCGTTTATTGTGTTAAGACTAAGCCATATACAAGTAAAGCTGGCTGATGCTAGCATTAAATGTCAAAATCTACCAAAAAATACTATAAATATTTATGGCCAAACACAGGGAAGGCAAAGCATCATTGTTCAATGGAAGTGGATGGCAAACGAAAGGAAAAGGAAAACGAGCTATAAGTGATTTTTATGACAACGATAAGATAAGAACGATAAACAGGCATAAAGACGTTTATGCTAACATATAAACCAAGAGAAATGAACTCTCACTCTTTGCCTCGTTTGCCTATTTGTAGCTGTAGAGTTCTTGTCTTAAAAATGCCAAAAGGAAATGTCAAGCCTAAAAGTATGCTTTGCTTGCTCGCTTCGACCATAGACAACATTTCCGTTTTCTGCTACCTCACATTATTCTTCTGTTTTTGTTTCTTTTGTTTTGTGCATTTCCATTTAAAGTTGCTTAAAGCTCTAGCTAGCAAAAGCAGTTGAAAGAAATCACAACAAATTTGTTACCAAACCGGAAATACGGAAAATTGTTTTATTCTCCCACATTCACACTCACCCACACACACTTAGATATTTATAAATATAAGTCAATGTTTACATTTCCTGTAAGACCTATACGCACTCACCAGTCTCGTATCTCTCTCTATATAGGCATAGTGATTTACATGAATAGAAAAACAATTTCCTGAACATATTCATGCTTTCATTTATTGCTGAGATAACAATGCACGTAATTGAATAAACACTTTTGCACTTCAAGAATAAATTTGACCAAAAAAACAGAGTGTTACATGCGACAAAGACTTTACTACAATAAAAATTAAAACGGCAATTTAATATTTTATACTACTGATACCCTAAACAACATAGTGTTCAGGGTATATTTAATCACTTTGGTATAGATTCCGAGCCAAAGATGCGGAGAATTGAAGTAAGGACACATTTAAGACAACTTTCTCTTTCAAATTTGAGTTTTGCGTTCTTGATTCTAGGAAACAAATTTAAATTTACACGCTTTTTAGTTGTTTTCTTCATGTGCTATCAAAGTCCACTAAGGGCAACTTAAATTTTCATATTCAGTTTTCGAAGAGAAATTATCCTATGCTTCCTATAAAAAACCTCTTTAAAATAGAATGTTAAAAAACATCTCCTATTTTTAAAAGCTTTTTAACTTTGTAGCTACAAAGATGCAAAAAGTGAACAAATTTAAAGAAGATTTCATTAAATTTGACCTTAGTAAAAAGAAATTATCTCTTATGTTAGGACACCCAAGTTTAATTCGTATCACTTAGCTATAAGGACAAAATGACTTCATTGAAAAGTTTATCGACATTTGGTCAAGGATAATAACTTTTTACCGGAGAAAAACGTCTTTTATGGTAAGCAAAATTCGCATTCAAAATTTAAGGACATGAAATCTTTGGCCTCACAACAATATTTGTTTTTAATAATGATAATTTTTGGCCACTTTTAAATATATACTTTTTTGGATGATGCTCCTTTAGCTAATGGGGCCTAGTGCATTGATGTAAATAACAATTTTTATTACATGTTTCCCAACATTTCGTCGATGTATGTCGACATTATCAAGGGATTTTGTATTGAAAAAAAAAAATTAAAAACACATTATTACTAAATATTTTATAAGCATTTAAAACTTACAACGAAAAATTTATTTTTTACATTAAATTAATATTATTATTATTATAAATAAACGACTTTTCCGAACACACAACATATCCAGCTATCACTTTTTGTTTTTTAATGCAACTCTGTAACTTACACTTATATTGTCAATATTTCTTTTTTCAGTGTATGAATTACTTAGCAGTGGAGATTTTACAAGAAAATGGGCTAGATCTTGCCCATTTGAATAGTGGGTTCTTCGAAAATATTTGGCCAAATCGGCCAAATTTGGAGATGCAGAAGGTTTAGTTTAATCTTAGCCTCCCAGCAAATAAGCGTCTCCAAAAAAATAGTTAAAATGTTCTTTTTGGATCCGGAAATGGTACAAAATTGGCACAGAAACGTTGAACATGGGTTTGTCATTGGATGGACATCCTCATCATTTCAAAAGCAGTTGCACTGAATTTGTATCACTTCTTAAGGTGAATTGTATCACTTCTTCAGTGTTTTGGATGTGAATTCAAAGTCTTTTTATAACTCCCATATATATCTTTAGGTCGATATCAACTAATATGGCTCCAGAAGACAGAATTGCAGCCTGATTTACTGCACAAAAAGAGAATTGATATAGCTCCCATATATATTTTTCGACCGATATGCATTTATATGGCCTCAGAAGCCAGAGTTTTGCCTTAATTTTCTTCAAATTTTGCACAGGAAGTAGAATTAATATTGTGGCTATACATGACAAAGTTGGTTGAAATCGGTTCAGATTTATGTTAGATATAGCTCCCTCCGATTTTCACTCATATGACCACAGAGGTCAAAGTTG